>NW_021604614.1:452315-469603 GCF_004785775.1 Grammomys surdaster
TCTCTCTCTCTCTCTCTCTCTCTCTCTCTCTCTCTCTCTCTCTCTCTCTCTCTCTCTCTCTCTCCTTTCTTTCACAGAGTAGTCCCATTGAGTAGTTCTGGCTGGCTATCAACTCACTATGTACTATGTAGACCAGGCTGGCCTTGAACTCACAGAGCACCAACTGCCTGTCTCTGTCTCCCAAGTGCTAGGATTAAAGGCGTATGCTACCATATCCTGGCAGAGTTCATCATTAACCCACTTTCCAAGTGAGGAAACTGAGAGACCAGTGGGCTAAGTCACACATACACACCCTCACAACTCGTATGGCTGGCAGGAAGAAGTGGAACTAAGGAGAGAGGCCCTTTCAGATGGATTAATAAAGAAGCTTCTAGAAGATCCTATCCATAAAAACCACTCCTCTCCTAACACCTATGCTTTAATCTTCTGAGACTAAAGAAGACTCTGTCCACTTTCTCTGCTCTTCCACACCCCCAACCCCTCACTAGGGGATTCTAGGCAGGGGCTCTACCACTGAGCCACGCCCCCAGCCCCTCACTGGGGGATTCTAGGCAGGGGCTCTACCACTGAGCCATGCCCCTAACCCTGAGAGGAATAGTATAAGCTCTAACACAATACTGCTGATTCACACACACACATACACACACACACACACACACACACAGCTGGGGGATGCAAAGCAAGTGCTCTAACATTGAGCCACACTTCCAACTCCTCACTGGCCTTCTACCCATATTGGAAGTCAGGTCCTTCCATGACACCCTCAGGGAACCCCAAAAGAGCCATCACATACTCCACAGTCATTCAGTAGGTCCTGCCCACTGAAGGTGACCCTGGCTGAGGCAGAAGCCCTGGATGCCAAGCTTAGCCCACACTGACTGGCAGGTGGGGAGACAGGCTGTGGGACTATAGCAGCGCTTGCTCCTGTTTGAGTGCCCGCATGGCACAGGTGGCTGCTCTCTGTGCCAGCTGCGGGGTAATGTCTTTCCTTGCCAGGTCATCTCGGCTCTGGGCTCAATGAGGGAGACCATGATGGCATCCCATCCGGCCTCTAACTTTGGAAAGCCCAGGACAGTTCTGGGCAAGCAGCGTGCTCACGGCCTGATCAGCAGAGTGCCAGGAGAAGTTAACAGGGAACCTCCATCATAGCTGGAGTCTTGCAAATGACAAGAAAATACTGAGAGGCATCTGGGGAATATTTACCATCAAAGGATGACAGCTATCGCTCAGACATGCCCAAGCCAGATGATTCCACCTTTCAACCCTCCTTCAATCCTCCCTCCTCCCTCTCCCTCCCTGTTTCCTACCTGCTTGCTCTCCGTGTGTGTGTGTGTGTGTGTGTGTGTGTGTGTGTGTGTGTGTGTGTTAAAGTCAGAGGTCAACTGCAAGGGTTCCTCAGAAGCTGCTCGCCTTTTTTTTTTTGGAGTCTCTCACTGGCTTTGAACTGGCCAACTGGACTAGGCCAGATGGCCAGCGGGCTCCAGGGAGCCTCCTGCTTCCGCTTTCCCATTACTGGGCTTACAAATGTGTTACCACACCTACTTCTTCACGTAGCTGCTGGAGATCAAATTCAAGTCTCATGTTTGCATGGCAAGCACAGAATTACCTCCTAAACCTAGGCTAAATTCTTACCTGTACTCCCCAAGGTCAACAAGCTATCCACCTTCAACCCCAGCCGGCCCCCGATGCTGACATCTGCTGTTCCTCAAAATCTTGTTCCTACACAGTGGTACAGGCCTGTCATTGCAGCTAATTAGAAGACTGAGGAAGGGACGTCATGAGTTCAAGACCACTTTAGGCTGCATAGTTAGTTGGATGCCAGGCTGAGCAAGTCAGTGAGATGTTGTCTCAAAGTGACAAGGAGGAAGAGGAAGAGGAGGAGTGGGAGGGAAGGAGGGAGGGAGGGAGGGAGGGAGGGAGAGAGGGAGGGGAGGGGGGAGAAGGAGGAAAAGAAGGAGAAAGGAAAAGAAGAAGTAGAAGGAGAAGGGGAAGAGGAAGAAGAAGAGGAGGAAGAGAAGGAGGAGGAGGAAGAGGAGGAGGAGGAAGAGGGCTGGGTACAGCTGGGTACAGCTCGTTGGCAGCATGCTGGGCTCCCAGAACCTTATTTGTTGACTCAGCCTTCCATGTGTCAATTGTCTGACAGATCCAAGGAACCCATTGGAGTCCATCACTGTCATGGTCCCAGTCTGTAAAATTTTCCCAGCTGGTAAAGCTGTTTTGGAATGTTATAGAAGCAGAGGAATACAGAGCCTCGCTCCTGGAGGTAAGCTGTATCCTGAGGGCAGAAGGGAAGGAGGATGTTAATATTTAAAGATATCATACTTTCACTGAGCCACGTCCCCAGCCCCTCACTGGGGGATTCTAGGCAGGGGCTCTACCACTGAGCCACGCCCCCAGCCCCTCACTGGGGGATTCTAGGCAGGAGCTCTACCACTGAGCCACGCCCCCAGCCCCTCACTGGGGGATTCTAGGCAGGGGCTCTACCCCTGAGCCACGCCCCAGCCCCTCACTGGGGGATTCTAGGCAGGACCTGATTCCGCTTGTATTGTAATGATAAGTGTAGGTCCCCAAAACTGGTTGCCCCAGAGAGGCCTCACTAGATGCTAAGTGACCCTGACCCAGTTAACTGTGGTTGGTAAATAAAGATGCCAGCAGCCACGAGTTGGGTAGGAAAGACATAGGTAGGGTTTCAGTTTCGCAGGCTTGGGAAGAAAGAGGTGTGGGAGAGGAGGAAGGAAAAGCTTCCTTGGGTTAGCAGCCAAGTTATAAAAACGTGGCCCTGAGGGCTGGCCAATTAGAGTTAAGTTAGTAAGTAATAACTCGGGGTTATCGATGGGAAAGTAGATTCTAACAGCATGGAGGGTAGGCAGCTGCCCAGCTATTGTGCTGCTTAAGGCATATTGTAAATATGAAGGCTGTGTGTGTGTGTGTGTGTGTGTGTGTGTGTGTGTGTGTTAAATCAGGGAACTCGGTAGCCGAAGGTGGGGTAGAAGCTCTGGGTGGGGTTTTAAATCATTTTTACTCCATTGTCTTGATTATTAAGTGACGTTGGAGATGATTCTAGACTGTATAAAAAAGCTAGCTGAACATAAACCTGTGAGCAAGCCAGCAAGCAGCCTGCTCCCCGGTTTCTGCTTCAACTCCCTGCCTTGACTTCCCTCGGTGATAAACTGTGACCTGAAAGTGTATGTCAAACTAGTCCTTCCCTCCCCAAGTTGATACTGGTCAGGGTGTTTTATCTCAAAAACAGAAAGGCAGAACAGTCCTATGAGCCAAGATCTGATGTAGTTCAGGCTACCTTTGAACTTGCTGTGTAGCCAAGGATGGCTTGATCCCCTAATCCTCCTGCTGCTTCCCCCTGAGTGTTGGGATTCCATGTGTGCACCACGGTATCTGTCTGTCTGATTCCTGTTCAGTGCCATACGAGAGAATGCCCCTTACTTGTTTCCATTATCACCGACAGGAGGCAGTCTCCTCTTCAATGCCTTCCTGCCCTGACAGATCACATCCCCTGAATCCGAGAGGCATACTAAATCTTTACTCTCTTAACTTGATTGTCAGTTTGATGAGAAAAGTCACTCTCACAGTGTCCTTTGCCACTCTCTTTCAGGTGGCCTTTCCTCACTCACCCCTGTAACAAAGAGCTCACCGCCCAAACTTGTTATCAAGACAATTCAGATCAGTAGATATCCATTGACTACTGCAATGGAGAATCCTTGCTCGATGATTCCCCCCTGGGTTGGGAACATTTTTGTGACCTAGTTAGACAGTGCTAGGGGAGTTTATTTATGATCTAAATATTTGTTGAGGACAATCTGAATGCTTGTCACTGTGCCCTGTGTGGTAAATAACACCAGTGTGGCTCTAAGAGTAGTGGAACCAGACAGAGAATACCACTATCCATTCAGCGGTATCTCTATGGGTAGGTGTCCCCACATTGGGCCTTAAATACAGAAGGGCATGGTGAGTTTGGCTTGTGGGCTAGAAAGGAAAGCCCACAAATCTTTTTAATGGTCTAGCACATCCGTAAAGGTATGAAGTCATATAGCATGAGAGTTCATAGTCAAATAGGGAGACATGGATCATGGGTGTGGTGGCATACCAGTAATCCTAGCACCCAAGAAGCTGAGGCAGGAAGATCAGGAGTTCAAGGCCAGCCTAGGTTACATAGTCAGACCTCTGCCTCAAAAAAAGAGACCGCAACAATAAATGCATGCCCACGGAGGTGACTCCACCTGAGTTTGATTCCCACACAAACAAACCAGATATGCGAGTGCACATGCGTTCTTCCAGCTGGCAAGAGAGACGGGCAGATCCCTAGTACCTGCTGGTTAGGCAGCCAGGCTGCATCGGTAAACTGCAGGCCAAGGGAGAGGCTCTGTCTCTAAAACAAGACATAGAGTTACTGAGGAAAGCACCCAAGATTGACATCTGACCTCTGCACACACAGAGACACACACACACACAGACACACACAGACACAGACACACACCACCCCACACCTCGCAAAGAACCCAGAGAAGAGTTTCCAGGTCTGGCATCAAACCTCCATTTCTTCTGGTTTAGACTACCTCAGGGGCTCAAAGGGGTAGGCTGATCCTGCCCATTCCTCCTTAAGACCATCAACCCACAGCTATTTTTACAGCAGGATGTCTGTGGCCACAGGTCCTTTGAACCAACTCCTCTTGCGTGTTTCTGTAGTATGTATATCCTGGCTTAGCCTGTCCTGGTGTGGCTGAAGCTATAAAACAGGCATGAAGCATTCTGGGAGACATTCTTCTGGTTTTAAAGGCTGTCATGCCTATTCTAATGAGAGGAAGCTTCGTGCTGGGGATAAGGGGTGGCTGGGAAGGAGGGGATACCAGAAGCTTTGGGAGAAAACCCAAAGCACCCTCCAATTGTCCTCAAAGAGTCTCCACCATCCCCTGGTAATTAAAGAGATGGCAGGTTCGAGCAGCCATTTCCTGTGGGGTGAGAGGAAGGTTGGGAGAGAAAGAGAGGACTAATTGGCTCTAAGTCGGCGCTCTGCCTGGAATATGAACCGTTAGATTGGGGTAGCTCCTGACCACACTTAGTCTTTGGCTCCTACTTAGCTTCTGGTCTACCAGGAGCCCAGGTAGTCTCACAGGGGTGGCCATAGGACTATGGGGGTATCTTCTCTGAATATACAACAGATCTGAAGCTCAGAGGTGGGGGGAGGGTCTGCTCTAGTTTCCTTTCTGTTGCTGTAACAAAACATCCTGATAAAACCAACTTGGGGAGGAAAGAATTAGTTCATTTTCTGCTGTCAGGTCACAGCCTATCATCAAGGGATGTCAGGACAGGAACTCAAGGCAGAGACCTAGAGATAGATAGATAGATAGATAGATAGATAGATAGATAGATACTTTTTACTAGAACCCACAAGGGCAGAAGAGGAGAGGAGTTACAGGAGGTTGTGAGCCAACCTACATGGGTTCTAAGAACAAACTCAGGTCCTCTGAAAGAGCTGAATAGGCTCTTAACCACTGAACCATCTCTCCCGAACTTCAGCTAGCTTTATTATACACTCTGCAACCACTTCCCTAGGGAATAGTGCCACCCACAGTGGCTGGGTCCTCCTATATCAACTAATAGATGATGCTAAGCTATGTTAAGTTGGCCATTAAACTTATCACAGAGTCAGAAAAATGGTCATTCATGATTTTTTAGTGTTTCCTGCACAGCCAGCCCACTTTGATCCTTGGGTCATAGTGATCCCAAGGGAGCCATGTTCATCTTGGTTTGAGACTGTATTAGTTCCTTCCATGTCATTATAACAAAAAGCATGACAGAAATGTTTGACTTATGGTTTCAGAGGGGTCCACTCCAACCTGCTGATGGGTAGAGTCTCCACGCAATGGTGGACCAGGAAACAGAGACAGAACAAGACTGGATACAGGAGCCTGAGATAACTTCCAATGCTCAATCCCATGACCTGCTCTCTTCTTAAAGTTTGGCAGCGCCGGGCAGTGGTGGCACACGCCTTTAATTCCAGCACTTGGGAGGCAGAGGCAGGCGGATTTCTATTTCTGTTCTGAGTTTGAGGCCAGCCTGGTCTACAGAGTGAGTTCCAGGACAGCCAGGGCTATACAGAGAAATTCTGTCTCAAAAAAAAAAAAAAAAAAAGTAGACGACGGACGTGAATGCAGACCCTCCCACAGGAAGATGGATGACAGCCCACCTGGCGGAGTGAGCTAGTCACTTCTCTCACTGTGTCTTTGATTCGAAGCTTGAGCCAGCTGATTCGAAACCCGCCAGGCTAAGGAAGGCATGGTGACAGGAGCAGGAGGCAGCTGTCACGCGGCATCCACAGACAGGAAAGAGAGACGGATGCTGGTGCTCACCTCACTGTCTCCTTTTCATTCAGTATAAGACATAAACCCATAGAATCCATAAATCCATGGGGCCACCCATATTCAAGTTGGGACTTTCTACCTCAATTGAACCAATCTAGAAACTTCCCTAAAGACATGCCCAGATGTCTGCCCCCGTGATGATTCTAGATGCTGTGGAGTTGACAATCAACATCGACCATTACAGGCTGGATCATGTATGTTTATGACCGGGATGCTATGGCTTGTGCGACCTTCCAATATGGCTGCCGCTTGGTAGTCACACTCCTCCTATGGCGGCCCAGGGCTGTAACACAAATGTCCTGGAAATAACATTTTCCTCAAATTGTGTGACCTAACGTCAGAAACCACACGGTGACACTTGGCACTTCTGTCTCTTTCATTGGCAGATGCATCAATGAGAACCTGCCTGCCCAGTGGTGTGACCAAGAAGGAAGGCTGGGGCTAGCCTGGACTCGAACAACCTTGGAAAGTGATGTTGGATCCAGATCTGACAGGTCAAAGAGCAAAAATTCAGGACCCACCCACAGCCAAGCCAGCCCAGGAAGGACAGGAAACTGTCACTTGTGAGACAGTTTGGTGGCAATGTCATTCTCTACGTTGTACAGTCTTCAGCCGAGAAAGATTGTGCTTCAGCAGGGGCCAGAATGGGAAAAAGGAGTCTGGTCCTGGTGTGAGTTATTTTTTTTTTTTTTGAGACAGAATCACACTAAATTGTCCAGGCTGGCATCAATTCACTATGTAGCCCAGGCTGCCCCTGATCTCATAATCCTCCAGCTTTGGCCTTGCATGTGCAGGGGCTTCAGGCCAGTGCACCGTGCATAGCTCTGTAATTGTTTCAATCGGACTACCCACCATCAGACCTGTGGGTGTGGCTCGGGTGAGAGAGTGTGTGCCTAGCATGTTCAGAACTCTGGGTTTGACCCCCCAGCACCATGTACACCAGCCATGGCTGCACCCCAGGAATTCCAGCACTGGAGGTAGAATCAGGAGGATTGGAGGTTCAAGGTCATCTGCACATAGTAACTGAGTCTCCATGAGCTCTTGTCTCCTTTCTTTTATTGTCTTCAAATTTTTATTTATATTGTTTTGAGACAAGTTCTCATTATGTAGCCCTTGCTGGCCTGGAAACTCCCCATGTAGATCAGGCAGCTCTCTAACTCACAGAGATCGGTGTGTGCGTGTGTGTGTGCACGTGTGCGTGTGTGTGCGTGTGTGTGCGTGTGTGTGTAAAAAGATAATCTTAGATGTCACTCCTCAGGAGACTGCGGCCCTTGGCTTTTGAGACAATCCTAGACAGGCCTGGAGTTTTCCCGTTTGCCTGGGCTGGCTGCAACAAGCTCCAGGGATCCCCCACCATCCCATCTCTGCCTTCTTGGTGGTAGGATTACAAACACACACCACCATGTCCAGCTCTGTATGTGTGTGCTAGGGACCACACCCAGCCCCAGCACCCAGACACACACACACACACACACACCTGCTTGTAAGGCAAATACTGTACCAACTGAGTTATCACCTAGACTTGAGTTTTGCGATTTTTCAGATAGTTTCATTATGTAGTCCAGGTTGGCCCGAAACTCACACTGTACAGTCCAGAATTCACCAGAATTCACAACCCTCCTGCCTTGACCTCTCAGACGCTGAGAAGACAGGGATGTACTGCCATATCCAGATCTTGATTCTCTTTCTCTTCCCCAAGAACCAGGTAGACCTCACTCCTTGGGCAGCTGGGGAAACTGAGGCCTGGAATATTCAAGGGGGCACAGTGTTCCTAGTGAAAATAAGCCCTCCCATCTCAAAAAGCAGCTGAACAGCCCTGGACCTCCGGACAGTCCCCACTGCATCTCCTCCACACAGGGCAGCTCAGGCAGGCCGGGTCTGAGGCCTCCCCAAGGCCTCCAGACTGCCAGACAGGCCCAATTTGCTTTACTAATGGGAGGTTTATGCCACCCAAAGCCTCCTCCCACCCTCCCCTGGGGGCCCCCAGCTGACAGCCACTGAACTGAACAAACTGTAATTATATTGAGCCACATCCGCCCTCCTTGACTGAGCGATTAGCCAAGTTGCCAGGTATGGGGAAGCTTACAACCTAGGCTGGTTCTGGGGTGCGGCCAGCCACCCAGCCCCTTCACACCCACAGGTGAGACGCCTCTCCCCAGGTACAGACTCCTCCCTCAGCCTGACCTTAGGCCATTCCTTGAGCCTAGCTTCGTCTCACAAGCAGGGAGTGGGGATGGAGAGCAAACAGGGGAGAGAAAAATGTAGGAGTCCCCTCCAGGAGGCCCTTCCCCAGCCCACAGCATTTACCTCAGAACAGTTTTGGATTAATACAAAAACTGCAGAGACTCTACTAAGACTTCTTGTCCCAGCCCTAGCTAGCTTCCTCTGGTTATTAGCCTGGGGTTGTTAACCCAGGCTCTACCCTGGAGCCACACCCCCAGCTCCTTACTGGTAGATTTTAGACATGTGGTCTACCACTGAACCACACCCTCACCCTTCTTTCTACTTCTTGAGGCAGTTTTCCTGGTGGTACAAGCCTTTCATCCCAGCTACTAATGCAAGGTCATCCTGGGCAACTGGTGAGGCCCTAAAGGGAATCCCAGTCTTCACCGTCCATGCAGAGACAAGGTGATTAAACCATTGCCTATGTCCTATAGAAAGGCATCACATGCTGTTTCTAGAGAGGCACTGTCTTCGAGAGCTTGCGTGTTTGTGCATACTATGGAGATGGGACATCTGGAGCCGTGGTATCCAGGTGGGACCAGGTGAGGGCTTTCAAGATGAAAGGCAAGCGCCCCAGGCGGTGGTGGATGTGGTGTTTGGAGGAGGGGCAGGGACAATTGAAGCTATCACAGAATTATGAATCTCTTTTCTCAGGTCCCCGCTTTGTATATGCCATTCTTTTGGGTTGTTCTGCTTCTCATAGACAAAAACAATCCGTGTGTGTGTGTGTGTGTGTGTGTGTACACGCTCCCACACGTGAACACAGACTAGAGGTCAGCCTTAAGTGCTGTTCCCCAGGAGCCATCCACCTTGTTTTGTGTGTGGGAGAGGTGCGCTCATTCTTACGGACACATGGGAAGCCAGAGGTCAGCGTCAGCTGCCTTCCTCATTATTTTACTTTTATGAGTAGTTTTGCCTGCCTGTAGGTCTCACATCACCTGTGTGAGCCACCATGTGGTTGCTGGGATTTGAACTCATGACTTCTAGAAGAGCAGTCAGTGCTCCTTAACTGCTGAGCCATTTCACCAGCCCTCACACGACCTGTAGGTATCACACAAGTGCCTAGTGCCTGTAGAGGCCAGAAGGGGGCGCCGGATGCCCAGAACTGGAGTTACGAATGGTTGTGAGCCGCCCTTGAGGGTGCCTGGAACTGAACCTGGGTTCTCTGCAATAGCAACCCATGCTTTTAACCCCTAAACCATCTCTCCAGCCTTGCTTTAATTTTCTAAAAGGTGTTTCTCACTAAACCTGGAGGTGGTCTAGAACGGCTAGCCAGCAAGCCCCAGGGCTCCTCCAGTTTCCGCCCCTCGCCACTGAGGGTATAGATGCACACCACATGCCCAACTGTTTATGTGAGCGCTGGAGAACTAAACTAAGGTCCTCCTACTGGAGCAACAAGCACTTGAACTGCTGAGCCAGCTCTCCAACTTGGCTTTTGAAGCTGGTTGAGACCAGGAACTCACCAGTTCAGCTGGATTGACTGGCCAGTGAGCCCCAGGATCCTGTCTTCCCCATAACTGGGGTTACAAACACATAGGACCATGCTCAACGTTGTATGTAGATTCTGGGGCTCAGACTCTGATCCTCATGTTTGCCAAGCACGCACTTTATAGATAGCCATCTCTCCGGCTCCCAAACAGAATCCTCAACTAATCAGAGTACTTCGGGGGAACCTTTACCTAGGAGGACAAGTTAAATGGACTCTAGGGATTTCCAGCTACTCAGTCTAGGAAGGGGGGGGAGCTCTCATCACTTCCTCCTGAGGAGGCTTGCTACCAAGACTTACTTCAGCCTCCTAGCCACACCCTGGTACAAAGACTGTGCCCCCTACCTGGGCCCCACAGAGCCAACTTGCACATCAACTCGGGCTCAGGGCCTCACCCTCTCTGCTCTCTGGAGGAGCAAAGGTTCCACTTTCTGGAGAACGAGCAAGTGTCTCCACTCAGCCTTGTTTACAGTTGTTGAACTATTTTCGTCAAATTAATTAAATACATGCTAAATCTTCTCCAATTTGTTGTGCAACAAATTAAAGATGCTAAGATCGCGAAACACACACAAAACCTGTTTGTTCCGATAAATACAAGACAGCCCTGCATCACGTGATCTGGAATCCACTTCCAACCACCCACTGCAACGTGGAAGAGCTCTGACCTCCCCTACAGCTAACCCCTCCCCCGCACCTGTGCTCCCTGGGAGTATCCATGGTTTCCCATGCTTCCGTATCCATTGCACAAGCATTACATGTGAGTGTGTGCATACGTGCGTATGTGTATGTGTGTAAGTCAGAGGATGGCCTCAGGTGTTATTTTTCCTCAGCCACTATCCACTTTATTTTTATTTATTTATTTATTTATTTATTTATTTATTTATTTTTGAGACTTCTCTCAGTGGCCTGGAACTTGTCAAGAAGACTAAGCTGGCTAACTTGATCTGCCTGGCTCCAGCTCCTCAGTTCTGGGATTACAAGTGTGCTCCACCACGGTCAACTTTGGTGGGGGGAGAGTGTTAGGGTTTTGTTTTTGTTTTTGTTTTGTCATTTTTGAGACAGGGTTTCTCTGTGTAGCTCTGGCTGTCTAGGAACTCACTCTGTAGACTAGGCTGGCCTCGAACTCAAAGATCCATGCCTGCCTCTGCCTCCCTGTCAGCTACGCCAGCTAACTGACCTAGTTCCCCTTAACAGCGAGGGCCTGCGGATTGAAAAAGAAGACAGGGAGTCATCTGGTAGAGACCAAATGCTGTATTTCCAACTATCCCACATGCTTATATACACAGAAGTAAACAGGAAAGGGGAGGGACCACTCAACAGCCAATCACACAGGTTTCGATTTCTCCTTTCCAGGAAATGGCTCAAGGCGGGGGAGCATGCTGTACTGCGCATGTCCTGCTCTCACAAGGATAACATCACAGGGCTGGTAGGTCACAAGATTCTCATACCTCCCAAGTATTAGGATTAAAGGTGTGCCCCACCATGCTTTTTTTTTTTTAAACCCAGCTTTTTTAAAAAAAGTGAGGTCTGGGAGTCAAACTCAAGTCTTCATGTTTTTAGAGGAAAACTTTACCAATAGATCCATCTCCCAACTCCTACAGTGTTGACTCGTGATACCTTCTGGAAGCACAGAATATAAGGTACCCAACCAAGCTCACACACCTTGGGGTGTTAGCTGTCCATCTGCACTAGGTAACCACTGTGCACACAGGATCTTCTCCCAGCTCTTGTTCCAGGCAAGGCTTTGACTGAAGAAGTCACAGCAGTCCAAAGCGCAGCCCTAGGAGCCCTCTGTGCTCTAGGATGTGTGTATCATCGGCTCCTTAAGCCAGCCCTGCATACACACACCAATCTCCACTGTCCCACCCCAAAAAAGCAGTCCACTGTCAGGAATCTTCTTAGCTCTTCCAGGGTCTGAAGGGATAAAGATGCCATAGGTGTCCCAATGAGAGACGAGGCACGGAGAGCGCTACATGCTACATGCACACACCTGTAAATTACATATTTAGAATTGTGCAAATATTACATTATCAACTTGACAAGTTACATATAAATAAATAATATTATACACATGTACTATATAAGGCACAGTAAATAATAGTCAATGCATTGTGCTGTAGGGCACCAGAACTTATTTCTCCCATCTGACTGTATTTTTGGACACATATTTTATTGTTCAATCTTCTTTTCTCTAGCTACTTCCTAGTCTTTAGTAATTATTATTCTACCGTTTCTTCTTTGAGATCAACTTTTTTGCTTCTATATGAGTAAGAACATGTGATATTTGTTTTTCTGTGTCTTGAAGCCGTGTACTAACAAGGTCTGCAAATGACTCCATGCTTGGTTGTAGACCCTTCACAGTAGAGGTTTCTGGGCTTCAGCAGTGCTCAGGTATATGGATCACCTGGGAGGAGAAAGGAAACAGAATGAAGAATCACAGATCATGGCGGCATATGCCTGTTCTATACCCAGCTAAACTAGCCAGCAACCCTGAGTTTTTGAGGAGGAAATGGGATGCACAGAAAAATGGCCCAGGAGAATAACAAAGAGTAGTCCTAGATGACAGGATCCAGATTAGCAATGAGAATAGGGGAGAGAAAACACCACGGAGAAAGAGTCCCGTGAGGATGAGGGATTCCATAGATTTGATAGTTTTCCTGATACATTAGAACAACTTAAGAGGCACTAATGAAGTCTGGCAGTACTCAGGAGGCAGAGACAGGCAGATTTCTGAGTTTGAGGCCAGCATGGTCAACAGAGTAAGTTCCAGGACAGACAGGGCTACACAGAAAAACCCTGTCTTGAGAAAACAAACAAACAAACAAACAAACAAACAAAAACTAGAATCTGCCACAGAAATACGAGCAGAGGGAAAAACAGAAGAACATCAAACCAAACCCTGTGTCACAGACCACTGAGCTTCCCAGTGAACAGTACTCACATAATTATTCCAACAAACACTGTCTATTTCCAGTTTTCCTAATCTGCCTATAGATGTGGCTAGAGAAGGTCTAATCAAGGTTAAAAAGGCAAATATTTCCAACCGCAGCAATGAAAAAGATCAAATGACAAATGTAGACAGGGAAACTGGAGGAAGAGTGGGAATAAGTGCAGCACACACCGACATCTTTATTGTGGGTGGTGTGGAGGACTGGAGGGCTGGAGAGAAGGCTCAGCGGTTAAGAACACTGGCTGCTTTCCCAGAGGTCATAAGTTCAATTCCCAGCAACCAAAATCCAATGCCCTCTTGTGTGCCTGAAGACAGCTATTGTATGCTCAAATAAATAAAATAAATAAATTTTAAAATGGGAGACTGGAGCTGAAGAGATGGGTCAGTGCTTAAGCAAGCCCGCTGATCTTCCAGAGGACCTGGGTTCGGGTGTTAGCACCTGCATCAGCCAGCTCAGCACCAGGGCATCTGCCATCTGGCCTCCTCAGACACATGCACAGAAATAATGATTTTTTAAAAAGTCTTTTGAAGAGATGATGGAGTGGTTATTTTGGAAGGGAGGCAGGAAGGGGAATTTAAGTTGCATCCGCAGTCCTCTGACCAGGAAGACTCCAGACAAGGTGTTTAACCTTTCATTGTAACAAAATACCTGATACTAACAACTTAGCTAAGGAAAGGTTCAGTCTGACTCAGGGTTTCAGTCCATTGTTAGCTGGCTCCATTGTCTTGAGCCTGAGGCAAGGCAGAACAGCAAGGTGAAAAACTTGTTAAAACAATGGTGTACAGTTCATGGAAGACAGGAAGCAGAAACAGGAGCAGACGGGAGGGACAAAGACAAGCCTACTGAAGCCCCTCCCTTAATGACGCACTTCCTGCGGCTGGGTCCCACCTCCCGGAGCTTCACTGCCTCTCAATACATTGTTCCGACAGGCTCTGCTTTATTCTGTGTTTCAAGATCGCTCAGGAATCCAGGGCCATCTTCCTGCCCCTCTCCCGTCTCTCTCTGTCTGTGTCTCTCTGTCTCTCTCTCTCTGCCTCTCTCCTTCCCTCTTTCTGTCTGTATGCATGTTTGTATTCTCTCTGTGCACAGCTGTTCATGTGTGTATAAGTACACATATGTGTGCATGTGGGTAAAGACCGAGGAAACTCCTGGCTGTGATTTCTTTGATACTGTCCATTCCTTGGGTCGCTTCGGTTTTTGTGCCTCATGTAGCCCAGGGCTGGCCTCAAATACACCCTGTAGCTAAGCATGACCTAAAACTTCTGATCCTTCTGCCTCCATCTCCCTGGTCTGGAGTTAGTGGTATGGATCACCATAAGTGATGTCTATGGTGCTAGGGATTGAACCCAGGACCTTGTGTGTGTTAGACAGGCACTCTATCAGTTTAATTACATACCCTCCCAGCTCACCTTGTTTTATTGAGATGGGGCCTTTGCTGGCCTCGATCTCATCAAATTGGCCATGCTGGCTGGCCAGTGAGCCCTAGGTAAGCTTATCTGTAAGCTCGGGGCTTACAAGCACATACCAGCACACTTGGCTTTCTTAATGGGGATGAAATTTAGTTCCTTCTAATAAAAGCATGTTATGCTTGGCTGACTGAGCCATCTCCCAGCCTCTTATCTGCCTAATTCTCATGCATACATTTCTCTAGGTTCTCAAAGTCGTCACACCGATCAGAGAGAGCGGAGAGGTGAGCTGGCTTTGGGGCAATCGGCTGTAACTGTAACATGGTGTGAGACACTAAAGCCATTTTCCTATAAAGGGATGGAGTTTAGAAGGATCCAGCTGTTATCTGCAAACATCTACCAAAGAAAAGGACATCACTGGGCTGTGACTTCTGTCCCAGATTGCTGAACAATGGGTGGATGGCTGCAGGGACCTAGATGTTCAAATAAGGAAGGCAGAGGAGTAAGTTCCTTGCCGGAAGAGGTGTGTGGAGAGATGGTACACATAACCCGGGAGCAATGGGGCATGGCAGGGATCCAGCATGGGATAAGGAGTTCCCCCAGTTACCCCCAAATCCTGAGAAAGTAGGATAAAAGCAATGGTCTGGAGGGAAGAGAGAAACAGCCTTGTGGCCAAAACAAGGATACCAAGATGGCAGCTCTGGGGAAATGGTTCAAGAGGGAGATGAAGCTCTTATTTGTGGCGAAGGGGAGATGGAGACGTTGCTTAGACTGTCTGAGGAAATAAATGCCACCTGGGGAAAAGCCCAAGTTCAAAAGGACCAATTCTTCTTTCCTCCTAATGTACCACACTGATTCAGGGTAGCACCCTGATTTTTCTGTCTAGAGAGAAACTCTGTATTCCCACAGACTGGGCTCCCTTCTGCTTCCCTGTCTAAGGCCTTTGCTGAAACTCTTCGTGAAAGGGGCTGAGTCTACCGAGTGCATGAAACAGGCACTTGCTCCTGCCTCTCCATCAAAGAACTAGAGCAGCATATGTTGAAGCCCGGGGTGCCCAGCTGGAGAGACGGCAGGGTCGGTAAAGCAGTTGCCTAACAAGCATGGGGATGTGAGTTTGAAACCCCACCCCCATGTAAAAATGCAGTTCATGGTGGCACAAGTCTAAAACCCCAGGTTCACGCAGAGACAAGCAGATTCCTGCCGCAGTCTAGCCAAATTGCCAAACTGAAGGTTTGGTGTGAGATCCTGTCTCAAAATAATGTACAGTGGTAGACCTCCAGCCCCCTGTGCGCAGGCACCCATGAGAACGTGTGCACATGCCAAACGTACATGCACAAACACGTAAAAGAGGAGAGTGGAAGGGAGAGAGGAAAAGGAGGGAGGGAGAGAAGGAGGGAGAAAATGGGGGAGACACACAGAAATATAAAAAGACAGAGAGACCTGAGACTTCATTTATGTCCCTTCTGGACGCCACTGTCTCCAACTTCAGGTTTATTAATTACTCCCTTGATCTGAGAGGCCAGCACAGGTATCCACTAGCAACGTAAGCTGCACCCTGATGGAAACACGCTCACATCTGTTCTCCTGTGACTTCCTTTCTTCTCCAAAGAGTGTTCTGAGCCTAGTATGCACTGGCGACTCATACATATGCACTGTATTTAAGGTGTTCCTCCCTGTGGACTCTGTCTGATGCCTCCTCCGGAACTCAGTGTCTCTGCTTCATCATTTCAGAGTTTATTTATTTGGATGTGGCCGGATTTGGAGGCGGGGTGGAGGTGGACCTGTGTCTCTTGCTGGATGTGTAGAGGGAAAATGTCCTGAGAAGAAACAAAGGACTGAGTCCAGGTCTACCTCACAGCCAGAAAGGGGGGACACTGGGTCCCCTCAGCTGAATAACACTTCATTCCTCCCCTTCTCCTTCATTTCCTCTTCCTCCTCCACCTTTTTTTTCCTCCGTCACCTCCTTTCTCCTTTTTCTCCCCAGCTTCTCTTCCTCTTCCTTATCCTTACCAGCCCAGGCTCCTGATCTGCCTGCCTCCATCTGCCACATTCAGGGACTACAGCTGTGCCACCCTGCTCAGGGTAAATTTCCCAGGTCACACAGCAGTAGGTGACAGAGAGGTCCACAGGAACCTTCCTGACCACTGGTCTTTCTGCACCTTTTCAGTCTACAAGTCCTTCCCTAGAGTCCCCCAGTGAGGGGCTGGGGGTGTCACTCTGTGGTAGAGCTCCTGCCTAGACTCCCCAGTGAGAGGGATAGTTCTCCCCAGTGAGAGGTATGGTTCAGTGGTAGAGTACCTGTGTGGCATGGGAAAGGTCTTAGATTCAGTCCCTGGTACTGGAAATACATACATACATACATACATACATACATACATACATACATACGTGAAAATATTTCATCAGGGCCACTAAGTGTGTCCGATCACAATGTTGAACCTCCACAAAGAAGCAAGCAAACAAACAAATGCAGTTTTGCTGCTTCTTTACAGTGAATACCCTCTGTGTTTCTTTCTTCTCTCCACCTCAGTTTCCCTATTTGCAGAGTACAAGTTCTAGCACCCACATTACGGGACAGAACTAAGGATTTCAAACAGATCCCAGATCCTGATCCACGGTGTTGTTATTCCAGGCACATTCTAGAAAGCCCCATCCATTCCCAGGACAGCAGTGCTGAGCCTGTCACCGCGCTGAGCCATCCTGAGATAATTTAAGAGGTCTGAGCCAGGAAACTGTCCCCAGGAACAACTGCTATGTCCCTTCTAAGGCCACAGGATAGATCAGCCTGCAGCTGGGCTGCAAAGATTCTTCTCCAGGTGTTGCCACCAAAGATGTGCCTTGTATG
>NW_021604614.1:469613-474311 GCF_004785775.1 Grammomys surdaster
TCTCTCTCTCTCTCTCTCTCTCTCTCTCTCTCTCTCTCTCTCTCTCTCTCTCTGTCAGCCCGCCACTCTTAAAAAAAAAAAAAAAAATGACTCCCAGGCAAAGAAAGCAGACACTCTGGGCTATAAATATTTCAGGGCAGAATGAACGTCCTTCCCGGGCCCAGCTTGCAGTATATATTATTTATAAAACCATAACTTGAGTTGAAAGGTAGTGGGTGGAAAAAAAAAATAGACAATCTCCAGTTAGATTCAATGGGAGGTGGGAGGGGAGAGATGAGTAACTGAGCCATACGAGGTCACAGGAGGTCATCTGGCCACACCCACCCTGGCTCCTGCTTTTTCCAAAGGTAGCTGGCTGGAGCCACAATGAATAAAGGCCCCGGATGTCAGCAAAGCGTCAAACAACCAAGATCCAGCTAGCTTCTCAGGACTCTTGTCAATGAGTCTTCCAACACACATTCCAAATGGAGAGACATAGGAATCTCGTGTGGGGCGGTGTGCGTAGAAACCAGAGCTCGGTGCTGCTGTTCCCTCAATAACTTCCCACATTATTACTATTGTTTTGTAGTATTTTATTGCCTTTTTATTTACTTTGCATGCATGCCAGAGCACTCGATGTAGAGGTCAGGGGACCACTCTTAGATGTCAGCTCTCTCTCTCTCTCTTTACTAAATTTGACCTAGGGATTAAACTTCTGTCACCAGCCTCCTTTTCCATCCTCTACCTTATTTTGTGAGACGGGGTCTCTCACTGAACCTGGGACTCACCAGTTGCCTGAACCAGCTGGCCAGTAGATCCCAGGGACTGTTCTGCCTGTCATCCCCACAACACTGGATTACAGGCACCATATCAGGCTTTTACATGGGTGTTCAGGATTTGAACTCAGGCCCTCATGCTTATGCAACCCCACTGTACCGACCGAGCTGTCAGATCCCCATAGCCCAAGAAAAGAAGTATTTCCTCCAGATACTTAGAGATGAAGGTTTGGCATGGGGGAACAAGCTGGGAAGGCTGCCCCCAAGGCCACTGCATGAGCCCCTTGCTTCCACACCCTGCCCTCTACCCATTAAAACAAATAAGGAGAAAATACTGGATGAGTTCATTTGCTAAAATAGACCCAAATGAAATAGCTGATTACATTTTTTCCCCAAAGGAAACTTGAGTTAATTTGGCCAGTGACTTGTTGCCAGGCTGCCAGTCCCAACACACACAGGAGGGGGTGTGGAAACAGGAGGGAATCAACAGGGGCCGGCACAGTCAGGCAGCTGTCTGTGACATCCAGAGGTCACATTCCCAACTGTGAAATGGACAGATGACAATATACACTCAATGACACTCCCCTGCCAGCTGCTGTACACCTCTGAGACGTTTCCATTGCTTTCTGTCCAGAAATAAAGCTTAAGAAGTCACACAGTCCAATGACGTCCACAGCTAATGCCCGAGGTGGTGCACACCTGGAATCCCAGCTGACGCTCACGTGTGAGGGTCATGAGTTCAAGGCCAGCCTGGAGGACAGTGTGAGAGGCAAAACATGGAAAAAGAAAAGGAAAGAAGAAAGGAATGAGAATGGAAAGGAAAGAGAAGAAAAGAAAAAGGGACAAAGACAAAACAAGAGGGAGGGAAGGAGGAAAGAGGGAGAAAAGAGTGGGGACAGTCTGGGGCTGCAGCTCACCTGGCACAGTGCTTGTCCAGCGCACATGAAGCCCCGGGATTCACTTCCAGCCCTGCATAAGCCACAAATGATAGAACACACCTGCAACCTCTTCAGTCCTGGCGGAGGCGGGAGGATCACAAGTTCAAAGTCATCTTTGACTCCCTAGCAACTTGGAGACTAGCCAGCCTGGGCTACATTGAGACCCTGTCTCTAAACTGAAAACTGAATGAATGAATGAATGAATGAATGAATGAATGAATGAATGAAGGAGGGAGAGGGGAAGACGGAAGGGCTGTAGAAGGCAGGCCTGAGCACCCTCAGTGCCTGTGGAAGTGGGGTCAGACACATATGGTGGCCCTGATGGAATCTTCTGGGCTAATTCCTTCTGGCCAGGAGTCATTGTGTCCCAGGAGGTCTCATCTGGCCTTAGGAATCATCTCACTTGCTCTGCAAGTGGGTCACCCATTACTGTTGAAGTCCCCTCTCCAATGTAGCCTCTACCCCATGTCCCAAGCAGATCCAAGGCCCCATCAGCCCCCACCTGCTGCCAAGACCCCACTTGAGCCCAGATCTTCTTTCCTACACAGCCGGTCTCTCAGACACCCCATCCCCAGAGGGAAGCTCCTTCCAGCAGCTGTCCCAGCTGGGCTCTGGTCCCTGCTGAGCCTCTCCTATTTTCACATCCCCTCCTCTGCCCAATAAAACAAATAAGAAGGAAATACTAGACAAGTTAATTTGCTAAAATGGACCCAAATGAAATAGCTGATTACATTTTTCCCCAAAGGAAACTTGAGTTAATTTGGCCAGTGTCTTGTGCCAGGCTGCCAGTCCCAACACACACACATCCAAACAGGACTCCTCCCAGGGCCAGTTGGCAGCTGCTCTGCCCCATGCAGGTCGAAGTCACCACCCAATGGGAGGTGAAGGTGGGGTGTGGAAGGCAGAAACGCCCTAGAGAAATAATGTTAGAGGTGCATACATGTCCTGCACTGAAAATGTGGGCATACACATGCATGCACACATAGGCCTGCACAGACAAGCTTACAGTGCACACACCCAAACAAACACACTCTCACAAACACACTCATGCATGGGCACGCCCAGAGCACTCATTCATCCATTCGTGCACATCAAAGTGTGCACACATCTGCACATGCACACGCCCCCACACAGTCATGCTTGCACACAATTTCAAATGTGCATGCCTAGAGCATGCACACCCTCAAATATAAACATACTCATGCATACATTGCAAGGGCACACACACAAGCACACACAAACTCATGAATACATACCCTCGAGTTTGCACACATTCAAAGCCCACAAACATGGGCACATGCACCCTCACGCCCGTACACACAAGGCACACACAAATGAGCTATAGGCCTCCCATGCATGTGTGCACACGTTAGTTCCCCCCCCAGAGCATGCACACAGGAGCACACGTACTGCCCGACATTTGCATATACAATGCATGCGCACAGTCACACGTGCATGTTTGCATGCCCACATACATGCACGGGTGTGTTTCACAGCTGCACTCCAGCTGAGGGCACCTGGGAGGCTGACTCAGTGGATGCATCTGTAGACCGATGCTGCTGAAACCCATAAGTTACTCATTACTGGAGCTGGGGAGATGGTTCTGTGGGTAAAGTGCTGGCCACAGAAGCGTGAAGACCAGAATTTGATCCCAGAACCCCTGTAAAAAAGCCCAGTGTGGTGACATTCATTTCTAATCCCAGCCCTGCGAGCCAGGGGCAGGTGGGCACATGCTGGCCAGCCAGCCCAGACAAATCCATGAACTGTGAGAAGCCAGTGAGAGACCCCGTCTCAAAAATAAGATAGTATCCTGAGGAACAGTATCTGAGGCTGACCCCACAAGCACACGAGTGTGCACCTTTGCACATGAGTGCCACACAAACGCACGCCCAAAACCCACAGGTGTGCATCGAGCAAAACACTCAAACACATTCAATTAAATTTTGAGAAATTAAATATATATAATATTTTTTTAAAATCTTAAAAAGGTAAAGTCCATACAGAATGAAGGCTGCACAGTGTTGTCTTCACATCCCCCACCGCAACACCTCACACCTACTTCCAAACTGACATCATGAAGCAGGGGAGCCCTTCAAGTCCTCCCATCAAGAGGGGAACCCCAGAGAAGTTCTCAGCCCTTCCTTGGATCCAGCTAGGCACCTGTGAGCCCAAGAAGGGGTGCCAAGCATGAAAAGCAGGTGTCCCCCAAACCCACAAGCACAGGGGCTGCAGTCACAGACCTCTAGGGTGAGGTGCATTTACATCCACAGGCACATAGTAAACAAAGATCCACAGGTACACAGAGACACACACAGACACACACACACTCATACACATGGCCACACATACACACACACTCACATAAAGACAGAGACACTCACACATAGCCACTCATACAGACAGACACATACATATAGACAGATACACACACACATGGCCACACATACACATACACTCACATATAGACGCACGCACATACAGATGCACACATAGCCACAATACAGACAGATACATAATACAGATAGACACATACAGACAGACACACAGACACACACACACTCACATACCCACTCATACACATAGCCACACACACACACAGACAGCAATTCAGTCACACACCTACACACACACACAGATACATACTCCAAAGCCAGCATTCATTGACATAGAGTCACTCCCATGCAGGCAAATACATTCACACACAACAGACAGACACACTCACACAGACATACGTGGGAACACTCAGGCATGCACACACACACTAATACCCTAATACCCAAATTCACACACAGAGACACTCTCCCTGAGTTGTTTCTTCTTCTTCTTCTTCTTCTTCTTCTTCTTCTTCTTCTTCTTCTTCTTCTTCTTCTTCTTCTTCTTCTTTTCTTATTTTTTTTCTTATTTTTTCTTCTTCTTTTTCTTTTTTCTCTTCTTCTTCTTCTTCTCCTTCTTCTTCTTCTCCTTCTTCTTCTTCTTCTTCCTCCTCCTCCTCCTCCTCCTCCTCC
>NW_021604614.1:474411-487889 GCF_004785775.1 Grammomys surdaster
TCCTCCTCATCCTCCTCCTCCTCCTCCTCCTCCTCCTTCTCCTCCTCTTCCTTCTCTTCATTTCTCCCCACATCTCGTTTGTACTAGTCTTACATAGCCCAGGCTACCCATGAAGTGATTATACAGGCAAGAATGGCTTTGAATTTCTTATTCTCCTGCCTCTGCCTCCTGGGTGTTGGGATTACAAATGTACACCAATGTCTGGCTGCACACGCTTTGTCTTGAAAGATATTCTGTACTAGGAAGTTAAGAACAGAGCAACCACCACATAGACACCAAAACCCAGGTCGGGCCAAAAGCAGGCTAAGACTAAAGTGGAGGCTACGGCAAAAGTCTAGTTAGCACTCGCTGCCGCCGCCCCACCCTCTTTGTCCTTATTTTGGCTTCTAAGTGTCAGGAGCCACAGCCCAGGTGAGGGAACCCAGACTCTCTCGGCTCTCCCTTGCTGCTCTCTTTTTGACGACTAAGAAACGGGAAGTTAGACCAGTTTCCACAAGCGCCACTAGGTGGCGCTCCGCTAACGAAGATCTGAATGGACCGTTCGGCTCACTCAGCCAGACCAAGACTGGCCTCCTCCCAGCAGATGTTCCCTCCACCTAAGACACAGTGCCCCAGGTCCTCAATCTCCGTGTGTCCCAGCCTCAGCTTCCATTTAAGGCCGGAGCCACCGTGGCCTCTACAGAGGTAGATAAATGGAAGAGGGGACAAGGTTAGCTTATGGCCGCTCCCACCCAAGCAGTTCGCATACATTCTGCCCCCCTAGTTTCTAGACTGGAACAGAGGCGGGGTCAGTACGGGCTCACTGATAGAGCCGCTCACCTAGTGAGGGGCTAGGAGCCTGGCTCAAGAGCAGAGCACCTGTAAAGCCCTGGATCCTCTCTGCAGCTCCAAAAACTTGTGAGTTAATTAAATTAAAAGTGCGATTGATACAGCAGGCATGGCGGCAGCTGACGACGATAATCCTAGCACTCGGGAGGCTGAAGTGGGCAGAATTTGGATTTTAAGGGTAGCCTGAGCTTATGGTGAGATTAAGGCTCGGTAAGCAATAATGACTCAGTTTCCCTCTTTCAATTCCCCTGGGACAGCAGTCTGGCATCTACCTTTGCCTTCTCAGTTTGGGTGCAATGATTTCAAAGCCCACAGAGGGATGGGAAGACCCACGATCTCCACCAGGCCCAAACTAAAGGGTCAGAGGCCCAGGTCCACCGCTGTGCTAACCCTATCCACGGGAGCAGTTTTAATTTATTGCTTCTCACCCCAGGATCTATCCAGCATTCCTTCCTCCAGGAAGGCTTTCAGGACTAACTCCTAAGGAAAGGCTTCAGCAGGACCTTCTACAGTAGGAAGTCCTGGGCCACAAAGTACTGTGGCCTTAGGACGTCCCCTGGTCCTTGGCTCAGACACATGGTGGGCTTGGCCAGTTGTCAGTGACAGGCTCTGGGGCAAAGACAGAACCATGATACTGGATCTTGGGAAAGCCTGTGACTTGTCAGACACATTCAGTTGACATCAGTGAGATTGGAAAGGCCTTTAGGGTAAGGGACGAAACCTACCCTAAGAGAGGTAGGTTTCATTTCATCTCATCTCATGAGGGGAACCTCTCTGGCTCAGAGAGGTTAAGTGTCTGATAGAACACCACACAGCAGAAACTACACACAACGTGAAGTGGAGTGAAAGAAAGGGGAAGGGGCGGGAAAGAAGACTAAAATTAAGAAAATACCTATATGCACTCATGTATTCATGTACACATACACTCCTTAGAATACTCCAGATGGCACCTTTAGCGTGTATCAAATGCTATCTCACCCCTGGGGATAGGCCCTATCTGTCACCCTGCCATGTTGGTGTTGAATAACAGACAGACTGCAGTAATACAGTCACAGGGACAATGGCAGCAGTGATGAACGTCCCTGTGTGTGTAGAGGTCAGTGGGGCTGGGTCAGCAGGGCGGGGTCAGCTGGGTCAGCTCAGGCAGCCCCCCCCCCCATGCCCTGCAGGACTCTGAAATCCATGGGCTCAGGCTGAGAGTCCTAGGGCACAGGGCAGATCCAGACAGAAACCCCAGGAAGGCCCAGGGGCAGGAGTGAGTTCTGCACTGGCCTTGAGAGTCTGTGTCCTTGCCCCTGGACAGCTCTGGCTTAGAGCTTCATCCATATGAGGGTGGGTTGGCCTGGCTGAGCAGAAGAGTGGAGGGGGCGTAGAGACATAAACAGAGAGGCCATCTTCCCACTGTGAAGACCACCCAGGATGCGTGTCAGGTCCCTCCTCCTCCTGCTCCCTCCCTTTCCCTTCCTTCCTTTTCTCAGGCAGGGCACTAATCATTTACCTAGAGAGGCAGCATCTTCCTCCTCCTCACCCCACAAACCAGCCAGACCAGCCACAAAGCTGGCCAGCCCCGAGGCCAGGCCCTCGGGTGCCAGGTTACCCAGCGTGTGTCACAGACAGCTGACTTCTCTGCTACCTTGCTTCTCTTCTTTCCCCTTTAGAAGCCTGAAAAAGACGCCTGTCCCAGCCACCAGCCCCCTTGACATCTGCCACACGGGTATCTGGTGCCAGAGCATCCCTGGAAGAGACAATATTGTAAGACTCTCCTTGAGCCAGGTTTGGTGGCACTCGCCATTAATCCCAGCACTTAGGAGGCAGAGGCAGGCAGATCTCTGAATTCTAGCCAGCCTGGTCTACAGAGTGAGTTCCAGGATAGCCCGGACTACACTGAGAAACCCTGTCTCAAAAAAAATTAAAACTTAAAAATTAATTTCAAAATTCTTGGTGGAGTCTCTCAGAGACCATTTGTTCAAAGGTTGATGGTTTCTGGGGTTCAGCACAGACAGATCACAACAGGAAGCTTGATATTGTCACGAATCACTCCACCAGGTCCCAGGCAGCCCCAAGTGACCAAGTGAGATTCAGGTGACACCAGCATACAATTGACCTAATTCAGACACAGGCTGGCCCTTGAGCCTTCCCAAGGGGAAAGGCTCTGCTGAGCTGTGTCTGGCTGCAAAAGGGATGTCCCACTTGCTTACACGAGATGACTGCTATAAAATTAATAAATTAATTAAAATAAAAGTGTGATTCAAATTCAACCTCCAACTTACTTGAAGTCTAGACAGACCTGAAACATGGTCCTTCTGCTGCAGCCTTCTGAGTGCTAGGATTAGAGGTGTCAACTAGCCAAACATTTTTATTTCAGCCAACCTATACTCTGTGTCTCTTTGCTCCTTGAAGTCAGCACCCTCCTTACCCATCAGATGACTCAATAGAGTGGCCAGGGCCCAAGTACTAGTACAACTTTCAGCCCGAGCCTGATCCTTAATCACTCAGAACTCAGACTTAAAAGCTACCCTAAGCTCAAGGCATATTTTCTGTTCCCCCTGTTTTTTCCACTCAACCTCTCTCCTTCCCCACCGCCAAACCATCTTACCCTGTAGCCCAGGCTGGCCCTAAACCCTTCATCCTCCTGCCTCTAAGATTATAGGTATATCATGATCTGACATCCAGCTTGTATTTTCTTGTTTGAAATTTTCTTACATTTGAAAATATAAGAAGCAAAACATGGCTAGGAATGGTGGCCACGGGTCTGTGATCCCTCACTTCATAAACAAGGGCAGGAGGAGCAGGAGGTCAGGCTAGCTTCCACTGTGTAGTGAGTTCAAGGTCAGCATGGGCTACATAAGAAAGAAAAAGGGGCTAGAGTGGTGTCTCAGGAGTTAAGAGCAGGTTTTCTAGTTGTTCTTCCAGAGATCCTGGGTTCAATTCCCAGCACCCACATGGCAGCTCACAACTGTGTAACTCCAGTTCCAGAAGACTTGGTGCCCACTTCTCGCCTCCTTAGGCACCAGATATGCACATGGTACACAGACAAACATGCATGTAAAACAGTAAAATACATCTTTAAAAACCTTTGTTTGTTTGTTTGTTTGTTTTAGTTTTAGTTTTTTGTTTTTCAAGACAGGGTTTCTCTGTGTAGCCCTGGCTGTCCTGGAACTCATTCTGTAAACCAGGCTGGCCTCAAACTCAGAAATCCACCTGCCTCTGCCTCCCAAGTGCTGGGATCAAAGGTGTGAGCCACCACTGACCAGCAAAACCTTTTTTTAAAATAAATAAATAAATAAAATGAGGGAAAAGAAAAGAGAGGAGAGGTAGAGGAAAAGTCTTGATAGGTAAAATGCCTGCCGTACAGGCGTGAAGACAGGAGCCCAGACTCCCAGAACCTACATCAAAGTGGGGAAGCCTGGCGTACAAGCACCTGTAAACACAGCATTCAGCAGGCAAAGACAGGGAGTTCCCTGGACAAGCTGGCTAGCTGGACAAGCCAAAGTCAGGGAGCACTGAGCTCGTGAAAGACCCTGCCTCGACGAACAACAGACACCTAGACATCTGACATCAACTTCGGGGCCTCCACATGCACTCTGATACACACACGCATGCACACACATGCACGCATACTCACACAGACACCCCCACACACATATGCACACACATACTCACATATACACACCACACATGCAGACACACACACACACACACACACACACACACACACATTTTTAGTTAAAAGGAAAACCCAGGAATTAAAATGAACCCTAAACAGTACCTCCTTGTCTCTATAGTCTGTCTGCTACTTTACCTGTTTGTTATGTGGGAGTTCCAGCTTTTTGGGGTACCCAGAGAAAAGAATCTATCCTCCCCACCACCGTCTGTTCAGGCTGCTCTGTCCAAGGAACCTCAAACAACTAGTCACATCACTTCCACGGTCAAGAGCAGAGAGAAGGGACCGTGTGCTCACTCGCTTGCTCGTCTGCTTGCTGTGCTACCTGGATTTCTCTGCTCACATACAGCTCACGAACCCCTGTGGAAGGAATGGCGCCGCCCACAGTGTCCACATTAGTTTTTTTAATTAAGATAACCCCTCATGGACATGCTTACAGGCCAACCCAAAGAAGACAATCCTTCATTGAGACTCTTCCCAATTGACAATTAAAGCTAGCCATCATGAAGGCCAGGGCTCTACTCCTAGGGTTTTTGATGTGTCAAATTGGGTCTGGTAATTGTCATGTATGAACACTTAGGGGAAGATAAATCACTCACTCTTTCATTTATTCAGTAATGCCTTGGTGTGCGTGTGGAGTGATATCTTGGTGGTTAAAAGCACGTACTGCTCTTTCAGAGGACATGCGTGTGGTCCCATCACCAACATCAAGTTAGCTCACAATCGTCTGTGATCCCAGGAGATCGGACATACTCTCCTGGTCTCTGAGGGCACCAGTACAAACTACAAAACAGCAATATCCAGGTAAAAGGCACTATGCAAGGCTCCAGAGGCATGCTGGAACCTAAGTCAACATGGCTGCTGGCCCTTATGTGGTGGAACCTACGTGCAGGCAAGGACATAGGCCGTTGTAGCCCAGAGCCATATAGCATCCCACAGGGCTGGGAGGATGCTTTGGGCCACACGGAGAGAGTCTGACTCAACCAGAGGTCAGCAAAGGCTTAAGAGCAAAGGGATTTCAGGACTGTTACTGTGAGCGTTAGCCAGAGAACAGGGTTCATGGGAAACGGGGTCCCTCTAGGGCAAACAGAATATGCAAATGAGAGCTCAGGCTAGTGGCCTGGAGCCAAATGAGGGACAGTCAGCTCCATCAGCAACCAGCTTCTGCCAGTCCACATGGAGGGTTGGGGAAGGGGACTGTGTAACAATGGTCTCAGTGACATGGGTTATACCTTAGGACAAAATGTCAGTTCAAGATCTAGTCTTGTTTTCCCCGTGGTGTCCTCCTCAAGCCAGGGAAAGCCGTTCTCTGAGATCAAAATCCTTCCCATCATCCTCCCTAAACACTTCAGAGACTTGGACGCTGTATCTAAGTTGATTTAAAAATCATTTTGGCTTTTTACATTGTTAACATTTATGGTTTGACTTGAGTAATGTCTTAGTGAGGGTTTCTACTGCTGCAACAGAACACCATGACCAAAAAGCAAGTTGGGGAGGAAAGGGTCCAATTGGCTTACACTTCCACATTGCTGTTCATCACCAAAGGAAGTCAGGACAGGACTCAAGCACAATAGGAACCTGGAGGCAGAGCTGATGCAGAGGCCATGAAGGATGCTGCTTACTGACTTGCTTATCATGGCTGCTTTAAGAAACACCCAGGATTCCCCACCTATGGATGGCACCACCCCCAATGGGCTGGGTCCTCCGCCATTGATCATTAATTGAGAAAATGCCTTATACCTGGATCTCATGGAGGCATTTCCTCAACTGAGGCTCCTTCCTCTCTGATGACTCTAGCTTGTGTCAAGTTGACACACAAAACCAGCCAGTACAAGTCTCACCTAGAACACTACCCGCCATCGACCCTGGTGCTCACCTATGGGGAGGCCCTAAAGGCCTCTTTTCCTGGACTAAGTCCCTGGAAACTGTCAACTTCCGTCAACCACAGCATGGTCCCCCCATGAATGTTTCGGTACAAAGACCAGTCAAGTTCCTTTGCTTTGCCTACTAGGCGCTCAGACATCCAATTATCAGGCAAGCAGCCCCGGGGCCACGCAGCAATTAGAACAGGCTGACTCATGACTGACTATTATTTATGGAGTTCACCTATCCATCAGTGTTGATTGCTGTTATGGTCTAAATGGGAAATTCCTCATCACTCACCTCAGACCTCCAGGCTCAGTCTCCCTTCCAGCAGGGGGCGCTGTTTGGGGAGGAAGTTGATCACTAAGGGAAGGTGAACGTAAGGGAAGGTGAACGGAGGATTATAGCTTGGCTCTGCTTCCTGCCAGTTTTCTCTGGTCCAATCCCACCTAGATGTGAGGAAGCTACCTTGTGCTACAACCACAATCTATTTCCCCCCACAATGTCTGTCTCCTTTCCAAGCATAAACCAAAACACTTTATGTTATGCTGACTAGTTCTCTTTTCTCATCTAGACACAAGCCAAGGGAAGAGAGACCAGACTTAGACAATGCCTCCATCACACTGGCCTGTGGCTTTATATCTGTATAAATTGATGATTAGTGCGAAAGGGCCTAGCTCACTAGCAGAGTTGCCACCTCTGGGCAGGCGGTCTTAGGCTGTGGGAAAAAGCAGGCTGAGCAAGCCATGGAGAGCAAGCCAGTAAGCAGCACCCCTCCATGGCCTCAGCATCAGCTCCTGCCTCCAGGTTCCTGTTTTGAGCTCCTGCTTTGACTTCCCTTCATGCTGTAGTACAGCTGTAAGCTAAAATAAACCCTTTCCTCCCCAAGTTGCCTTTTGGTCATGGTGTTTTATAACCGCAAAGGACAGTAAACCGAAAACCCTTCTGTGGTTTCTGTCAGGTGTTTGGCTGCAGTGACGCAAGAGTAACTCATACAACTGCTTTATTGGTTTTTGTCTCATTTAAGCCCCGGGTTCTGGATGGTCTCTTTGCACACACACATACATATACATGCGTACATGTGTTCACATACCCATGCATGCATACATACATATGCGCATGCATAAATGGGTGGGTGGATATATGAATATGTGTGTGTGTGTGTGTGCACATGTGTGGATGCATACATGAGTATGTGAGCACATGTATGCATGTATATGTGTGTGCCTGTGTGTATATATTTGGAGGTGGATGAGACAGAGTCTCTTTATGTACCCAGGCTAGCCTTGAACTTGCTATCCTCCTGGCCTTAGCGCTGAATTACCCTAGTTCTCACCCTTAGCCATCCTGGCTGTCTGCCCCAACCATGGGACTGGCTCCTGGACACTGACACAGCATGGTAGTTTCCAGAAGGGCGCCTGGTGGGGCCAAGAGGCAGAAAACGAGAGTGTCTTGTTATTGCGTACTTTTTCTTGAGTTTGCGATAAGCTCCTATTAGCCTATAGATCTGGTCCCATAAAATAGATTTGTGGACTTGCAGCCAGACACGGCCTCGTTCTTGAGCCTCGCTAATGGCTCATTTTTCCATCGTCTTCCTGGAGTAACTGATTGTCATGAATTTTTCACCCAAATGTTGCCACTAAAGATGTCACCAGCTTCCTTTCCCCTGGAGATTTTACAATCTGGCTCTAATGGGGTAGGGGCAGAAGACATGGAGACAGAGAAATAGTTATGCCCCTGAGGCAGAAAGGAAGTCAGGCTGGGGAAACGGCTCAGCGGGTAAGACGCCTGCCTCACAAGCGTGAAGGCCTGAGTTTGGATTCCCAGAGACCCGGTAAAAACAAACAAACACACACACACACATACACACACACACACACACACACGTGTAGTGGTGGACACTTGTAACCCTAGGGTTGGGGAGTTGGGAAGCGGACACCGGAGGATCCCAGGAGCTCACCAGTCAGCTAGCCAAACCTATTTGGTTAAGTTTAAGGCTCTTTTTTTTTGTTTTTGTTTTTTGTTTTCGAGACAGGGTTTCTCTGTATAGCCCTGGCTGTCCTGGAACTCACTCTGTAGACCAGGCTAGCCTTGAACTCTCGAACTCATTAAGGCTCATTTCAAACAAAAGTGGAAGCACCGAAGGAACGACAGCCAAGGCTGTCCTCTGACATCCACAGGCATATGTGTGCATGTATCCCACACACACGGGCACGTGCGAGCATGTATCCCACACACGGGTACAGCAGGTACCCACATAGACTTATGCATCTACTCCTATACACAGGTGCTCACACAGACACACAGACATAAATATATACATAAATGTGTATATGTGATATGTATATATTAATTTATATATGACTTTATGTATGTTTTTATATACATATATAAAAACAGAACTCACTGGGTGGTAGTGGCACATGTCTTTAATTCCAGCACTCCCAGAGACAGAGGCAGGTGGATCTCTGTGAGTTCCAGGACAGTCTGGGCTATACACAGAGAAACCCTGCTTAGAAAAAGAAAAAATAAATAAATAAATAAAATAAATAAGTAAACATAAATAAATAAAGCCCTGGGAGGGAGTGGGTTGGGTGACAGTGGCAGCTTTGTTCGGGGAGCACTTTTGGCATGCCAGGCACCAATCTTTACTCCTATTGTCTCATTCAGGCTCAGCCACATGCTGGTGAGGGCAGGACAGAAGGGCTGGGACTCAGAGAGGCTGAGTAACTTGCCGAAGGACACAAAGCTCACTCATGCAGCAGAACCAGGAGGCAAACCCAGGTCCCAAGGGCTCCAGAGTCTGCACTTTGATATGTTCATGTCTGGGTTACGACCCTCAGTTCTGCCTCAAGATTCTCAAAGAACAAATAAAGTAACAAGAAACAGGTTTGCTGGCCCATGCCTGCAATCCCAGCCCTTGAGAGGCTGAAGCAGGAAGACTGTGATGAGTCAGAGGTTAGCCTGCACTACATAAAGAGACTCTGCCTCAGAAGAGAGAGCTGGCTATGGTTGAATAGCCTGTAATCCCAATACTAGAGATCCAGAGGCAGGAGAATCGGGATTCAGGATCATTCTGGGGCTAGACAGCAAACTTAAGACCACCCTGTCTCAAAAAAAAAAAAAAAAAAGGAGAAAATAACACTCAGAACCCTTCAAAGATAGAAACCCACATCTGAGGCTTGCACACCCCTCCTAGGACAGGGAGCTCATTACCGCTCAAGACTTCTTCACTGATCTCATAGCTCTGACAGATGATGAACTGGATTCCACCCTTGTTACTCTGGCCTTCCTGTCTAGTCCATGCATCGGAGCTTTGTGAGGTCCCCATGGAGTCTACAGAGAGGGACACCCCCCGCAGAGCGACTCCATCGGATCTGAGAGGGGACTCCAGTGTCCCTACCTGCATAGGCTTAGTCACAGAACTCAGTCCTTTGAGAGGTGGTGGGCAGGCCTGGCTTGCGGTCCCCACATCTTCAAGGCTAAAAGAAGAGGGACAGCAGAGAAGAGACAGGGGGCCTTAGGCCAAGTCCCACAGAGCAACTCAGCACATGTCTCTGGAGGGCTGGGGATGTGGCTCAGCTGGTAGAGTACTAACTATACCATGCAAGATGCTATGACTTCCAGCCCAGCACCACAGAGACTGGCCGTGATGGAGCAGTCTGTAAGCCCAGCACTTAGGAAGTGGAGGCAGGAAGATCAGGAGTTCAAGGTTATCCTTGGCTACTTAGCAAGTTCAAGGCCAGGCTACATTACCAGATACCTAAATAAATAAATAAATAAATAAATACAAATAAATTTAAACATTAAGAACGGTATGCATGTGATAGCTTAGTGGTAAGAAAAGGTTGCCTTACAAGAGTGAGAACCTGACACCTTTAGTCCTAGCACTTGGGAGGCAGAGGCAGGCGGATTTCTGAGTTCGAGGCTAGCCTGGTCTACAGAGTGAGTTCCAGGACAGCAAGGACTACACAGAGAAACCCTGTCTCGAAAAACAAAACAAAACAAAACAAAACAAAAAACAAACAAACAAACAAAAAAAGAGTGAGAACCTGGGTTCATTTTCCAGAATCCACATAAGTATATGTTTAAGATGGGCACTGTGGTACCTGTATGGAATCCTAATGCTTGGGAAAAGGACACAGGCATGTGCTGGGGCGTGTCGGCCAACCAGCCCAGACTAATAGGTGAGCTCCAGGTTAGTTAGAGACCCCCTCTAGAAAACCAAGTAGAGATTGTCCTGCAAACAAGACTCAAGTTTGAACTCTGGTCTCTGCAAGTACACCACACTCCAGCGGGCACACACATGCATGTACACATGCACACACACTGACACACATGGATACACACACACACACACTCACATCCCACACCTGCACACACATAAACAGTGCACACACGCACACCCAGAACATAGCCACAGATTGATTGATTGACACATTACAAGAACCAAACACTTTTCACGTGGCACCCCCGGCTGTAGCCAGATTACTGCCCTATAAATGAGTAAGAAGTGTGTTGATTGATTCACGAGGAGGCAGAGCCAAGCCCAAGACAGTCACCCAAGGATGACGCAGCTCTGGAACCCTAGTGAATGCCTGCCGAACAAGTTATCAGCTTTGCCCAGAGGGTAAGGAGAGGTTCCGGAAGGCTTCTCAGAGGAGGGAACACTTCACTCACTACCCATTAGTGGTGTTTGGGTTACAACCAGCCTGGTGACCCAGTGACTCTTGCCTTGGTGGCTCCATTGTGGGGGAGGTAGGCTGGTGAGAGTGGGGGGCAATTCCAAAATCTCTCAACATGGGTGTGCATACCGGAAAGTTCCAGCTTGAAGTAGGAAGGTTTTATATTTGAGGCTAGCCTGGACTACATATGAAGATCTTGGGTCAAACGAAGCAACAATGAAAGCACTGGAGAGATCGGTCCATGGACAACATGCTTGCTCGGCAAGCATGAAGGCCTGCATTTGAATCCCCAGGACACAAGTAAAGACAGACAAGGTAGTTCACATCTGGAATCCCTGTTTCCTATGGAAGATAGGTTTAGACAGGAGACTCCTGGAAGGCCATGGGCCAGGCTAGCCCACTGTATGCATCGGTGAACAAGACTCTACCTGTCCTAGTTAGGTTTCTATTACTGTGGTAAAACACTATAGCCAAAAGCAGTTTGTGGAAGAAAGAGTTTGTTTCAGTTTACAGCTTACACTCCATCCTTGAGGGAGGTCAGGGCAGGAACCTGTAGCCAGGAACGGAAGCAGAAGCTGTGGGGGAATGCTGTTTAGCGGCCTGCTCAACCTGCTTTCTTAAACAACTAAGGACCAACTACCCAGAGGTGGCACTGCCTGCCCACAGTGAGCGGGCCCCTTCGACGGCAATCGTCAATCAAGAAAATGTACCACACAGGCTTGCTCACAGCCAATCTGACAGGAAATTCCTCAAACCAGGTTCCCTGACCCCAGGTGACTCTAGATTGTGTCAAGGTGGAAAACAAAATGAAGACTGCCTCAGACGAGGCTGAAGAATCCTCTCTCTGATCTCCACATGGTATACACACACCCATGCTTATGTCTACACACATGTGCATTCTGGAGCATATGTGCACACACACACACACACACACGCAGACACACACACATATGCACACACACACACATACACTCAAGAAGCAGAGGCACACAGACCTTTGAGTTTAAGTCCAGGCTGGTTTACAGAGTGAGTTCCAAGACAACCAGGGCTACACAGAGAAAGTGGTCTTGAATATATAATCCTACCACTCAGGAAGCTAAGGCAGGAGGATTGCCTTGAGTTTGGAGTAACTAGGAGTTACTGAGTAAAAGATCTTGTGTCAAAAACAAAAAACGCCAACAGAGACACTGTACCTCTTCCTCACCAGAAGACTGATGAATTGCAGCTGAATCTGTGATTCAGAGGCAAAAGTTAAAACCACGGAAGAACGAGAAGAGAACATGAACGAGTCCCTTTCTAACAGCAGTGCGGGAAAGCTGTCCAGTGAGGATTCAGAACTTGAAGGCAGAAGAGAGGAGCACCTAAGATAGTAAGGACAACAGCAACAGTAAATCTACATGACAAAGAGCACCATGAGCAGAGTCAGACCAACTCAGACCACAGGCAAAATCTCATCTTTCTCATATATAAAGAGTTTCTAGGGGTCAAGAAGAAAAGACCTGCTAGTTTTATGTCAACTTGACACACGTGAGAGTCACTGAGGAAGAAGGCACCTCAATTGAGAAAATGGCCCCCACCAGGTTGGCCTTGGGCATGTCTATGGGGGTATTTTTTGATTGATAATTGATATGGGTGGGCCCAGTTCACTCGAGAAGGTACCACCTCTGTGTGGGTCGTCCTGAGTTTATATGAAAGCAGGTGAGTGAACAAGGAAACAAGCCAGTGAGCAGCACCCCTCCATGGCCTCTGCTTCAGTTCCTGCCTCCAAGGTCCTGCTCTGAGTTCCCTCTGTGATGGCCTGTGACTAGGATGTGTAAGATAAACCCTGTCTTCCTCAGGTTGATTTAAGTCATGATGTTTATTGAAACAGTCGAAACCCTAAGAGGTAGTTGGAGAGAGTTTCATTCCCAGCATCCACATCAGGCAACTATTGGTAACTCCAGATTTAGGGGATGTAAAACCCTTTCCTGGTTTCCAAGGACACACACACCAATAATAATAATAATAATAATAATAATAATAATAATTTTTCTAAAAGACTTCTAATTCAGCAGAAAAGTGAGTGGAGAGAAAAAATGGCCATGACATTCCAAGGAAAAGAAATGTGGGCTAAATAAATAAAGCTCACTCACAGTGAGAGAAAAACAAGGGGCAGGAGTGTGGCTCAGTGGTAGGGCCCCTGCCTAGAATCCCCCAGTGAGGGGGCTGGGGGCGTGGCTCAGTGGTAGATCACTTGCCTAGACTCCCCCAGTGAGGGGCTGGGGGCGTGGCTCAGTGGTAGAGCCCCCGCCTAGAATCCCCCAGTGAGGGGCTGGGGGCGTGGCTCAGTGGTAGATCACTTGCCTAGAATCTCCCAGTGAGGGGCTGGGGGCGTGGCTCAGTGGTAGAGCCCCTGCCTAGAATCCCCCAGCCCCTCACTGGGGGATTCTAGGCAGGGG
>NW_021604614.1:488289-491455 GCF_004785775.1 Grammomys surdaster
CAGTGGTAGAGCCCCTGCCTAGAATCCCCCAGTGAGGGGCTGGGGGCATGACTCAGTGGTAGAGCCCCTGCTTCACAGGCTAAGCAAGCAAACAAACAAACAAACAAACAAAGCCCTAAGAGAATGAAAGATGAACTAAAACTATCTCAAAAACCATTTCTTGCCTATCAGATAGGCATAAATCCAAAAACATGACAACACAGGCTATGGGGTGGGGAAGGAGATGCTCTCTCATGTCACCCGTGAAATGCAAAACACTACAACAGTCCCGGATGAAAAATGATTTGGTAATTCTTATCAGAGTTCCAGACGTGCTCACGCCATGACCTGGCGATCCCACTAGTGGGAATTCGCTCCAAAGACATCCCCTGAGCGTGTGAGAAGCGATGTCGGAGCAAGCTTATTCATCGAGGTTGCCAGGCATGCCAACAACAAAACCTGGCAACCTCCCAGTCGTCTTAGAAATGTGCGTGAGAGAGTGTGGTCCAGCTGCTTTGTGGACTAGTATGCAGCTGTCTGGGATGAGGAGACGAGGAAGAAGAGGGAGAGGGGAAGAAGGAGGAAGAGAGGAAGGAGGAGGAACCTCTGCTGGTCTCAATGTCCAGTGGTTTTCCAAACACAGTATTTGGTAGAAGGAACTGAACAATAGCAATGTATGCAAATAAACCTCGCTGTATTCATTTGCATAACGAAATCCCGGAAGGAAACACAAGAAACTAATTAACTGTTTCTCTAGGGAGCAGTGGACGAGCAGAAATGGGATTTCAGTGAATGTCTCTGTGTTAATAGCGATATGGAGTCCGACCGTAGGGGTGGATTACATATTCAAGCTTCTATAATGATATTAAAATTAGTGACCCGCCATGTCAATAAACATAAATGCATATCTGGTATTTATCTGGTCATCTGTTTATTCCTAAATACCATCTCAGATTCATAGGAACTGACTCCTCAATTAGGGGCAGAAATCAGTAAGGGTTCATGCCAGGAAGGTCACTAAGAAAAAAAGGAAAACTCGAAGAAAATCCGCAGTCTTGGGGCCAGTGCTCATGGGCATCTGCACATTAGGAAGACTTGTGCTCGCAGTCTTGTGTTAAGGTTAAGTCTCTCGGGAGCCCAGCCCAGGCCTTCATATATTTTCAAGTTTAATGCTAAGCGTCTCACTTGCAGGGATACTGTCTAAAGAGAGGACACTTGGATATGGTGGGGGGAGAAAGGAGAGAGACAGAGGCCATCAAAGAGGGCTCAACTAGAGCTGCCAGAGCTTGTCTCTAAGCTCCTAATTGATGCCATGGCAAGTGGCTGAGAAGCCACCCCACCCCCACCCCCCAAGTAGAGGCAGCTCTGGCTTTTCTGTGAGGATAGATGAAGTCAGAGGGATGCATCTGGGAGCTCGAGAGGCAGTTCAACTGTACGGCTCTTACAAAATACCCTGAGTTTAACTCCAAGCACCCACACCCAGCAGCGCACAACCATCTCTAACTGCAGCTCCTGTGCTGTTTGTCAAAGGCTCCCTGGCCTGTGTGACACCTGCATTCACGTGCACATACCACACACACACACACACACACACACACACACAGGTACCCATGACTAAAAAGAATACAAAGAAATCTTCAGATAAACGGGACTATTCTGTATCCTGCCTCAGTCAAGAAGGCTTCCTGACACCGACAAGATGGTCAGACACCTCTTGGGCATCCTCTCCTGGTCGGTGGCCTGTCCCGCTGACCTCAGGGTAGAATCCTCATCCACAACCCTTTCGTCCAGTCATAACATGAACTGCCATATGAAAGTAAGATTTGCATGTCTTCCCTGAGCCAAGCACACCACAGGAGCACCATGCAAACTGTAGAGTGCTGTGCACTCCAGCAACGTCACCCTGGGGTGGGCAGGCAGCGTAGGAGAGGAAGGCTGTAAGTGATTGCCTCTTCCCATTACAGGCCTGGCTTTTACTGCCTGCGTTAAATGCGCGTTGGCTCGCTCTCCACCCGCCCGGCGGCTTGCACACACCTGTACATGGAAGGTTGTAATTTTGTAGTCTGAATCACTGGGTGAGATCACACCCAAGTTACCGGCAGTCCGCTCCTTAGGGCGGGCTGGGCAGGCAGACGCCTTTGTCTTCCAATTATGGAGTCTTTTATTGCTCTTTTAGTTAGAAAAGAAACACCCAAAGAGGCTGAGTCTGGGAGCAGCATTGTTGTCAATGAAAAGTCACGCAAAGCCACCAAGATCTGGGGCAGGTGGAAGCCCCAGGGGTTCATTTGAGCTCACCTCTCAGCTGGATATGAAGAGGCTGAAGCAGGGACCACCTGGTGCGGGAACTCCTGCATTTCACAGGATTGTCTATTCATTTTAGCTCTGGGAACAGCTGCTGTGTGACTCTGGGAAAATCACCTTCTCTCTCTGAGAATCCTCATTCTTCTCTATAGAATGGAATGACACCAAAGTCTGAAGACTGAGGTATGGTACAAAGTAGGTTATTGTCAAGCCAACCATAGACCTGTCTTCCTTCCCTCATCTAATTGGGTCCTCAAACACCTGGACAGAGCTGTGCACAGTAGGTATACAGGATAGGGGAAACTCATGAACCTGGGATGTGACTCTTTCTTCATTCTATAAATATTGACCTACTGCGTGCTAGGTTTGAGAAAATGCTGAGATCGGCTTCCTGCCCTGGAGCAATTCACAGCCCTGGGTTGGAGACAGAGACCTGTAACTATCACAAGTCACAAGAGATGGGTGACAAGTTACCAAGACCAAGGAAAATCTACAGGGTGTGCCCTATCCCAAACATGTGTCAGATAGGCCCTTAGGGTATAAGAAATGATGTTCAGAGTGTGACTTCCTATGTGTGGGAGCTGGAGAAGGGAAGAGTGAGCTAGGGAAAGACTAATGATGTCTCCAGAGAAGGAGGTAATCAAAGAAAAACTGAGGATGAAACAGAAGAGGGGAAGCAAACGGGAGCACAGAGATGGATGAGCCAGAGCCAGTTCCTAGAGGGGCTTTGCAACAGGTCGTGGGATTTCAGCTTAATACAGAGGCATGTAGTAGGACTAGGGCATGGCTCAGTGGTAGAGCCCCTGCCTAGAATCCCCCAGTGAGGGGCTGGGGCGTGGCTCAGTGGTAGAGCCCCTGCCTAGAATCCCCCAGTGAGGGGCTGGGG
>NW_021604614.1:491465-494449 GCF_004785775.1 Grammomys surdaster
CTCAGTGGTAGAGCCCCTGCCTAGAATCCCCCAGTGAGGGGCTGGGGCGTGGCTCAGTGGTAGAGCCCCTGCCTAGTATGCACAAGGCTGTGGGTTCTATCTCTAGAACTGAAAATAAAATAAAACATTTAATAGGGACTAAAAGGGGGGCTACACATATAGACAAAAACAAATAATTGAAGGGGCTGGAGAGGGTTCAGCAGCTAAGCGCACACACCATGCTCTTGTAAAGGCCCGAGTTCAGTTCCCAGAAGCCACATCTGGAATCCCATAATCACCTGTAACTCCAGCTTCAGGAGATCCAACACCTCTGACCTCTGTGAACATCTTATGTGCACATTTTCTTATACACACTGACATACTCACATACACATTAAAATTATATAAAGAAATAAATCTTTTTAAAAACTGAGTGGGCACGCCTTTAATCCCAGCACTTGGGAGGCAGAGGCAGGCAGATCTCTGTGAGTCCCAGGCCAGCCTGGTCTACAGAGTGAGTTCCAGGACAGCCAGGGCTACACAGAGAAACCCTGTCTCAGAAAACCAAAAGAAAGAAAGAAAGAAAGAAAGGAGGGAGGGAGGGAGGGAGGGAGGGAGGAAAGAAAGAAAGAAAGAAAGAAAGAAAGAAAGAAAGAAAGAAAGAAAGAAAGAAAGAAAGAAGCTGAGTCGAACTGGAGAGATGTCTCAGCAGTTAAGAGCACTGACTGCTTTTCCAGAGGATCCAAGCTTGGGTCCCAGTACTTACATGGAAGGTCACTCCACTGCCTGTGACTCCAGTTCCAGGGGCTCTGACTCCTTCTCCCAGCCTTCTTGGGTACCAAGCACATATGTAGCAAACAGATATACCTGCAGACTAAACACTCATATATGTAAAATAAATACATTTTTAAATTATTTTAATTGAGTAACAGGACACATAAACAAATGGGGAGAGAAAGATATCTCTTGCAATTTAAAATGTCGAGTATACGTCTAAGAAAGCTAGGCGTGGTTTGTGCACATCAGGAACCCTGGAAATTAGGAAGCCAAACTCAATATTGAGTTCAAGGTCAGCCTGCTTGAGACACTGACCCAGAAAAGCCAAAAATAAAGAAGGAAGTCAATACATTTGTAAGATTACATTAAATAAATACTTTTAGAGGGGAAGAAAGAAATAAAAGCAGTCCCATTGGATACCCAGTGGGTTGTAGGGGATTCCCAGCAGTGGATGATATTGTTACTGGATGAGTAGGGTACAGTGGTGAAGACCCAGAGTACCAGCACTCAGGTGGCAGAGGCAGGATGTCCTCTCGAGGGCAGACCTGGTCCTGGACTCAAAATACACTCTTCAGTAGAGCTTATGCTTTGTGTTGGTGTGTGTATGTGTGAGTGTGTGTGTATGTTTATGTGTGTGCATGTATGTATGTATTTGTGTGTGTATGTATATATGCATTTGTGTCTGTGTGTATATGTGTATATGTATATGTGTGTGTGTTTGCTTACATATGCTTGTATGTGTGTTTGTGTGTGTGTTTGTGTATTTATATGTGTGTGTGTGTTTATGTGTGTGTGGATCACGGTATACTTGTGTAGGCCAGAGGACAGCTTTATAGGTTTTGTTCTCTCCATCCTCCTTTACATGGGTTCCAGGGATGGAACTCAGGTCTCTAGGCTTGTGAAGCAGTCGCCTTTACTGAAGAACTACTTCTGGCCCAGTTGTTTTGCCTTTGATATAGGGTCTCCCATTGCCAAAGGTTTGTCTCAAACTCCCAATCCTCCTGCCTCTACTTCCCGAGTGCTAGGATTATAGGGATGTGCCACCACACTGGTTGAGGGGACATTTTTCTGAAATACAGTTTCTATATGTAGCTCAGGCTGGCTTTGAATTCACTGCAATCCTCTTGTCCTCCCCTCCCAAATGCTGGGATATTTTGCCTGCATGTATGTCTGTGCACCAAGCCTACACAGGCCAGAAGAGGTCATTGAATCCCCTGGGGCTAGGTTTTAAGCCAGTAATGAGCCACCACATGGATGCTGGGGATCAAACTCTGATCCTCTGGAAAAGCAACCTGTGCCCTTGATCTCAGAGCCATCTCTCTATCTGGACTGTCTCAAACTTAAAAAAGTAAACATTGGGCTGGACTTATGGTTCAGTGGTTAAGAACCACTGCCCTTACCAAGAACCTGAGCTTGGTTCCCAGTACCCACACCCGGTTGTTCAGAGCCACCAGGTCTAGGGAACCAGATGCTCTCTTCTATCTTTCTGGGTACCTGTACTCATGTGCACACATACACCCAGCCCCTCCCCCCCCCCCACACACAGACACAATTAAATATAGATCGTGGGCTTGAGAGAAAGCTCTGTGTTACAGAGTGCATACTGATCTCGTAGAGGACCTGAGTCCAGTTCCCAGCATCCAGCCTGGAATTCCAGCTCTAGAGGAATCTGATTCCTGTGACCACTGAAGGTACCTGTACTCATGTGCACATACGTCCTTCTGCTTCCAACAGACAAGCACACACATACATACATACACATACATACACATGCATGTATACATGCATACACAGATATACACATACATGCATACACATGCATACATACACACATACATATACATACATACATACACATGCATGTATACATATACACACATATATATACATACACATACATATATACACACACATACATACATATACACATACACACACATACACGCACATACACACACACACATACATACATACACATACATTCAAACATATACACACATACATACACACATACATACATACACATACATACAAACATATACACACATACATACACACATACATACATACACACATACATACACACATACACACATATATACACATATATATACATACATACACACACATACACATACATACATATAACACATACACATACATACATACATATACACATACACACACATACACACACATACATACACATACATACAAACATATACACA
>NW_021604614.1:494459-508036 GCF_004785775.1 Grammomys surdaster
ACACACACATACATACACATACATACAAACATATACACATACACACACATACATACACACATACACACATACATACACACATACAGACATACATACACACATACACACATACATACATACACATGCATACATATATAAATACATACACACACACACATGCACGCACACAGGATAAATAAATAAGTCTAAAAATCAAATGAATAAAATAAAATTTTAGACCAACAGGCACACACACACACAGAAAATACCAAGATAGAAAAAATTCAAGGCCTCCTTTCTGGGACCCAAAGAGGACGACATTGGAGACAGCAAAGCCCATAGATTCTCAGCTTACTGACAGTCTTCTGGTGTTACCGTCCCACATTCGACTGCAGCGTCGTTGTCTGTTAACTTTAAAAGCTGGGGGTGGGGGATACAAAAGAAATTGCTCTTTTCTCAATTTTCAATAAGCCAATATGTAGTTTGGGCAAGAAAGAGATACTGGATATAGCTGGGTAATATGGTACATTTCTGTAATCCCCACAGTTGGGAGGCTGAGACAGGAGGATTAGGACTCAAAATCAGCCTGAGAAACTTTAAATCTCTCTATTCCAACAAAGCAAACGGAAGCTGAGGGCCTTGGCTCAAGGTTCACATACTTACCCAGCATGCTCAGGGCCTTGGGCTCAAGGTCCAGTACCTCCAAGTGCTAGGGACTGAGCCCACTTGGAGGTACTAAGTATTGTATTCAAGGCCTTCTGGGTGCTAGGCAAGTACTCTACTGCCAAGCCGTGCCTGCAGCCTCCTCTGGGGGATTCCACACAAGTATTTTATCACTAAACGCCAGCCACAGCCCCTCCCCCGGGGATCACTGGCATCTATTCTACCACTTAACTTGGCCCCCAGCACCTAACTGACAGAAGCCAGGTAAACACTATGTCACATGCCTACCACTCCATCATACTTCTTAATTCGAGACAGGCTTTTACTGAGTTGCCCAGGCTGGCCTGAAACTTGCCATCCTCTGCCTCAGCCTCTGGATTTACTTGGATGATGTGGCTGAACCACCACATCTGGCAGTATCCTCTAACTCTAGACTACCTGCTAGCTTGCTGCGCTGGACACACCAAGCCTCTCCCCAGCTCCATCCAGGGATTGGTGCAGCCCCCTCCCTGCCGGAAAGGCTCTGAGGGTTGGAACGACTGGCTAATGACAGGGAAAGTGCTGAGACGACAGGTTATTTCAACAGTGTCCTCATCCGTTGGGTATTTCAACATTCTGTGTTTGTGCAAGAGCCATAATGGGACGCGTCATAAACTCACACTGTCTCAAAGCTTGGGCACGTCGTGGCGGGATATGGGGAACTGTCCGGGGTTTAGCAATCAAGCTGTCTCCAGGCCCCAGCTCCTTAGGGTGAGTTGGGCTCGGCCTGTGCACAGCCCTGGAGAGAAATCTCAGGGTGTCAGAGAAAATCCAGAGCAATTACCTCTGGGGGTAGTTAGATGAAGGTACAGATATCAGGGTCCACCTTTCTGCCTGCCAGGGGGGAGGAGGGCTAGCTTGTCCCTTCACTAGCCCTGTAGGGGAGGAGGTCACCAATGACCTCATGGGTGCAGAGGTTGTGAATCATGGCTCAGACCTGGTCCCACTTTCTTGGAGGAGAGCACTGGGTTGGTCTCCACTGAGGCACCTTTGTGCCTGGAGCTAGCCACCACCATGTCTTGATAGATATTCCAAAGAACTGACCCTTGAAGAAGGCTGGAAGAACCCGGTAGCCTCCTATAGGAAGCCACACCACATTTGGGCTCGGAATTATCCAAACAGATCAGCTGTAACACAAGATTCGGTTGAGGAGCTAAACGGAAGTGCAGAGGGGGATCACCTCACTGAAGCTGGGAAGAAGGCTGAGAGAAAGAGAAAGACAGGAGAGCTCTCACTGGGTGGGACAACATTCTTCCACTCTGTGTGTGTGTGTGTGTGTTGGGGGGGGTCCTGGGGATTGAACCTTGTAGATGATAGACAAACACACTATCATTGTCCAAAGCCTATAGACCCTCACTAAGAGACTCTAGGCAGGCACCCTACCAGCGAGCCATACCCCAAGGCTCTCACTGGGTATTCTAGGCAAGGGTTCTACTCCTGTACCTCCAGTCTACATCACTGGGCTCCTGATTCCTTCCCTGGTCAAAGGAGTCCAGCGTCTTACTTTCTCTGGTCAGGAGCTGATATCTTGGTGTGATGGATACACTCTGCCTTAGAGTGGACTCGCTCACCTCCTGGGCCCTGGCTGCTCATCTTTAACCTGGTGTAACAGCATCACTTTTGGACATAGCCCGGAGCAAGTGAGCATGGACATTATGGATATTATAAGGCATCAGTGCAGGAGAGACAGTCTCATCTTATTCTAGAACCTTCTGTGGCTCCTTCACAGACTACTTCCCGTAGCACAGCACATTACGGGTAGGATGAACTTTCTTCCTCTTTTGGCCCAAATTCAGTTTTTAGTCTCAGTCTCATGGTCCAGCTGTAAACTCCAAAATTAGTCCATTCCCCAGGGAGCCTCTAGAGCAGTGGTTCTCAGCCTTCCTAACACTGCGGCCCTTTAACACAGTTCCTCAAGCTGTGGTGACCCCCAACCATAACATTATTTTGCTACTACTTCATAACTGTAATTTTGCCACTGTTATGAATCATAATGCAGGATGTCTAATATGTGACCCCCAAAAGTGGCTCAACCGACAGGGCAGAAACCGCTACTCTAAAGCATTGTTAAAGCCAAGAGGGTTATTTAGCAGCTCAACAACCCTGATTGGTGACCACTCAGGAGGCACCATGAGCCACTGTGGGGCCTGGAATGGAACCTGGCCAGCTCACACATGGTAACTTGTTTACTCTGCTGCTCATCACGACCCTGGTGTGCTGGCTAGTTTTATGTCAACTTGATACAAGCTAAAGTCATCTGAGAGGAGGGAACCTAATTAAGAAAATGCCCGGCTGGGCGGTGGTGGTGCACGCCTTTAATCCCAGCACTTGGGAGGCAGTGGCAGGCAGATTTCTGAGAAATTTCTGAGATTTCAAAGAAAGGGGATGGAGGAGGGGCCTAGGGAGGTGGCATGCAGCTTAAGGGGAGGCTCTGAGCCCATGTAAGTGCTCAGTTTGGTGTGGTGGCCTCCCTGTAACTGCAGCCTTCAAGAGTAGAGAGCAGTGCATCCCCATAGAGGGCAGGTTAGGGAGACCAGTCATATCTGTGAGCTCCGGGTTTGATTGAGAGGCCTTGCCGCAATGAATAAGGTCGAAGAGTGATGGAGGGTAATTCCTGACACCCGTTCATCCCTCCCTGTGCACATACACCCACACATGTGCAAACATGCATACACATACTCCTCTCTCTCTCTCTCTCTCTCTCTCTCTCTCTCTCTCTCTCTCTCTCCCTGTCTCTTCCCTCTCTCTCTCTTCCTCTGTCTCTTCCCTCTCTCCCTTTCTCCCTTCCCCTCCCCTCGCCTCTCTTCTCCTCTCCTCGCCTCTCCTCCTCTCCTATCTGTCTCTCCTCTCTGTCTCTCTCTCACACACACATATACCCCATGGGTCGCAGAGTGATGGGGGTGATGGGGGGGGAGGTTAAAAATTGGTTAAAATCAATTTCCAAAACAAAAATTGTTGCCAGACAGTCACATGAGATTCATGGCACATGCACTTATACATGCATCCACACTAAAAGAATAAAAAATAAAAAAATACACTGAGCCAAGAAGTGATGGCGCACGCCTTTAATCCCAGCACTTGGGAGGCAGAGACAGGCGAATTCCTGCGTTCGAGGCCAGCCTGGTCTACAGAGTGAGTTCCAGGACAGCCAGGGCTACACAGAGAAACCCTGTCTCAAAAAAACCAAAACCAAACCAAAACAAAAACAAAACAACAAAAAATACACTTAAAAACAAAAACACAAAAAAACTCATAAGGGAAACCTAACCTAGGTTGAGTCACAAGAACCTCTCCCCTACTGAGCCGTTATATGTCTTTGGAACACCTGGCCTGGCTCCTCTTGTTTGAAGGTAGTGAGATTGTTCTAAAGACATCCCTTGGAGCTGAGGGTGGAGCTCCCTAGCATGCTTGACGCCCTGGGTTCCATCCCCAGGACCTCATCTACTAGATGTGGTAGTACATGCCTGTAATTTCAGCACTCAAGGGATGAAGGCAGGAGAATCAGAAGTTCAAGGCCATCCTTGGCTACAGAGTGAGTTCAGGATCAACCTTGAATACAAGAGACCCTGCCCAGCCCCACCTCTCCAAACAAGAAAATAGCCTTGGGCAAACAGCCTCCAGCTGAGGGGATGGGTTACCTGGACTGACAGTTCAGAGTACTTCCTGTGGGTAAGCATTTTGGAGACCGTCTATGCCAGGTGGTCTGAAAGGGCCCAGCTGTGGAGCCTTGGCAGAAGGAGGCTGAACTAGGGCCCAGCTATGGAACAGTGCAGGCAGGCACCGGGTCAGGAGGAGGGCTAGTAGGTTGGAAGTATATTGTGGTCCCTGGAGGGAACTTTAGAAAAAACCTAAGAAAGGTCAGGAAGGACAAAGTCGAGAAACAAGTGGCTATCAGAGGTGAAAGGCACAGAAAACAGGAGTCTTGGGGGGTGGGGCTAAGTATGCCTCTTGTAGGAGAGAGGAGATAAACCAGGCACGGCAGAGAAGACATGTAAACTCAGCATTCAGGAAATGGAGGCAGGAAGACCAGACTGGGCTTCATAAGATCCCATCTCAAAACAAATCAATAAGCCTGGTGCTTGGCCTGGTGACACAGGCCTACAATCTTAACTACCTGAGAGACTGAGGTCAAAGGATGATGAGTTCGAGGTCAGGCTAGCCTACATAGCCTGGACTACTTAATGAAATCCTGTCTCAGAAGCAAAAACCAGACAGAATGTGCTAGAAACTCAGGAAAGCAGACCCCACCGAGAGCTGGAACAGGGAGCAAGAAGAACAACATCCTCCCAGATACTGGGCCACTCACTGGGCACCAGGGAGACCAGAAGTTGCTGCTCCTTGGTCCCTAAGAGACTGTTCCCAGTTTCTGGGAACTGGATACCCCAACTTCCCTGACAGCTGTATGTCTAACTTCCAGGTGACTCTGGCTCCCTGGCCGCCCAGCTTACTGGATAAGACAGCCCAGACAGCCTGGCTGCTCAGGCTCAGAGCCTTCCAGTTGTTACCTCCCCCGCAGCGCAGCCGGATGGCACGCTCTCCTAACACATCTGCCTGTTTACATTCCCTCCAATGAAAAGCAGCTTTGTTTATGGAAAAGAGCTATTTTGGTTCAGAGTCTTCTCTTCAGCCCCTCAACTCTGGCAGGCAGAATGGCTGCTGCTCTCTTGAAGGGCTGAGAAGAGCAGAGCCCAGCTCCAGCCCCTGGGGAAGGTGCCCAAGGGCTCCCATAGTGGGGAAGGAGTGGGGCAACTGTCTCTAAGCCAACAAAGGCTGTAGACAGAGATGCACATGTCATGTAAACCAGAGTCCAACCCAGTTGAATGGAGCCTTGTAGCTGGTCTGGCAGGGATGGAGACCGTTTAAAGAACCCTGCACTTTGGCTATCAGAAAATTGAAACAATGGTCCCTAAGGAATTAGACTCCTTCAGCCTCGTGCTGGAAGGAAAGGGCTGAAGCCAGAGGAGGAGCTTGTCTCAAGGAAGAGACTCTTCACAGTGCTGATTACATGTCAGACCACCTCACGGGACAGACTGGAGCCAGCAATGATCATCAGACATTACCGTGTCATCCAAAATGACCACACCTTGACTTGGGCTGCTTGGCCATCAAGACCTCTCTCCGTCAGGAACTCCAAGATGGACTTGCCTGCCTCTGTGCCTCTTCCCAACATGGCCACATTGAGTTATTCTCTCCTCTGCTTTTCACTGTGTCTTCTTGCCCTATGGATGACCAGGCTCTGACCCGAACGACTTTAACAACTGTCTCACCCAGAGAGCCTCATGAGCTGGTGACTCAGAACTCTGGTCCCAGTGTCTGACAACCTACCCTGAATTCACCAACCAGGCTTCCTGCACAGCCCTGCCAGGGGTAGCGGTCTTCACGACCTTCAATGTGCAGATGAATAACTGAAGCACCCGGAGATTAAAGGGACTCCATTAGTCCACACAGCTACTGAAAGCAGAGTCCCTTCTTGGGAGCCAGGAACAGTCCCCTTGAATTTCAAGCCATATTTCCCCATGCCACCTAGGATGGGAGTACATAAGTCACAGTGGGTAGAGAAGTTAGGTGACAGTCAGAGACTTCCTTCCTGTCCTCACTCCTTTCTGAAGCCACACCCAGCCCCTCACTGGGGGATTTTAGGCATGGGCTCTACCTCTGAGCCACGCCCCCAGCCCCTCACTGGGGGATTCTACCACTGAGCAGCATTCTCACATTTCTTTTGAGTTTTTATTTTTAAAATAGGGAGCCCAGCTTGTCTAAAACCCCCTCTGTACCTAAACTCATATTTTACTTGCACGTCTCCTGCCTAGGCTTCCTCCATAGCTGGGATTCCAAGGCTGCAGCTTCACGCCAGTGTTGTCACAGTTAATCTGTATTTGAAAGACTTCAGTCTTCATTCTTAGTCAGGGAACTGCTGTCTAGCACATGCCAGGGTAAGGGACTGTGATAACCATTTCCTGAGCAGCTTGGAGACAGTCAGGTGAGTTCCTTTGGGGTACACTATTCCTTGATAGACAGATGGAGGGGTATTTTTGAGGATCCCTTTGGAAGAGATCTGCTCCCAGCCACCAAGCCAATAGCTGTAGTCAACACCAGAGGCCAAGCCAAGCTCTGTGAGGCTTTGGGAAGAAACCACCCAAGACCTGCACCCGAATGATGCAAGCAAAGGTTGAGAAGGTCCCCTTGGCCTGTCAGCCTAGATCCCAAACTGGATCATGACAGACTATGGTCTGTCTTCCCAAGATGTCTGACACCTGCTGATATGGAGACAGAACTGATTCCACCTCACGGGTATCTGGACACTGTTTTCCTTGAGTTTCAGACTTAAGACAGTCCCAGCTGCTACAGCAGCTTTTGTCTGTTATATTTTCCCGTCTTCTTGTATCTCTATGCGGTGTTCATGTGTGTATATGTATATATGTATATTTACATATGCGTGTACACACAGAGGTCCACGACTGTTGAGACTCACGCTCAATCAGTATTCCACTTATTCAGTAAAGTCAGTCCTCTCAGTCAAACCCAGAGCTCACTGGTACGGTCAGTCCTGCTAGCCAGCCTGCTCTGGGGATGTCCTGTCTCTGTTTGTAGAAGCAGTGGCATTACGGTGGGTTCTGGATATCCGAACTCCAGTCCTCTGACTTCTATGGCACACACTGTGACCACTGAGTCATCTCCCTGGCCCTATTAGTCTCTGCTTCCTAGTAGAGACTCCATAGTTCCAGAACGGCCACCAGATGTAGAAATCTAACTTCTCCTTTTCCATCCCTAAACCCACTCACACGAGGCATGTGTGTGGGTGGGTTCCTGCCACTTGGAGAGACAGGGAGATCTGCTTGTGTGGAGTAATTACAGGACTTACTAAAATCTCTCTGGAGAGCTCTCCTGTCTCTCCCCTCCTGCCTCCCCACTCCCTCTCTTCCGTCTCCTGCCCCTCAATGCTTCCCTTCTGACAAAGCAGAGCACCCCATCCCAGGTCACCTACCCCTTGCCCTATCACCTTGATCAATTTTCTCTTAAACAAGAAAAATTTGCTTCTAAGCAAAAATTGATCCTGGATCTGGAAAAGATGGTTTTGGTTTGCTTGGGTTTTGGTGATTAGAGACAGAGTCTCATGTGCCCCACACTGGCCTTGAGTTCACTATGTAGCCAGGTTGGCCCAGAGCTAGCTATGTAACTCTAGGGTGGTCTCAGCTCCTGATCTTCCACCTCAGTGTGGGGTTTGCAGGAAGAAGCCACCATGCTTAGCCCCCTGCCCTGGGGCAGAGTCATCAAATATGAACATTTTATGATTCTAGAATGAAGCATCACAGAAAACCAAACCTAAAGAAATTGAAGGCCATAGGGCTGGAGAGATGGCTCAGCGCTTAAGAGCACTGCCTGCGCTTCCTGAGGTCCTGAGTTCAATTCCCAGCAACCACAAGGTGGTTCACAACCATCTGTAATGGAATCTGGTGCCCTCTTCTGATGTGTCTGAAGATAGCAACAGTATTCATATACATTAAATAAATAAATAAATAAATAAATCTTTGGGTAGTGGTGGCGCACGCCTTTAATCCCAGCACTTGGGAGGCAGAGGTAGGCTGATTTCTGAGTTCGAGGCTAGCCTGGTCTACAGAGTGAGTTCCAGGACAGCCAGGGCTATACAGAGAAACACTGTCTCGAAAAAATAAATAAATAAATAAATAATAAAAGAAAGAAAGAGAGAGAGAGAGAGAAAGAAATTAATTGAAGGCCGAGCTGAAGGGCTGAACATGTAGTTTCATTGGCAGAGCACTTATCTAGCTGACAAGAACCCCAACCCCACCACCTCTCCTTACTCTCCCGCCCCAGCCTCACACTGCATAAAGTAGGCTTTGTGGTACATGCCTGTAATCCCAACATTAAGGAGAAGGAGACTGGTACATCAAGAGGTAAAGGTCACCAAGTGACACAAGAATTTAATCTCAGTACTAAGGAGGCAGAGGCAAGCATATCGTTGAATTCAAGGCCAACCTGGTCTACAGAGTGAGTTCCAGGACAGCCAGGGATGCACACTGAAACCCTGTCTTGAAAAAGACAGTTAGGGGGCTGGAGAGATGGCTCAGCGGTTAAGAGCTCTGACTGCTCTTCCAGAGGTCCTGAGTTCAAATCCCAGCAACCACATGGTGGCTCACAACCATCTGTAATGAGATTGGATGCCCTATTCTGGTGTGTCTGAAGACAGCGTACTCATAAATAAAATAAATAAATTTTTGTTTTTGTTTTTTTTTTTGGTTTTTCGAGACAGGGTTTCTCTGTGTAGCCCTGGCTGTCCTGGAACTCACTCTGTAGACCAGGCTGGCCTCGAACTCAGAAATCCACCTGCCTCTGCCTCCCAAGTGCTGGGATTAAAGGCGTGCGCCACCACCGCCCGGCAAATAAATAAATTTTTAAAAAGAATTATAAAAAAAAGAAAAAGACAGTTAAAGGTCATGCTCTGCTAACAGAAGTTGGAGGGCTAGCCTAGGCTACATGAGACCTTGGCTCAAACGAGCAAAAGAGGAGCTGAAAGCCAAGAAAAGGGGATACAGGCTGGGAATGATAGTTCTAGCTAAAGGCACTCAGGAGGCACAGGCAGTGGATCTCTGTGAATTGAAGGCCACCCTAGGCTACATAATGAGTTCATCCAGGGCTACACAGTGAGACCCAGGACCCTTGTGCCTCCCTATACACACACATACAACACACACACACACACACACACGCACGCACGCACACACACGCACAGAGGATATGCCTATAATCCTAGCAACTCTGGAGGATGAGGCAGGAGGATTGAGTTCAAGGCTATGTTGGTGAAGTAGAAGGATAAAAAGATGGGGTTGGAGGAAGGAAGGGGGAGGGAGGAAGACAAGTAGAGTGCCAGGAACAGTGCAGGTTCCCTGGGCACCTGACCTACCCAATGCAAACCAAGATGTGAGCTGGACCAGGATCTCAACGTTATTGGGTTAACAGTTGCAGACTCAGGACTGAGGCTCGGTGCTCTACTCATGGCTCCACAGGATGGAGGAGGAGACACATGGTGGACCCCAGGCACTGTGTACTGCGTGGGATTATTACTAATCAGTGGGTTTTCTGTCCCTCTGTCTCTGTTCCTAGGGCTCACGAAGCAGCGTGAGTGGGCAGCAAGCAGCTAACAATTAATTACAGGCTGTCGCGCATTGTTCTCTAATTACTCTTCCAGGCTTGTGGGATTCCTCACCTGCACAGAGTCCTGGAGCAGAGACAAGACCCTCCTACGGGCTTTCTTTCCTCCCCAGGGCCTAGCACTATGCTAGGCTCACAGGATGCCTTCAGACAGAGCAGCGATTGGCTGATTCCTGTTCACATGGGATACAGATAAGAATTACTGGGAGGTTTACAAAAAGGCTGGAGTCTTGCAAGGGTGCTTAGTTGCTTGAGTGGAGAGCAGACCCCAGGCCTCAGAATTTAGCTCACACTACCATCAGTCCCCACCAAGTACAGAAGATAGAGACGACAGCCTTCTGTACCCTAAATAAACTCTTTACCACTGAGCCATATCCCCAGCCCCTCACTGGGGGATTCTAGGCAGGGGCTCTACCACTGAGCCACGCCCCCAGCCCCTCACTGGGGGATTCTAGGTAGGTGCTCTACCACTGAACCACACCCCCAGCCCCTCACCGGGGGATTCTAGGCAGGGGCTCTACCACTGAGCCACACTCCAGTCCTTCACTGGGGGATTTCAGGCAAGCACTATACAGTTGACCTTAGTCCCTCAGAGGATTCTGGGCAGGTGATCTACTGCTGATCCACACCCTTCAGGCCTTCCGTAAGAATTCTAGGTAGGACCTCACTATACCACTGAGCTATATTTCCAACCCTCCAGGCAATAGAATTGTAACATATTTCCCAGGTGGCTTTTCCCATTAAGTCTGGACTGAAAATCCTGCTGAAGTGGCTCCCCAGCAAATGCACTCAGGGCTCTTGTGGCATCAAGACCTGGGACAGATTCTTTGTACTGTGTTGTGTCACATGTCTATCAGAATGGCTTCATCTACCTCAGCAGCTTCAGGTGGCTCCAACTCTCAGTATCCAGCTTAGAAATGTCTTTGGCTCTAAAATATAAACAGAGGGAATTGGACATGTTGGTACAAGCCTCTCTTTGCAGCTGGTCAGGAGACCCAGGCAAGACTTCAAATCCTGCCTGGGTGACACAGTGAGTTCAAAGCCAGCACAGACAACTTAGTGAGACCATCTCAAAAGAAAAAAATGAAACAGAAAAAAACAAAGGGCTAGGTGCGTGGCTCAGTGGTAGAGCACCTGCCTAGAATACCCCAGTGAGGGGCTGGGGGTGTGGCTCAGTGGTAGAGCCCCTGCCTAGAATCCCCCAGTGAGGGGCTGGGGGCGTGGCTCAGTGGTAGAGCCCCTGCCTAGAATCCCCAGTGAGGGAATAGAGTGGTACCCAAAGGTAGGACACCTGCAGAATGTGTCAGGCCCCGGTTCAATCTCATACACCGGCAGGGAAAGAGGGAGACAAGGAAAAGGAGGCAGGGAAGGGAAACAAGAATGGAGGGAGAAAGGAAGGCAGGCAGCAAGCAGGCTGGCATTTCCTGAGTCCTGTAGCAGTGACAGGCCTCTCTTTCAGTCCTGCCTCACCTGAATTCCTCAGAAAGGTTGTAGCCAAACATGTAACAACAGCACTCCCCCGATTCCCACCCCAGCCATGCTGAGAAGATCCGTTACTGTCCGTTTACCAGCCATCTCTCTCCTCTCCAGTAAAATGATGTCCTGAGCCAGACTGTGGTTTTGTGACTTGAAGGCCAAAGCCATGAGTCAACACACCATCTACTTATCAAGACCAAAGGCTGTGGTCACCATACATGTGGAAGAAGCAGATCACAAGGCTGGGTGCCTTCATGCTACAGGGCCAAGCCATGCCCTGGTGCCACTGATCTGGGATTCCAATGGAACGGCCCGATGCTGGCCACTCACTGCCTCAGGCGTACCTTTCCCACAGCCCTCAGGCTCTGCTGCTAAAGCCAGGAAGTCTGACTCCTCACTTGCCTGTCTGGAACTTCTGATGGGTTCTGATGGGTTAGTCCAGCCCATGTTGTAGCCTCTGATTTACTTTTTTCTTTCTTCTTCCCTGTGTGAGCATGTGTATAAGTGTGTGTGTGTGTGTGCATGTGCAGGGGCTCACACACACACATGCAACCGCACGTTGACACCCCTCACCCAGATCAGGGGTGTCAATCCTTGGGTCTCAAGTTCCTGGCTTCTTTCTCCCTCTGTCTCTCTCTCTCTGTCTCTCTCTGTCTCTCTGTCTCTCTCTCTGTCTCTGTCTCTCTCTGTCTCTCTGTCTCTCTCTCTCTCTCTTTTCTTTCTCCCCCTCTCTCTTTCTTTCTTTCTCTCTTTTGGTTTTTCGAGACAGGGTTTTTTTGTGTAGCAGACTCCTCGCTGTCCTGTAGCTAGAGTGTGTGCCTGGCAACCACAGGCTGACTCTGCCTCCCCAGTGCTGGGTTACATGTATGTGCTATCATGTCCAGCTTTTTTATGTGGACTCTGGGTGTTGGACTCAGGTCTGTGCTTGCTCAATAGGCTCTTTACTTCCTGTTATCTTCCCTGGCCTAGATTCGACATTTGGGTTTTCCCCTGAATGTACACTGAATAGTGGATAAATAGTGTTTATTTATTTATAAACTATACTCTATCAGGCTTGATTAACAAGCCAACTTGAGTGATTTTACTCTTTTGATTCAGTTGTTCATTCTTTTTTTTTTAAAGATTTACTTATTTATTTTATGTATGTGAGTACACTGTTGCTGTCTTCAGACACACCAGAAGAGGGCATCAGATCCCATTACAGATGGTCGTGAGCCACCATGTGGTTGCTGGGAATTGAACTCAGGACCTCTGGAAGAGCAGTCAGAGCTCTTAACCGCTGAGCCATCTCTCCAGCCCCAGCTACAGTTCATTCTTGTGGTTCAATTGGCTGCAGACAATGGACCCCCCTGCCACCTACACCCAGAAAAGACCACTCACACCCAGCAGCCCCGGCTCCATCACTGCTCTGAGGTGCTCCATCCACTGCTCCTTCCTCTGTTGCTCAGGGGCAGGAAGAGAGAAGATACAATCTTGTGCACACGTGACAGGGGTCACTCATCCTGAATGAGGCGAGCACAGACTCGGCATTCCTGTCATCCTCATCCTATGATGAGGACAGTGATTCCTGCAAAGAGGGGTGGGGCGTGCAGCCTTAATGAGTGGCGACAGGGCAAGAGACCTTGCTCCACATGCCAGGCTCTCTGCTGCTTGTTGGAGGGTACGGTGGTCTTCTGTAATCCATAGGTTAACCTGTGGAAATCAGTTCTGTCCTTCTGTGAGGTTCCAGGGCTCTAACTCAGGTCCTCACACTTGGTCCACCAGGCTTTCTGAACTGAAGCTGGTGACTGAGTTATGGTACCAATATTTACTGTTTCCTTAGCAACAAGGGAAAGCATGTTTAAAAATATCAGGTCTCTGGGAACCTTCCCTAGAGCCCGCCCCCCCCCCCCAGTCCTTGCATTTTTCTCACTGTAGCTAAATGCCTGACGAAAGCAACTTAAAGGAGAAAGGATTTACCTTGTCTCAGGATTTCAGACTATCACAGTAAGAAAACGTATCAGTCAGAGTTCTCAAGAAACAGAGCTGGTGACGCTTGCCTTTTATCCCAGCACTCGGGGGCAGAGGCAGGCAGATTGGGTTTGAGGCTAGCCTGGTCTATAGAACGAGTTCCAGGATAGCCAGGGCTACACAGAGAAACCCTGTCTCAAAACACCAAGAAGGAGCAGGAGGAGGAGGAGGAAGGGAGGAAGGGAGAAAGGGAGGAAGGGAGGAAGGGAGGAAGGGAGGAAGGGAGGAAGGGAGGAAGGGAG
>NW_021604614.1:508046-508864 GCF_004785775.1 Grammomys surdaster
GATGGATAGGAATCCCACTCAACTACCCCCATTTCCCACTCCAGCTCCCCCCAGGCCCCCAGGTGTTTGCACCTGCCTTCAGGCCCGCAGCTGGCCACCACTAAAGGCTTTTCCACATTCTCAGCTTCCACTTCATCCCAAACAGGGTGTATACGGGTGGAGAAGCCAGGGGACTTTGGGGCCAAAGTGAAGGACATTAGTAGGTGTTAGAAAAAATAGTCAAGTGCGAAATGGATTCCTGCAACCTCCTGGGCATGCTAGAACCTTCCTTTTGCCTCCTGACAATCCCACAGCTAATAAATCAGAGGCAGCCACAGCCAGAATGACCAAAACAGAACTGGAAGTGGCTTTTCATAGAGGAGCCACCCAGAGGCCAAGAAGGAACTGCGCTGGCTAGCTGCCCCCCTTGTCCTGCAGTTCTGGCTTCCTGTACTTACTGAGTCCTCTAAGGTGAATAGAGAGTCAAAGGCAGTTCCAGGTTGGACTGTCCACAGCCAGTGCTGAGCCCTGGTCAGGACAGCTTGTCAGATTTTTTCTGGGAGGGCTGGGGAGATGACGTGATTGGTGAAGTGCTCCCCACAAAAACATGAGGCACTAAGCTCAATCTCCAGAATTTATATCCAAAAGGGGGAGCATGGCAGTGTGCTCCCGTAACCCTGTGATGCAGGCCGATCCCTAGAAGATTGATGGCCAACTTTTCTAAATAAATTGGTGAGCTCAAGGTTCAGTGAGAGAACCTGTCTCAAAAACAGAGTGTAGATCCACATAGATGCTCTACCACTGAGCCACGCCCCCAGCCCCTCACTGGGGGATTCTAG
>NW_021604614.1:508874-528052 GCF_004785775.1 Grammomys surdaster
GGGGCTCTACCACTGAGCCACGCCCCCAGCCCCTCACTGGGGGATTCAAGGCAAGTGCTTATCACAAAGCTACACCCCCAGCCTCCTACTGGCAAATTGTATGCAAGAACTCTACCACAAAGCTATTCTCAGCTCTCCCTTTAGTTTTTATTTTGAGACAGGATCTCACAAGTTACCCAAGCTGGTCCTGTGTTTCTGTATAGCCCAGCCTGACTTTGCACTCACATATCTTTCTGTCTCATCTGTTTAAGTAGTTGGGTTTTTTGTTTGTTTGTTTTTCAAGACAGGGTTTCTCTGTGTAGCCCTGGCTGTCCTGGAACTCACTTTGTAGACAGGCTGGCTTTGAACTTACAACAATCAGTCTATCTCTGCCTCCTAAGCACTGGGATTGATGTCATGTGCCCCTACCTCCTGGCACCACTCAAGTAGCTGGGGTCATAGACTTGAACCACCAGATGCCAGCAACAGTTTTGTTTTTTGTTTGTTTAGTGTTTTTCTTTTTTTTTAGAGGTGTTGGGACTTGGATATACAAGGGCTTTGTATATACTAGGCACGCACTCCACCACTAAACGGCAGCACCAGTCCCCAAAACTTCTCTGGAAGAGTGAAGACTTGGTCACATTTCCACAGCCACAAGGCACATAGAGTTCTGCCCTCTGTGACCCCACCTGACCCTAGGGGCACCAATGTCACCCTTGGCTGGGGAAGAATGAGGCAGTTCTCACTGCAGCTCAAGTGACGGTTTGCCCACTTGGCTTCCTGTGAGGTTTGCGTCTTTCTTCCCGTTCTGAAGATGTCTCTTATCTTTGGGTTCTCGGGGGCTTTGGGGGCTGGGCCAATTGCCATTTGGTGACAGTTGGCACCAACACAAGGCCCCTCGGGGAAACAGAAAAAAGAAAAGGCAAAACCAGGATGGGCAGCAACAATACAAGCCTGGATGACATGACCTCGGGGTTTCTTCCCCCACCCACCAACCCCATGGAAGTCCTTAAGGTGTCACATGATTCCTGTACAGCAGCCTGCCTCTTGTCTCCTCAGATTGGACAGTAAGCGATCAAAGGCACATACAGCTGTCCAGCTAACATCAACCTTGCACTTCCAAATGAGAACCATTTCAGCCACTGAAAACTAACTGGGCTCGGTGATACTCTGAGAACTGGCAGTGAGCTGCTGAGAGAGTCCTGTGGCTCGCCCTTGTCCAGCTGGATCAGCAGGCTGAAGGGCTTGCCCTGGTCCCTGAATTAGAAACTCTAGGCTCTTTAAAGGGTGGTGTGGGGTGTCTTATGTAGCCCAGGCTTGCCTCAAACTTTCTATGTGTTGAAGAATGGCCTTGAACTTCTGATCCAGCTCTGGTCTCTATCTCCTGAATGACTACAGGCATGCACCACCATTCCTGGTTTAGGTGGAGCCAGACGGAACCCAGGGCTCCCTGAATGCTAGGCAAGCGCTCCACCATCTGAGCTTCCAAGGAACTCTTGGATAGTCACCAAAACTGAGAAGATAGTGCATGCCTGTAATCTCAGCCCTTAGGTGGAGGCATGAGGATCAGGAGTTCAAGGTCATCCTTGGCCAAGCAGAGAGTTTGAGGCCAACCTGGGCTACAGGAGAATTTACAGGATGGAGGCAGGGATGGGATCTGAGTCCTGCCCCAGGGAAAGGGATGCATTCTTGCCATTTAGAACTGGTAAGAAAAAAAAGCCGGGCAGTGGTGGCGCACGCCTTTAATCCCAGCATTTGGGAGGCAGAGGCAGGCAGATTTCTGAGTTTGAGGCCAGCCTGGTCTACAGAGTGAGTTCCAGGACAGCCAGGGCTATACAGAGAAACCCTGTCTCAAAAAACAAAAACACAAACAAACAAACAAACAAACAAAAAAAGAACTGGTAAAAAACCTGTGACTAGGAAACTCAGACCCTACATGGGAACTCTTGTTAATATGTCAAATGACTTTATAAATTGCCTTCTATCTCTTAATTTTTATTTCATTTATTACTTATTTTGTGTGTAAAGATACCCATGGCACAAGTTGTGACAGCCAGAGGACAACCTGAAGATGTTGGTTCTCTCCTCTGTCTTGTGGGCCCTGGAGAGACAACCTAGGTCTTCAGGTGCAGCAGAAAGTACCTTTAGTAACTGACCCATCCCCACAATCCTAAACTGCTTTCTAAACGATTGTGTTTATGCCCAGAGACTAAACTGAGTGGTGGTGGCACACACCTTTAATCCCAGCACTCGGGAGGCAGAAGCAGGCAGATCTCTGAGTTCAAGGCCATCCTGGTCTACAGAGTTCCAGGACAGCCTGGGCTACACAGAGAAACCTTGTCTTGGGGAATACCCACAGACCAGGGAAGCCCTCAGCCTTGGTGGTGGAATAAAGGCCACCACTGCCTGGGCTCCTTGTTTTGTTTATATGAGACATAGCCCATGCTTGTTATGTAGGTGAGGCCGGCCATGAACACTTCACTTTCCTTTCTCAATCTGCCAAGTGCTGGGATTGGAGGTCTGGTTTCTAAGTGGCAGGGCTATACAACAGAAAAACCCTGTCTCGAACCCGTCAAAAAAAAAAAAAAAATCACTGCCCACCCCAAAATCCAAACAAACAAACAAACAAACAAACAAAGTACGCATGACAACATATTTGTAATCCCAGAACTCAGGCGGTGGGGCTAGGCGAATCCTAAATTCAAGATCATCTATAGTTATAGGTCATCCTAGGCTACATGAGGGTGGGGGAAAAGAGGAAGGGGAAAGAGAGAAAGATTGGGAAACTGAGGCTGTGGTGGTGGCTTCCCTTTCGGGTCATCAAGGCTCTTCGTGCGCCTGACAGGGGGCGCTCTTCCCCAGCTCCCCGGCCTCGTCAGCCCGCGCGGGTCAGAGTCCCCCTAAGAAAACCTTCTTGGAGCGATTTTTCCTTTCGCGCGAACTCAGCGCCTCCTTCCAGCCGCGAGGTCTCAAAGGTGAGCCTCGCACAAATGCGTTGCAGATGTTTCTCCTTCCAGATCGGCTACCGCGGCGCGGCTCGGCGCGGCTGCAGCAGCTGCCTGATCCTGCAGCGATCCAGCCCGCATTTTCCTTCCCACCCTCCAACTTTTGCAAGCTGTAGTTATTTGATAATGATTTTTTTTTTAACCTCTCCCAATAATTGTTATCCTCCCCGCCCGGTGCAGCTCAGGTGATGAGTGCAGACGGTAGACGCCTCCTCCTCTTCCCGGGCCCGCAGCCCGAGGCCCTGGAGTAAGGAGCCGCAGCCTAGCCAACAGAGAAAGCCAAGGTTAAACGCCCCGGGACGACCCCAAACGGCCCCCCACGATGCTTTTCTGTGCACCCTATACCCTCCTGGAGCCAGGCCACCTCTCCCTAAGTCTCCTCCGGGGTTGTGACTTTCTTTGCTGGACGGGTGCCACAGGCATAGGGTTCTGCGGAATCCAAGCCTTGGAGTATTGATTGAGGACCTACAGTATTCCCAAATCCTGAACTCCAAAAGCAATCCAGAACTATCCCTGCCTTTGGGGATGCTGGTTCAAGAGAAAATCGGGGCGACCATCCTCGCGTGGAAAGATGACAAGGCATTCCCACAAGAGAAAAAAGCAGCGACGCACTCAGAAAGCCGCTTCTTTCACTCCATAACTTTCCTTAGCTCCCATGGCCCGCGCAAAGGATCATGGCCGGCCTGGATGAAAGCTTTTCTTAATCAAGGCTCCTCTAAACACATGGTAGAAAGCAAGACCACACCAAGGTGCGGCTGGGTAGGTCCAGGTCCCCGAGATGAGAGGGACCATCCAGAAATACCCCAAGTGAAATACCCTAGTTTGTTGGAGGCAAGGTTCACTATGAAGCCCAGGCTAACCTTGAACTCATCCTGCCACAGCCTGTCAGTTACGTGTGTGTACCAGGAGACCAGGCGCCTGGGTTTATTTGTGTTTGGCTTTTGTTGTTGTTTCTTTTCTGTTTAGAGGGTTCTGTTTAGGGAATGCAACCAAGCTGAGGTTGCATCCCCTAGACAGTCCAGAAAGTTCTGCTAAGCCTAAATGAATTGTAAATTTGTAAATAAATGGGGTGGAATTTATTAAGTCCACAGCCAGCAGCAGGGACTTAGTCGGGGGAAAGTGAAAGATTAAACAGTTCTACAGGGTAGTGTGGGGTGCACAGAGGAAGCAGGGCAGTGGCTGAAGTTTGGCCTCTCCAGGTCTTCTTAGAGATCCCCAATCTCTGGAGCCATTGCTCCTGCCTTGGGGAGCGGGAATAAAGTCACCAAAGAAACACCCGACTGTCAGGGGCTGAGGCGAAACCCTGGGGTTCTGTGTCAGCACCGGGGAAGATGAAGGCAGGAGGCTCTGGAGTCCAGTGCCATCCTCGGCTGTATAATCATGGTGAGGTTTAAGGCAGCCTGGGCTACATGAGACCCTAAGTTTAAAAAGAAAAATTCTTTGGTTAAGGATTCAATCCCTTTTTGTTTTGCTTTTAGTTTCTTTTTCCAAAATATTTTGAGACAGGGCCTTACTATATAGCTTACCCTAAAACTTATGAAAATCCTCCTGCCTCTGACTCCTGAGTATGCCTGGAATTATTAGAGATGTCCTCTAGAATGCCTGGCTTTTAAATGTTCCTGTGGTTAAGGCCTTGTCACATACTCAGGAGCCCTGAACAAATTTGCCTCCTCCAGGAAGCCTTCCCATCAGCACAGCTATGTCAGGTCTTCTCTAGACTCACACTCAATTACATATAGAATTGGGGTGGTCCCTGTCTTATGCCTGGAGCCCCCCTGGAGAACTGGGTGTACTTCCTCCCCTCATTCCTAGCCTAGAGCTAGCTTGCATAAGCTCTCCTCTCCCCCAGCTTGTTCCCAGGGCTCCAGAGGACACAGCATCCTTTAAAAGGGCCCGCTGGACTGATCATGCACACCCGTGACTCCAGCTGAGCGAGAAGTGCTGGAGTCCCCAGCCTGCCGAGTTCAAGGCCAGTCTGGTCTACAATGGTGAGTTCCAGGTCAACCAGGGCTACACAGTGAGACCTTATCTCAAAAACAAACAAGTGACAGGGTTTGGGAGCCTATGCGGGAGTGGGGGGGTAGTGGTGGGACAAGCCTTTGATCCCATGGTCAGGAGGATCGCTGTGAGTTCCAGGACAGCTAGGGCTACACAGAAAAACCCTGTCTCAAAATGAAACGAAACAAAACAAAATGATTAATCAATCAATGAATGAAAATAAAGGGGGAATGGCTCAGTGGATAAAACGTTTGCTACACAAACACAAGACCTGAATTCAGATCTCTAGCACCTATAAAAGAAGCCTGGCATGCCCGGAACAGCAGCTCTGGAGCGTGGAGTGGAGCGTGGACACCAGAGGATCCTAGGAGCTCTCTGGCATGCAGTCCAGAGGAGACAGCAAACACCAGGTTCAGTTAGAGATCCTTTCTCAGAAGCCATGGAGGTAACTGAAGAAGACCCTGGTGCCGAACTCCGTCTCCGAGCGAACAAAGCATTGAACAAATGCACAAACATAGATTATAACTAACTTCAATTTTAAAATGTAATAACCAGCCTTTTTCACACGTCTTCCGCTCTGGGCCACCGAGTTGTGGGACCTTCTTCTGGGCCTTTGAAAAACTGTCTCTTCCTGTCTCCCGACTAGAAGCTGGGAGGCCCTCGCTGTCTGCCAGAAGGGGGCTCCCCAGGCGCCTCCCCGGCCAGCCTGGAGGAGGGGGTTGAATGCCTGGCTGGAGGCCCCCTGTCTGAACAGAGGCAGGATTTATCTCAGTTTGGGGAGGTCCAGGGCTCCGGGCCCTTAAATCCTCATTAGCCCCATCTAAGAGGCGGCTATGATCTGAGAGACAAGATGTATGGATTCCAAATTGGAAACAGCCCGGTGGGCTGCAGGGTGGGAGACAGACAGGGAGAGAGGGTTAGGGCCGATCTCTGGGGAGCCCGGGACAGCAGAGGAGTCCTGCAGACACGGTCACAGGAAAAGGAGGAGGAGGGAAGAGAAAACATTCCACTCAGGCTCCAGGGAAGAGAGTTGTATGGCGATGGAGCCGCGCCAAGTCTGCGAGTCCAGGCGACCTCCTTGAGGAGACTGGGGCGAGGGCAGGCCAGTGCCGCTCACCACTTGAAGGGCCTGGCTCCGGGGCACACACCCTGGTGGGTCCTGTCTCACCACCCACAGCCACCCCTGGGAAATAGAAAGCACTGTGTTTGCTTTACAGATGGGGAAACTGAGGCTCGCCAGTGCTGTGTGGATCTACTCAAGGTCCCCCAGAGGACCTGCAGACTTGGGGAATCCAACCTAGCTGCCACCACTCTGGGAAAGCAGAGAAAGTGAGCTGGTACGGTTCAGCTTCTCTGTATTGTTCTGATGCTCCCCAACCCTGTCCCCGAGGACTTCAGGTTAGGGGCAGGGGAACAAAGCCCGAGTTTCTCCCGAGAATTTCGAGGTGGTGATCCCGATGAGCAGAAACGGAATTTCAATAGAAGAACAACTTTAGGGGATGAAGATCTTGGCTCAGTAGTACAGCACTGACCTAGCTGTGTGACCAAAGGGAGAAGGAAGGAGGGAAGAGGCAGAGAGGAAGAGGAAAGGAAGAAGAGAAGGAGGGAAGAAGGAAGGAAGGAAGGGAGGGAGGGTGTACTGGTCTGGGCCTATAATCCCAGAACTCAGGAGACAGAGACAGGAGGTTTTCCAACCTGGGCTATGTACTATATCCTTCCCAAAAAGCCCAAAGAAGACGAGAAGCAAGGAGGGAGGAGAAAGGGAGACAGAGAAGGAAGGAAAGAAACAAGGAAGAAACATGGCTGGCTTGCAGGTTATAGGAGATTTACACCATCCCTTGCTGTCTAAAATATACTGGATATGTATTAACTAGAAGAAACTTATTCCAATACTTTATGAAAATTTAGAAATGGATAGCTGACTTGAGCCAATGGCTGAGTATAATGCCCTTCCTAAATCCCACCATTAACCTTGATGCTGTTTGATCTGCCCATCCTGCCAACCAAAATCCATTTTTTTCTAATGCATTTTAAGGTAAATTGCAGACAGCAGTCTTACAACCTTCATTGAAGATTCCCACATGAATATCTGCAAGCGTAGCATGTCTCTATATGGCTCTCTCTATGTAGCCCAGGCTGGCCACAAACTTGTAAGTGTCCCCCCTCCCCTATCTGTGGAGTTCTGGGATTCTAAGCATGAGCCACTTCTCATGGCAAAAGCGTTGTTTGTTTACGTGAATTTATTTAATTCGAGTGTGAGAGTGTGCGTACATGCAAATGTGCCAAGTGGAAGGGAAGAAAATAGAAAAGAGGAAGAAGGAGGGAGAAAGAGAAGGGGAGAGGAGGAAGAGGCAGATAGAGAGGGAGAGAAAGGAAAGGCAATGTACATCAACAACTAAATCTTCACAAATTGGACATTGCTACGCAGTTTTCTGAGGAAAGTAGGGGGAAAGTATGTGGCCTAACACCCCCCCAACACACACCACACACATACACACACACACACACACCCACACCACACACACACCACACACATACACACACCACACACACATACACACACACCACACACACATACACACACATACACACACCACACACACATACACACACACCACACACATACACACACCACATACACATACACACACACACCACACACACATACACACACACACCACACATACATACACACACACACAGCACACACACATACACACACACACATGCACACACATTCTGCCCTAAAGCCAGAGCATTCCTTTGCTTTTGTTGTGATGGTTCTGTTCTGACTTTGAACCCTCCGTGCAGGCAGGAGCCATTGGCATGGGTTCCTTTGCTTCGGACCCAGTGGTTTATGACACAGTCATCATTTCTCAGAAACAGTGAACTGAACGGTGAAAGACTGCTCAGACTTCTCAAAGCAATGAGGATGCCACTACGGTTTCGCTTTGAAGCGCATCAGAAAGAAAAGAGAAGGGGAAAAACCCACTTGCTGTAACATTTAGCATCATGTAAAGGAATTCGAGATAAATGGACCACCTGTGCATCTTGTAATTGGCTTCCAAAGTTTCAATAGTGACTAGAAACACTCGGCCTCAGTGGATTCAACCAGTGACGCAGGGCTCAGCGAGCTCTGAGCAATCTCCCCAGAGCCTCGCCTGGCACTCCCCCACTCCTAGTAGATGAGTTTTGGGAAATTGCCAACCTATCACAGATGAATGGATAATGGGGACAAAGAACCGAATGCCACAAAGCTCGTCTTCCCCCTTCCAGATATGCAGCACAGGCTGGCCTTGAACTTGTTGTGCAGCAGACAACGACCTTGAACTTGTGGTCCTCCTGCTTCTCCATCCCTCCCACCTCTGAAGTGCTAGGACACTGTGCCATATTTACTGTGTGTCTGTGTCTGTCTGTCTGTCTGTCTGTCTGTCTGTGTCTCTGTGTGTGTGTGTGTGTGTGTGTGTGTCTGGGGATAGAATTCATGTCCCTCATGTGAACTGGACAAGCACTCTACCAAAAATATAGCTCCACCTCTTTTTGTTTTGTTTTGAGTCAGACGATGATTTTTTAAAGTTATCTTTATCTATATAATGGGGAACACATGAGCCACTGTACAGTGATGGTCAGAGGATAACTCTCAGGAGTTGTTCTCTCCTTCCACCCTGAGGTCTAAGGATTGAAGGTCAGGCTTGGCTGCAAACATCTCTACCCCAGTTAAGTTTTTATGACCATATATACACTTTAGTCACTTTTTCTTTTCCGATTTTTTTCTTTTTTGTTTTGAGACAGAGTTTCTCTGTGTAGCCCTGGCTATCCTGGAACTCACTCTGTAGACCAGGCTGGCCTTGAATTCACAGAGATTCACCTGCCTCTGCTTCCCAAAGGCTGGGATTAAAAGTGTGCACCACCATGTCCAGCTGTTCACTTTTTCAATAGCAACAAAATCTAAGAGTCTATAGCTTAGCTAGCAATTGAAACATATACATTTTTGTTTGTGTTGAAATTTTGTTTGTTTGTTATTTTGTAGTGCTGTATACAATACCCAAGACTTTGCCTGTGCTAGGCCAGCACACCTCCACCCAGCTATGCCCCTGGCTCCTCACTGGAGGAGTCTAAGTAAGTGCTGTCCTGAAGCTGTCGCCCCAAGTCCCCACTATCTCGGTTTGATTTGTTAACTTCTCTAGGCATGAACAGATTTGTGCGTCAGAATCAGTTCTCCTTTGTGTCTCTGTGACTCCTACCAAATTGCCTTCATTCACAGCTGAAATACTCTTGTCGTGACTTCTTAATGCTAAACACTGTTTTCTAAAAACTACAACGTTTAACCGTGAATTTCAGGTATGCTCTCATTTCCACAAGCTGTTCAGAGTGATCAGATAATAATTGGGAATGACAGCTCCACCAGGAAATCAATATTATCCCCAACTGCAAGAATCTCAGATGCAGTTTTATATCTTTTGTGCTTTCAAAAGTTTTAAAGTTTCTTTCTCCCCCCGCCCCTTCCAAAGCAGAAACGCCCTGTGCTAGTAGGATAATTTTTTTTTATTTTTTATTTTTTTATTTTTTTTGGTTTTTTGAGATAGGATTTCTCTGTGTAGCCCTGGCTTTCCTGGAACTCACTCTGTAGACCAGGCTGGCCTCGAACTCAGAAATCTGCCTGCCTCTGCCTCCCAAGTGCTGGGGTTAAAGGCGTGCACCACCACCGCCTGGCTCAGATAATTTTTTTTAAGGTTTATTTTAAGTGTGTGTACACTTGAGTGCAGGTGCTTGGGGAGACCAAAAGAGAGTGCTGGATTATCTGGACCAGAAGTGATGGATGTTTGTCAGCTGCTGGAAGTGAGTGTGGGCATCTGAACCTGGGTTCTCTGCAAAAGCACTCAACTGATGAGCCTTCAATCTGTCCTCTGGATGGTTCTTCAATGCAGCCTGAGTGTAGATAAAGAGGGGTATAAGCTTTTTCACACTTCTGACTTCTGCTAATCTAACATCAAGACTCCTCAACTTTTTCAGATATAGTTTCAGGTTTTTTGAGGTTTTTTTTTTTGTTTGCCTTATTTTTATTTTTGATTATGTGTGTCTGTGTGTGGGTATGTGCACATAAGTATAGGTACCAGGAAAAGCCAGTTGACATCATATCTCCTGGATTTGAAGCCATCATAACCTGCTCAATGTGAGTGCTGAGGACTGAACTCTAGTCCTCTAGAAGAATAGTGTGTACTCTTAACCACTGAGCCATCCCTCCAGCCCCTATTTTCAGATGTGTTTTAAACTCCTTACACATTAAAAGAAAATTTTAAGGTTGTACTGCTGACCTGTGGTCCCAGCTACAAACTGTGGGATTTTAAACAAGAGCTCAACCACCGAGCTATGATCTCAACTACTTATTTCTTTAATTTTTAAATATTTAGTTTTTGGGTGTGTGTGTGCCCTGTGGGGTTTGTTTAGCAGTCAGAGGACAACTTAAGTTCTCTCCTTCTACCATGTTGGTCTGGCGGATGTCAGGCAGCAAGCACCTTTACCTACTGAGCCATCCCACCAGGCCTCTGTTTCCTGTTTCTTTGAAGATGTTGTCTCTGCCGGGTGGTGGTGGCACACGCCTTTAATCCCAGCACTTGGGAGGCAGAGGCAGGCGGATTTCTGAGTTCAAGGCCAGCCTGGTCTACAGAGTGAGTTCTAGGACAGCCAGGGCTACACAGAGAAACCCTGTCTCAAAAAACCAAAAAAAAAAAAATAAAAAAAATAAAAAATAAAAATAAAAAATAAAAAAATAAAAGGGAGAAGAAGGAAATGTTGTCTCCCTATGTCTCCCTATATCGTTCTGGCAAGCCTTGAGCAGAGTTTCTCTATGTAATGGCCCTAGCTGTCCTGGAACTCACTTTGTAGGGTTGGCTGGCCTTGAACTCACAGAGATCTTTCAGCTTTAGTCTACAGAATAGCTTTGACTTCAGGGTTGTGCTTGTAGACCTTGATCTGATGCACCCTCTTTAAGTATTTTACATATTCACATAACCACCTCCTTGATTATATTCTAAAACAAGTGTTCTCAACCTGTGGGTCACGACTCCTTTAGGGGGTGTCAAACAACCTTTTCTCTGGGGTCAAATCCTGCATATTGGATATTTCCATTGAGATTCATAACAGTAGCAAAATTGCAGGTATGTAGCAGCAAGAAAAATAATTGTATGGTTGGGGGGATTACCACAACATAAAGAACTGTATTAAAGCGTCGCAGTGTTAGTTAGGAAGGTTGAGAACCAGTGTCCCAGAACTTCTCCTTAACTGAATTCTAGACACTTGGTTGGTTGGTTGGTTGGTTGGTTGGTTGGTTGGTTGGTTGGGTTCTTTTTCTAGACAGGATTTCTCTATGTGATGGCCCTAACTATCTTAGAACTCACTTTGTAGAGTAGGCTGGCTTCACACTTACAGAGATCCACCTGCCTCTGTCTCCTGGGTCTAAAGGCATGTGTGCATCACCATAATCTTTTTTAAAATATGTACTTATTTAGTGGAGGGCAGGCTCTTGTGGAAGCCAGAGGAGAGCTTCTGGGAGCTGCTTCTCTGCTCCATCACTAGAATTGGAGAATCTACCTCAGGTCAGTAGCAAGTGCCTTTACCAGCCCCTGGACTGGAGTAGGTTCTCTCTCTACAGAGCTCTAATCAGCCTCAAACTCACTCTCTTCCTGCCTCAGCTCCCTGAGTGCTAAGTTTACAGCCACGAGCCATCACCATTTGACTACTGAATTTTAAGACTTTTTTTTTTTTTTTTTTTTTTTTAGAGGGTTTGTTTGTGTAGCCCGAGCTGTCCTGGAACTTACTCTGTAGACCAGGCTGGCCTTGAACTCAGAAATCCGCCTGCCTCTGCCTCCCAAGTGCTGGGATTAAAGGCGTGCACCACCACTGCCTTGCTTAGACTGTTTTATTTTTTTAAACTGTGGATGTTTTTGTTTCGTTCTGTTTTGGTTTTTGAGACAATGTCTTGCTGGTCTATCTCAAGCCTCCACTACACCGTGTTCCTTCTAGTGTTGCCCCCGTCACTCTCAGCTATTAAAATTCAAGAAATTTCTATTCCTTCCTTGAGTTCTCTAAGTATCGCCTCACCCCTAGGCAACATTCCCTCACACCTTCATCTCACACCTCACCCTTTTGCTGCTCAGTCCCTGTTGCTGATGCCAGCACACCCTGTCCCGGGGACAAGCTGTGTGAGCTAGCTGGCTGACTTGCCATTCCAGGCAAGGTGGGAGCTGCATCTTGTTCTCTGAGCACAATAGCTGATGGCCAAGGGGACGCTTGTAGAAGGAGTGAACACCACTGCTTGTCAGTCTCCACAACGTCCCTGTTGATTGTACATTGTTACCCAGATACATAATTGTCTATTTTGAGCTTGATCACCAGTTGTTTCCATAGATACCTGATCGTAATGACTAATTAAACAAAAAGGGTTCTATTTTATTATCTCTCCGATAGACTAAAAAAAAAAAGAAAAAAAGAGTCCCACCTTTTATTCAGTTCAAATGTTCTTCTTTTTTTAAATGTTAATTGTCTTTAGGGTTGGAAGAAAGATTTCACAAAGAGAAAGCAGGTTTCTTTTTTTTATTATGTTTTATTAATTATTTTGGGAGGAGGCTCATGTATGTGGAGTTCAGAGGACAACTCACAGGGGTTGGTTTCTTCTTTCCAATATGGGGGCGGGGGGTCCGAGGGATTGACCTCAGGTCATCAGGATTGGCAAGAGGGCCTTTGCCGTCTGGGCCAGTGATTCTCGACCTGTGGGTTGCAACCCTTTGTCACAGGAGTCACCTAAGACCACCCTGAATATCAGATATTGACATTATGATTCATATCAGTAGCAAAGTTACAGTTATGAGGTAGCAGCAAAAATGATTTATAGTTGGGGAATAACCACGATGTGAGGAACTGCACTAAAGGGTCACAGCATTAGGAAGGGTGAGAACCAGTGTGGTGAGCCATCTTCTTTATAATGGTGTTTGCAACATTTATTCCCAAAGATAATAAGGGGTAACTGTCTCCTACTGTCATCTGAGAGTTCTGTTTTTTAAAATATTTTTTGTTTGTTTGTTCAGTTTGCTTTGGTTATGTATAGAAGTGCTCTGTCTTTCTATATGTCAGACACAACAGAAAAGGGCATCAGATCCCATTACAGATGGTTGTGAGCCACCATGTGCATGCTGGGAATTGAACTCAGGACCTCTGGAAGAGCAGTCACTGCTCTTAACCAATGAGCCATCTCTCTAGCCCCAAGTTCATTTATTTTTTTAACTTTTTATTGATTCTTTGTGAATTTCATACCATGCACCCCAATCCCAGGCCTTGAATTAGACCTGGGTGGTAGTTGAGTTGGTTAGCCAGTTAGCTCTCCTGCACGACACCACCAGGGTCAGCTCTCCCACTTTGCCCAGAGGAGGGACAGGGTCAGGTCTTCTGCACTCATGCCCTCTGGACTCTCTTACTGTGCCCCTTCCTTGCCTCCACCACCAGAGAAGGCAGCCCTGCTGTGCTACCCAGGTGAGGACCAGGGCCAGCTCTCCTGAGTGCTACAGCCAGTTAGGGGCGGAAGAGTTCATTTATTAATTCATCTAACTGGCCCATGGGTTGAAGGAAAAGGTAGAGAATGTGGTCTAGTATCTTTAGGTTTTTTAAAGATTTGTTTTTATTTTTGATTATGTATATGTATCTGTGTGTTCATGTATGTGTGTATCTGTGTGTGTGCACTTGTGTGTGTGTGTTCGTGTGCACCTGTGTGTGTGTGCGCCTGTGGAGACCAGAAGAGAATGTAAGATGCTAGGGTAGCTTGTGAGCCACCTGATGTGGAGAGTCCAAAGTTCGAAACTAGCCTGAGCTACAGAATGAGCTGTAGAGTTCTGGGCAAATCATTAAGACTCAATCGCAAATGAAAAAGGAAGAGAAGGGGTGAGAGTGTGCTTCATTGGTACAGTGATTGTCTGCCCTATGGCTCTGGGCTCTATCTCTTCCAACCAAAGTGAAAAAATTACCTGCTATCCCGGCTACAGGGGAGGCTGAGGTAGCAAGGTCACTTAAGCATAGAAGTTCAGGGCCAGTCTGGACAACAGAAATTCTCAAAGAAACAATGAAGCTAGCCAGGGTGGGTGAAATGGTTCAAACAGAGAAGGTGCTTGCTGTCAAAAAAAAGAAAGGATGACCTGAGTTTGATCCCGGGGACTCGTCTGATGAAAGAACAGACTTCACCATCGTAAGTTGTCCTCTGCCTTCCACACAGGTCCTGTGGTGTGCCCGCAGTCACATACGTGCACACAAAGAAAATAAACAGAAACGAAAAACCCAAACAACAACAATAACAACAAACAATACAAACAGCAGCAACCAATGGAGAAGCCATGGAATTAGCGACATAGACATGATGATCAATTCATGCTTCTTCTTATGCTGAAGTAGGAGAAAAAACGAAAGCTAAGCCGCCCATTCAGGCAGACATTGCCGGCATTTGTGTTTTTAGCGAGACAAATATCTTCCTTGTCTTTAATGATCACATATGTTGGTCACAGTCAGCTTTTGAGGGACCGTGATTATTGGAAAAATGCGTGAAAATCAAAGTGCATTCAGAGCTAGAGAGATGGCTTAATAGTTAAACGCAATCGCCACTCCTGCAGAGGACCCAGGTTCAATCCCCTGCACAGACATCAGGCTGCTTACCTCTGCCTCCAACTCCAGGGGATCCAAGCCCCTCTGCCCTCTGTGGTCCCCTGAATATATGTGGTACACATAAATTTGCAAGGGCATACACACGCACACAAAATAACTGATCAATAAATCTTAAGAGCGCCAGGCGGTGGTGGCGCACGCCTTTAATCCCAGCACTTGGGAGGCAGAGGCAGGCGGATTTCTGAGTTTGAGAGTTCGAGGCCAGCCTGGTCTACAGAGTGAATTCCAGGACAGCCAGGGCTACACAGAGAAACCCTGTCTCAAAAAACCAACCCCCCCCCAAAAAAAATCTTAAGAGCAAAGCAAAGTCTGCATTCCAATCACATGTGTGGTAGCACACATCTTTAACCCCAACACTTGGGAAGCAGAGGCAGGAGGATCACTATGAGTTCCATCCAGACCAGCCAGGGATACATAGTGAGACCTGAGTCTAAATAAATAAATATATGTTTGGTGGCAGGGCTGTAAGAATTTTGAGTTATAGTACAATCTGCCCTTCTTAGTATTGATCTCATACTTAGAAAATGCCACATCAACCGGGCAGTGGTGACCAGGCAAAGGCCAGCCTGGTCTACAAAGTGAGTTGCAGGACAGCTAGGAACACTACACAGGGAAACCCTGTCTAAAACAAAACAAAAAACAAATAAGTAAAAAAAGAAAGAGAAGAGACGAGACACGGAGAAGACCCCATGTGGTAGGGAAACTTTTTAGCGCTAAGCTTAGCTCAGACTAAGAGCACTTACTGCTCTATCAGAGGTTCTGTATTTAGATTCTCGAATTTGCAGTGAGTAGCTCATAACTCCAGCTCCAAAGGATTAGACCCCCTCTTCCATCCTCTTTGAGCACGAGTGCGCGCATGCACACACACACACACACACACACACGCGCGCGCGCACACACAAATCATTTGTTTGTTTGTTTGTTTGTTTGTTTGTTGTGTGTGAAACATGCTCATGCCATGGTGCACACATAGAGGTCAGAGGACAGCTCGCAGAAGTCAGCTCTCTCCTACTGTGTGGGCTCTGATGACTGAGCTCAGGTAAAGAGAATGCCTTTCCCCACTGAGCTAATTCACTGGCTCAGGTGCTTTGATTTTTTTTTTTAGACAGATTCTCAGCTATATATACCCCTAGGCTGGTATGGAACTCACTATCTGGCCCAAGCTAGCCTCACACTCCTAGAAATCCTCCTGTCTCAGCCTCTCAAGGGTTGAGATGACACGCATGAGTCATTATGACTGGGTAGGAAGAGCTGTTTCTTTCCAAACTAAGGGGGCAATGCAAGGCCTTGTACATAAGAGAGCAAGAACTTGTACACACTAAACAACTGCACTACACTCCAAAACTTCTCAAAGAGGCATTCTCTCTCTCTCTCTCTCTCTCTCTCTCTCTCTCTCTCTCTCTCTCTCTCTCTTCATTTTGTGTGTGTCCATGCATGTGGGTGGGTGGGTGAGAGCCATGGCCCATGCTCTCCTATGAAAGTCAAAACACAAGTTGCAAGAGCTCTCCCTCCACGATGTAGGTCCTGGAACTCGGGTGGTCAGGCTCGCTCTGCGCAGGCCTGCTTGCTGAGCCTCCTCGCTGGCTCCGCTTCCCAGTTTTTAATGATGGAGTGAAAACAGAGAGCTCCCAGGTATATGAATATTCCTTATCACTGCTAATTAGTCTGCAAGCCTGGAGGTGTTGCTCAGTGGGTAGAGCGCTTACCTAACACATACACACACACACACACACACACACACACACACACACACACGCACACACACACAGATTCCATCCAGGGCTCAGCAGGAAGGTTCTTGCCTAGTATGCAGAAGGCACATTGGGAGACCGAATGTCTTTTTTTTTTTTTTTTTCTCAGTAAAGAATCAGTTTATAAAGCAGAGTCTATCGTCATCTGGTCAATTTAAAATTTATTATTATTTGATTATTATTCTTTTTTTTGGGTTTTTCGAGACACAGTTTCTCAGAATAGTCCTGGCTGTCCTGGAACTCACTCTGTAGACCAGGCTGGCCTCGAACTCAGAAATCCGCCTGCCTCTGCCTCCCAAGTGCTGGGATTAAAGGCGTGTCCCATTACACCTGGTGATAAAGGTTTTTTCATTAGATGTATTTGTTTCAGATGTGTGTGAGGGGTGGGGGTAGGCAAGGGGTGGAGAGGGGTGTGGGGCAGGGATGGGGGCAGGGGTATGTGTGTGCTTTCATGGAGATCAGTGCACATGGAGAGGTCAGAGGACAACTTTAGGGACCCGATTCTCTCCTTCCACCACATAGGCCCCTGGTCATCAGGCAAGCGACTGTCTTTACCTGGTGCTAGCTCCTGTCTGTTTATAACCCCAGTACCCAGGAGGCTGAGGCAGGAGGAATGTCAGTTCCAGGCTGGCTCCAAACTTGCAATGTATCAGAGGCTGGCCTTGAACTTTGATTCTCCAGACCTCAGGCTGACAGATCCACACCACTGTGTTTGAATTACATACTACTGGAGATGGACCCCACAGCTTCAGGTATGGAGACAAGCCACTGACCAGCTGAGTTCTACCCCGACTCCTTTCACTAGCTGCCATTAGAGCAGGTAGGTCTTCCCCAGGTAAGGCTACACTTACACTTCAGCAATTCTGCTTCTTTAAATACTTAATCCTCCCAACCACCCACCGAGGCAGACACAATTAACACTCAGAACCCGACTGCCTGGAGCTCAGAAAGGTTAAGTACTTCCCCTCAGGCCACACAGCTAATCAAGGACCAGAACACCAGGACTGAGGACTGAAGTTCCAGCCTCCTTGAGGCCTGGAGCTCTGTAGTCTAAGTTGCCACCTGACTTAAAGAGGAAGTGCCTCCCCTCCCCCCCCCACCCCCCCCACAAACACACACACAGCTCAGTGAAATCCTCTGATCCCCCGGCAGGCTCCTGGACTCTGTTCTCCTGGAATGTAGTCGGACAGGTCAGACAACTTTCCTTCTTTTTCTCTTTAAAACTCCCACCCAGGAGAATGTCAGTAGCCCCACAGACCTTAGCAGGAGGAGGTGGGGAAGTGGAGCAGGCTGCTTCTAGTATGCTTAGTCTGACTAGGTGACTCTCAGTGGCTGGGGGACAAAGTCACTAGCCCAGAACCTTTAAGGCAGACAGGCTCTGGGTTTTGAGGGCCCACCCAAGCCACTTGAGTTCTGATTTTCAAGAGGAAGTCCCCACCACTGTGACAGATGTGCCCTCAGTCTCTGCAGGAGTTCTTATGGACAGTTACTATTTGGGGCAGCACATGGTCGTGTGTGTGTGTGTGTGTGTGTGTGTGTGTGTGTGTGTGTGTGTAGGGGTATGTAGTGTGAGTGAAGGTACCCACAGAAGCCAGAGGTATCAGAACCCCAAGCAGCTGGAGTTATAAGCAGTTGTGACTTGCCCAACATGGTAATGAAAGCTGAACTCAGATTCTCTGAAAGAGCCGTAAGTGCTTTGGACTGCTGAACCATCTCTCTAGCCGCCTTTTACTTCTTCTCCTTCTCCTCCTCCTCCTCCTCCTCCTCCTTCTCCTCCTCCTCCTCCTCTTCCTCCTCCTTCTCCTTCTCCTTCTTCTTCACAATTGGTTTTACTTATTGAAACCAGAGCTTGTAGTTAGGCTGGGCTGACCAGCCAGGGAGCGCCAGCAATCTTCCTGCCTCCAGCTCCCCAGTGCGGGCATTGCAAGCTTACAGTGCTGTATCTGGCTTTATTTATGTTCATACATTGCTGGGTCTGGTGTGTACATCTGTAATCTCAAAAGTCAGAAAGCTGAAGTATGGTAAGTTCCAAGGCCAGCCCAGGCAACTTACTGGAATCCTGTACCAAAATATAAGGTTAAAAACTGGGACAGGCAGTCAGGCGGTGGTGGTGCACACCTTTAATCCCAGCACTTGGGAGGCAGAGGCAGGCGGATTTCTGAGTTGGAGGCCAGCCTTGTCTACAGAGTGAGTTTCCGGACAGCCAGGACTACACAGAGAGACCCTGTCTTGAAAAACCAAAAAACAAACAAAACAAACAAACAAACAAACAAAAAACTGGGGCAGGCAAAATGGCTTGGCTCGGTGTATAAGTGCATCTGCTGTTGGGCCTAGTGACTAGAGTTCCAACCTTGGGACACACATGGTGGAGGGAGAGAACCGACTTCTGCAAGTTGTTCTCTGATGTGAGTGCCATGGCATGCATGAGAAAACACCACATCTACCACACGCCCCACACACAAGAAATACATGCACTAAAAAGGTTTTATTTAATAAAATTATTTAAGTTTTTTAAATAAAAAAATGTAAATACAAGAGGACTCGGATGTATCTGAATGGTAGAGCCCCTGCCTAGAATCCCCCAGGGAGGGGCTGGGGGCGTGGCTCAGTGGGAGAGCCCCTGCCTAGAATCCCCCAGTGAGGGGTTGGGGGCGTGGCTCAGTGGTAGAGCCCCTGCCTAGAATCCCCCAGTGAGTGGCTGGGGGCGTGGCTCAGTGGTAGAGCCCCTGCCTAGAATCCCCCA
>NW_021604614.1:528062-536333 GCF_004785775.1 Grammomys surdaster
GCGTGGCTCAGTGGTAGAGCCCCTGCCTAGAATCCCCCAGTGAGGGGTTGCAGTGTGGTTCAGTGGTAGAACAATTGTCTACAGTGTACAAGACTAAGTTCAAGCTCTAATATTGAAAAAAATAAACCAATGAATTAGTCAGATGTGGTCTTGGTTTGACGCATGTCCCAGGTTTGAGATGTAGCAGTAGGAAGGGTTAATGTATATGAAGGAGCGTATCAATTCCCTGTGGTCTGGGACGGGATACAGATGTCAGCAAGAGGGGTCTAGGCCACCATTACTCTGGGGGACATCATGGACAAGAAGTCATAGCAGGGTTTGACTTTTCTAACAGGGCTAGAGGCTCATACTTGATCTAGGCATCTGTCTTTTCTAGGACCTTGATTCTGCAAGATCTCTGCCTCCCTAATGGAGGGATCCAGAGGGCATCTTGGATCTCCTCTGGTGCCTAGGGCTTGGATGTGGGTGTGCCATGGGAGGGGAGGAGAGTGGGGGTACTGCTTGTCCCCAGAGAGTATGTGAAGGATACCTGGGGCTTATGCAGTCCTTACACAGTAAAAGACTAGGCCTGGCAGCCTGAAAAACTCCAGGTTTAAGTGGACACCACTCCCAGTGGGCTCTGGCTGTAAGGTGGGCTCTGCCAAGAAAGTGAGGGCTGGTGGCCCACCCTCCCAGTGTGCTGGCTCTTCTCATCTGTGAAATGGGAATGACGATACTTACCTACCTCATCGCCCAGTTATGGGAATTAATTAATGTTTATAAAGGCCGGGGAGCACCGCAGATGAAAGGCTCTGCAGAAGTACAAAGTATTATTACAGTAATTACATGACACATTATATCTCGGGCCAAGGGCTTTCTGCAGCTTCGCTTATTACTGAGATGGGCGATGGGAGGCAGATAAATCCAATCTCTCCCAACCACCACTCAAAACTCCAGGCCCATCTCCATTTCCAATCTGGAAGATTCTATCAGGCTTGGAAGACATGATACAAGTGTCTCCGGCCTCAGAATATCCCACAGGAGTAGGTAGGGGGAGTGATGAGAAGAATCACTTCTGATCACCTTAGCTTTTATTGTTGTTTATTTGGGAGAAGGGGGTTGGTGGGTAGATTTTTTGGGGGAGGGTTGGGTTTTGTTTGTTGATATTTTTTGCTTGTTTGTTTGTTTGTTTGGGGTTTTTTGGCTTTTCTTTTTTTGTTTTGTTTTTGAGAGAGAGAGAGAGAGAGAGAGAGAGAGAGAGAGACTGACTCATAGCCTGGTCTAGCCTCAAACTCGAACTCCCTTGATCTTCCTGTCTCTACTTCCCAATTTCTGGGTCTATAGGCACATAACACAGCACCCTGGTTCATTTGAGGATAGAACCCAGGGCTTCCCGCGTGGTAGGTGAGCAGTCTACCCCCAGAGCCACATCATCAGCCTGACCCTCTCCCCAAAGCTGCAATTGCTGTGGTACCTACAGCTTCATCTACAGGTCAATTAAGCCCTTCCCAGTTTTGAGGTAGTGGGATAGATGCTTTCAGTTGGCTCACAATGCCATAATGCCTACGGGGTCTCTAGAGCTACAAAACGAAGTCTGCTGGACCCTTGCGGCAGGCTTCCCTTGTCTATAGAACCTCCCCAAACCCTGGCACTTATTTCTCTCCACATTATTTCCCAACAGCCCGATCTGACTGGGTAGGCGAAAGGTAGATCAGAAAGAAATATAATTACCTTTTTACAAGCTTATGACACGGCTCTAGCCTGCTCGCCTGCCAGCTTGTCCAGTCACTCACAAATGATGATATACATACTATAAATTATATCATTATCGAGCTATAATTACAGGCAATGTATATGCCAACCCCCCTGAAGGAGATCGAGGCTCCAAGATTACGTCCCCTCTCGCCCCTCAGTCCCTTGGGAAAGAAAGCCTATTGCGAGAGGGGAGGTTACGGATTTCCAAATATCACCGACGCTTGCTTAAAACAACTGAGACGCCCCCTTCTAGCCTCTTGTATACACATCCTGGGGCTCCCCCATGGTAGATAAGTGCACCCCACAGCACCCACAAAGCCTAAAACATTGGCAAGAACAAATTTGAACAAGTGAGGGCAAAGGTCTATGAGCGAGGCTGATAGCAGAGCCACACTGGGGTTTCAGAGCCCTGGATGGAGCTCCTAGAAGAGCAACAGGATGAAGTCCTAGGGGACTAGGGCCAGGCATGGTTAGGAGTTGCCTCCTTTCGTGTAGTGTGTGTGTGTGTGCATTGTGTGTGCACTCATGTGGAGGTCTGAGGACACTTTTCACGAGTCAGTTTTTCCCTGCTACTATGTAGGTCCTGGGAATCGAACTAAGGCCATCAGACTTAGCTATAAGCACCTTTATCTGATGAGGCATCAGACTTAGCTATAAGCACCTTTATCTGCTGAGGCATCTCGCCAGCCCCTTGTTTATGCTTTTGACACATAGTTTCTCACTGAAGCCAGCACTCAGTAATTCTCCCTGTCTCTCCACAACGGCCCTCCCGTGTGGGAGGGTTTCAGACACAAGCAGCCACATACAGATCTTACAGGGTTGCTGGGGATCCGAACTCATGTCCTCATACTTGGATGGCAGTCATTTCACCTACTACACTATCTGCTCAGCCCCTTTCTTTGGGCTCCAGAGGATGCTCAAGAGCACTGTTACACCCGAAGATGCCCTCCTGTCCTGAAGGCCATTCCCTGGATGCTGCTATAATGCAGGACCATCTATAGCTTGCATCATCTTGCAGGGTGACCTGGGAGCTGGGCCTGGCTAAGATAGTGTTGAGCCTTTAGGTCCCTGTGTTCCAATTCGATTACTTTTGAACCCTCTGAAGCCTGGTCTGGGGGAGAATAAGGTCCTCCCTTTACTTCTCATTAGGAACTTGGTTTCTTCCTTCCTTATGTGGGCTTCTCTGGTTTAGGAGATAAGAGTTGCAAAGGCAAAGCCTCTTCATCTGGAGCTTGGAGAGAATAGCCCAGGATGCAAGGACCATGACTTTACATCACTGAGGCTTTAGAGCACTGGGCAAGACTTGGGAACCCGGCTATGACAAGTGACTGGACTGGTTAGAGAGGGCAGGTGCAGGAGAGTGAGGGATCACTAGGAACTGATCCTGATCCCCGCATGGAGAGGCCAGGGAAGGTCGTCAGTTGGCAGAGTGCTTGCCTAGCATGCACAAAGCCCTGGGCTTGATCTTCGATAAGGCATACACCTGGGCATGGTAGTATACATCTGTAATCCCAGCACTCAGGAGGCGAAAGCAGGAGGATTAGAAGTTCGAAGCCATCCTGGGCTACTTAATGAGTTTAAGATCAGTCTAACAGGCTTAGCCACTATCTTAAAAATCAGGGAGGGGCAGGAAGAATAGATGGTTTGGGATACGAGACAGCTGGGAACTCTGTCAGCCCAGGAGTGTTCCAGTTGAGGATTGGGGGCAACTTGAGAGCGGAGGGCCAGCCTCTGTCCCATATCCTAGCTTACCTTTCCACCCACAATCCTGTATGCATCCAACTTGGACCCCTTGTACCCCAAGTACCTCCTAACATTCCCCTGGCCTTCCCTCCTTTGTCTTCCTGCCCCAGACCTCTCCTGATACCCTCCCTTCTTCCCAATCCCTGGTCTCAGTCAGCAGATGACAGCCCAGATGGTTTTCTACCATGGTATACCTATCCTGATCCCCAGATAACCCTGTCTTGACCCACTTCCTCCACTACAAGGAGCCTTGTCCTCACTGTACCAGGAACAGGAAGTGGAAGAAGATGCTGGGGACAGAAAGGCTGTGCTCAGATACCCAAGTGGCAAGCTCAAAGCAGCCGCAAGCCTCCACCATCTGGTTGGCAGGCGACCCCCAACTGCAGCTCGTCCTTGAATCACATCTTGTAAAAAAAAAAAAAATCATTTGCACATTTGAGTTCCAAGTCCCCTCAAAACGGTATAAACACCACCGTTCTGAGCACCATAAAAACTACAGCGAACATTTGTGGAGACTCAAACATGTGTATTGACATATGGCGCGAATATCACTCACTGTGTCTTTTTAGCGTTGGACGGATGCACCAGGCATCTGCGCTCAGAACGGTTTGAATGGAAAACTTTGAAAAAAAGAGCTGAGTGAGGAGCAGGCTGGCCCAGGCTGGGTGGCTTGGCTTAGCTGCAGGGAAGCCCAGGAATGAGACAGGGATAAGGGCTGGTGGCTTCAGGAAAGAGGCACAGCATGAGTTCCCAAGGGCAGAAGTACAGACAAACAGACAGACAGATAGACACACACACACACACAGAGAGAGAGAGAGAGAGAGAGAGAGAGACAGACAGACAGACAGACGCCCCAATTCATCCAAGCTAGACCCTCTGAAGCAACCTTTCTATTCCACTGTCTTCCTCTTCTTCCTCCCCTCCTACATCAAAGGAGCAGCTTGGTCTTTTGACTTAGAGAGACAGGGCAGGCTGAGGAAAGTGGGGACATTTTTACCCAGTTCTCGGGCCCTAGAGACATCATTCACTTATTCATTCAGCTTCCCACAGGCCACAAGCAAATTGTTTAAATTTTATTTTAATTACACTTATTTATTCAGGGGTCAGCTCGTGGGCCCCATGTCTCACTGTAGAGGTCAGAGGACAACTTGTGGGAGTTGGTTCTTTCTTCCCACTAGGTGGGTCCTGGAGAATGAACGCAAGTGTTCAGGCTTAGTGGCAGACATGCTTACCTGCTGAGCCAACTCATTGGCTCTGATCAATCTTGTAATTTTATTTTTTTGGAGGTCTCAGACTCACTAAGTAGCTGAGGATGACCTTGAACTCCTGATCCTCCTGCCTCCACCTCCAAAGTGCTAGCACTGTAGGAGTACTCCACCATACCCGGCTCACTATCCATCTTTGTTGAGGATCCCAGCAAAAAAATAAAATAAAATAAAATCACCGATTTTTACAGTCTCACTATGTAACTGTAGCTCAGGCTGGCTTCCAACTGCAGATCTAAGAGCTGGGAGGAAATTCCTTCCTTCCTTCCTTCCTTCCTTCCTTCCTTCCTTCCTTCCTTCCTTTCTTTCTTTCTTTCTTTTTTTTTTTTTTTGGTTTTTTGTTTTTGTTTTTGTTTTTTTTTTTGGTTTTTCGAGACAGGGTTTCTCTGTGTAGCCCTGGCTGTCCTGGAACTCACTCTGTAGACCAGGCTGGCCTCAAACTCAGAAATCTGCCTCTGCCTCCCAAGTGCTGGGATTAAAGGTGTGAGCCACCACTGCTTAGCCTTCTTACCAGCTCTTATTAAGAGCTGACATTCAGCTGTCCCTAGTGGTATATAGGCCTTTGTAAGCCTCTCCTGTGACCTCAACATAAGGTCAGGTTAGGGCATTTCAGTTTGAGGCTGACAAAATAGCTCCATGAGTTAGGGTGCTTGCCACTAAGCCTCATGACCTGTGTTTGATCCCTGGTCCTGACATTATGGGAGGAGAAAACCAACTTCACAAAGTTGTTCTCTGATGCCATATTTATACTGTGGCACATACATCTCCACACACACCCCCAGTAATACAGTAATAATAATAAATGCAACATTAGGGCTGGAAAAGTGGCTCAGTGGTTAAGGGCACTTATGTCTCTTGAAGAGGACCCGGGTTCAGTTCCCAGCACCCAAATGGTGGCTTATAACCATCCTTCTCTTTAGATTCAGGGGATCTAAACCCTCTTCTGGCATATACATACTTACACATAGGCAGGCGAAATATTCATACATATATAATACACTAAAAATCAATATATAAACAAATACTTAATTCTTTTTTTTGAGACAGGGTTTCTCTGCATAGTCTTGGCTGCTCTTGAACTCATGAGATTTGCCCGCCTCTGCCTCCCCAGTGCTGGGATTAAAGGTGTGTACCACCACTGCCTGGCTTTAAAATATTTTTAAAAGAATGCCAAGGCCCTTGGGGTGGCTAGCCCTTTTTATGTCAGCCTGATACAAGCTAGAATCATGTGAGAAGACAGAATCTTAATTGAGAAAATACTTCTGTAGGATAAGCCTGTAGGTAAGTCTGTAGAGGTGTTTTTTTTTTTTTTGACTGATAACACGGGAGGACTAAGTTGGGGGTGGGGGTGGGGTTGCCATACTTGAGCAGATGGTCCTGGATTATCTAAGAAAGCAAACTGAGCAAGCTGTTGGGAACAAGTCAGTAAGCAGCACCCCTCCATGACCTCTGCTTCAGTTCCCGCCGTGAGTTCTCACCGTGACTTCGCCTTCATGGTGGTTCATGGTGGATTGTAAAGTGTAAGGCAAAATACACCTTTTCCTCCTAGAGTAGCTTTTGGTCATAGTGTTTTATCACAGCACCAGAAACCCTAACTAAGATACACTTTACACCCAAATTACTCCTTGGCCCCTGAGGATTGCTTATGACATGGTTTGAATGGGTGACAGGGAACCCTACCTTAAGCCGGGTAAGGGCCCTAGATAAGCAAACGGTCTGGAGCTCTGGGCTGCAATAGCTAATCCTTCCACCTGGCTTTGAGAAAAATAAGTCAACCTTGAAAATAGCCACTGGCTCAGTGCCCACTGTGGTTCTGATGGGGCAAGAAAAGAACCTTAAATTACTTTGATACAGTGTGTCTTTGAGGAAAGGCCATGGACACAAAGTGTCTTCCCAAAGGCTCACGGGTTGAAGTCTTGGTTCTCAGGAGTATCCAATCTTTGTGACATGGTGGGATTCTGAGAGCTCTAATCAGTGGGTTGATCTATTTAGACCAACAGTTCTCAACCTTTGGAGGGTCATACCTTTTCATAGGGGTCACCTAAGATAGGAAAGCAAAGATATCTACTAGTCATAACAGTAACAAATTACAGTTATGAATTAGCAACAAACATAATTTTATGGTTGGAGGGAGTCACCACAACAGGAGGAACTGTATTAAAAGGTTCCAGCATTGCCGGGCGGTGGTGGCGCACGCCTTTAATCCCAGCACTTGGGAGGCAGAGGCAGGCGGATTTCTGAGTTCGAGGCCAGCCAGGTCTACAGAGTTCCAGGACAGCCAGAACTACACAGAGAAACCCTGTCTCGAAAAACAAACGAAAAAACAAAAACAAACAAAAAAACCCCAAAACAACAACAACAAAAGGTTCCAGTATTAGGAAGGTTAAGAACCAACCTTCCTAGACAAAATCTCTACCACTGAGTCATACCCTAGCCCCTCCTGGGGAATTCAAAGCAGCTGCTCTACCTCAGAACTCCCTGAGAGGGACTCAGAACCTCAGTGCTTCCAGACTTAGGCTTGATACTGGCCTTCCAACATCAGATTGAGGTCTCTACTAATTTGGGAGCATGCAGCGTAAAGGAAGATGGTACACTATCAGTCTCTCACACATGCTCGCTGCCAAGAACAGCTGCATCGGAACTGGAGCCTAGAATCACCCAGTAAGGCGCTGAGGTGTGGCTCATTAGTAGAGCACCTTCCTAGGAGGCCCTGGGTTCCAAACATACAATGCAAACAATAACATTTTTTTCTTTTTTCTTTTTCTTTTTTTGTCTTTTGGAAGGTTTCTCTGTGTAGCCCTGGCTGACTTGGAACTCACTCTGTAGACCAAGGTTGATCTGGAACTCTGCTTATCTCTGCCTCCTGAGAGCGGAGATTAAAAGTGTGTGCTACCATCGCCTGGCGCAAACTACATTTTTTAAAAGAAGGTCCCTTTCAGTAAAGTAGTCTGAGCAGCCTTGGGTTCTCTTGTCCAAGCCTAAGCACGCCTGTCTCTCTCTGTGGTATCAGCAAGAGATAACCAGCCGATATAGAGCTGGGAGTAAGCGCTATATCTAATATACCTAAGTCAGCACTTCAACACCACCCAGCTGACTTGTTCTAGCCTTGTATCCTGTTTTGTTTTGTTCTTAGGTGACGGCAACAGACAGAGGGCCGACTGATGGCTAGACCCCTTGCTGTGCCTATCAAAGGATGACCTAGAACCCCAGCTTTCGCGGGAAAAGGAGGAAATTGGCCGAGACTGCTCTCCTACTCACCTACTCACGCTGTCACCTTCCAAATGGAGGTTGGTAAATTGAAGCAAACAGCCTAAGGGTACTGGTGGGTGACGGACAAGGGCCCAATTCAAACTGCCCAACCCTGAGCCCAGACTCCTGCCCTTGGGTCTCTTTTCCCTCCTTGTCCACCCCAGGCATCTTTTCTTCCCTCTACATTCCTTCCTTCATCCCTTTCCTTCTCTTTCATTTTCCTTCAGCGCCATTCCCTCCTCTCTCCTCTCATTCCCTCCTCTCTCCTCTCATTCCCTCC
>NW_021604614.1:536343-537356 GCF_004785775.1 Grammomys surdaster
CCTCTCTCCTCTCATTCCCTCCTCTCTCCTCTCATTCCCTCCCCTCTTCTTTGTTTTCTCATAAACACAGTCTCACATACCCCAGGCTAGCCTTGAACTTGAGATGTAGACAAGAATAACTTTGAACTCCCCTCGCCTCCACCTACCCAAGTGTTGGGATTACAAAGCGCTCCCACATCTGGTTTAAGGGGAAACTGGTGATGGAAGCTGTAGCTTTTTGCAGGCTAGACAAACAGTCTAACACTCAACTGCATTCTCAGCCCCTTCCCCCCATTTCTTGTTCCAACAGTGTCTCCCTGTGCAGCCTAGATGGGCCTGAAACTGCCAGGTAGCCTGAACTGCCCTCAAACTTCAGGTCCCCCCACCCCAGTCCTGGGATAACTGGCTTGCAGCATTCCAGTCTTGACTGGAATTTCTGTTAGAAGCCAGGGAAGGATCTGGCTTTCCTTGCCCAGTGGGTGGTACGTAGGTGCTTGCTAACAACCCTACAGGGACATGGCCTTGCCTAGTCACCTAACTGCCTGACAATTCATCCTCTTAACCATTAGGACTTGACACTGAGTTAAGAATGTCTGACTTTTTGATAGTATCAAATGACTTTTGATAGAAATCAAAGACCCAAATGTGAAATCGAGGATCTAACTGCTTCCCCACCCCTGACTACCCAGTATCCTGTTGTTCAAGCCTCAAAAAGGTTTTTTTTTTGGGGGGGGGGCAGGATCTTCTAGACAAGTCCATCTTCTCAGTCTACTCTTTGTTTCCTATCCCTGTTTCAAACCAAACCAAGCCAAACTCAGACTGACGGCTCAAATCCCTAACCATGGCACGTGGGAAGCAGAAGGGTTCTAAGTTCAAGACCTGACTGTTTTCAAAATTAAAAGTGAAAATAAGAGGCTTAGCTGAGGCTCAGTGTGGTGGAGTACCTGCCTAGAATCCCCCAGTGAGGGGCTGGAGGCGTGGCTCAGCGGTAGAGCCCCTGCCTAGAATCCCCCAGTGAGGGGCTGGGGGCGTGG
>NW_021604614.1:537366-545334 GCF_004785775.1 Grammomys surdaster
TGAGGGGCTGGGGGCGTGGCTCAGTGGTAGAGCCCCTGCCTAGAATCTCCCAGTGAGGGGCTGGGGGCGTGGCTCAGTGGTAGAGCCCCTGCCTAGAATCCCCCAGTGAGGGGCTGAGGACTTGACTACAGTTCTTGCCTAGCATGTATTAGGCCTCTGGATTTCATTTCCAGCACTTAAAAAAAAAAAAAATTCTAAGGAACACAAAACAACCTGAAAGAAGATAAGAGGAGCCTCTTTTGTCACCATCTTGGTATTCTGTCATCTGGAGATGGCTATGTAGCTTGTGTTGGCAGGAGAGTGGGGTAATTGATCTGCTTGTGTCATCCTTCAGAATGTGCTCCTCCCTGTGCTAATTTCAGCCTCAAGGTGTGGACAGGCAAGCTGCTCTCAAGAAAGCCACAAGAAAACAATCCTTCCGTTATCCTGTGTAAAGGCTCTGCCCTTTCTCACACAAGGGTATTGAGCTCATCCATAACCTGTTTTTCTTTCGTGTCTCCTTCCTTCCCTCCCTTCCTTTCTCCCTCCCTCCCTCCCTTCTTCCCTCCTTCCCTCTCTCTTTCCCTCCCTCTCTTCTTCCCTCCTTCCCTCTTTTCTTTTCTTTTCATTTTTCCTTCCTTCCTTCCTTCCTTCCTTCCTTTCTTTCTTTCTTTCTTTCTTTCTTTCTTTCTTTCTTTCTTTCTTGTTTTCTCCTTTGTTTTTTTCGAGACAGGGTTTCTCTGAGTAACACTTGCTGTCCTAGAACTCACTCTGTAGACCAGGCTGGCCTCACACTCAGAGATCTGCCTGCCTCTGCCTGCCAAGTACTGGGATTACACATGTGTGCTACTAAGGCCTGGCCTTTTTTTCTTTCTTTCCTTCTTTCTTTTTTCTTTTCCTTCTCTACTTTTTTCTTTCATTTGTTTTGGGACAAAGTCTCATCAGGTAACCTAAGATGGCTTCATATTCATAGCAATCCTTCTGCTTCCGCTCTCCTCCTTCCTGCACTGGTATAACGGCACAAACAAGCACAACTGGCTTTCACAAGTCTTTTCAGATAGACTTGTCCCAGTTTCTTCCCGCTGGAGAAGGTGACATTCAGTGGGTTTTCAAGAAGTCCTATCTGCTCTGGTGTGTTGGTCTTAGAACTGATTTCTAGAGACAAGGCCATGGAAAATGAAGGATGATTGTACAATAGTGACACAGGCTTGGAGCAGGTGGCCTTGAATGAGCAGGCTTGCAGCTGTCCATTGGGTATCTGCTAAGGGAACAGTAAGAATCAGAGATAGAGTCTGGGGTGCAAGTACCTGAGTCCAAAAATAATCTTTGTTAGGTCAGGCATGGTGGCACACACCTTACTCCCAGCACTCTGGAGGGAGGCAGGGCCAGGCAGAGCTTTGCGAGTTCAAGGGCAGCCTGGTCTATATAGTAAGTTCCAGTCTAGCAAGGACTGCAAAGTGAAATCCTGAAAACAAAACAAAACAAAACAAAACAAAAACAACAACAACAACAACAACAAAAACCAAACGTCATTATCTCCCTGTGTGGCGTCATACACTTGTAGTCCTAGCACTGAGAGCATTTAAGAGGCTGAGGCAGGATTACTTTGAGTTCAAGGCCAACCTGAGTTACATAGTGAATTCCAACTCATCTGTCCAGGCAACAGAGTAAGCTTTCCTCTCAACAAGATGGCTCTCCCTAATAAAGTGCTCGCCCTGCAGACATCAAGAGCTGGCAGAGTTCGATCCCCAAAACCCACATAAAGAAATGCCAAGTGTGAAGGGCTTTCTTCAAGAAAGCAGTGCCAAGAGGCAGGACTGGCCGATCGCTACTAGCCAGCTCACTTGGCTTAATTGGAGAACTGTAGGCCAAGAGGAGATCCTGCCACAGAGAAGAATTCCAGCTCTTAGAAGGCAGAGGCAGGTGGATCTCTGTGAGTTCCGGCCAGCCAGAGCTACATAGTGAAACCATGTCACAGAAAAAAAAAAGGGGGGGGGGAGCAGACTGAGGAATGACACCCAAAGTTGCCCTGTAGCCCCCATTTGCATGTACACCTGCGCGCACACACACACACACACCTGATAATCTCTTTGGGTCTCTGATTTGTCTCATGCTTCATGATAAGAGCCAATAACAGATCCTACCCCAGACTTGCTGCTGTAAGGCCGATGTGTATTGACTGGCTCACAGGAGGCTTGCAAGCCATAAAGTCTTCCTTCGCAGGTAAGGAGAAAGCTAGGGTATGTGCAAGGTAGACGAGAAAGACAAGTCCAGAAGTGTCTCAGGGAATCCACCACTTTGTGCATTTCTCGAGGATGAGCCATTACCTTAGGACAGCTCTGGATGTAAACAGGAAGCATTATGTTCATTACATTCCAAGGAAAATAGAAGAGGTCATAGGTGAGATGGCTCAGTCAGAAAAATGCTTGCTGCCAAGCCTGACAGCCTGAGCTTGATTCCTGGGACCCACATAGTAGGAGAGACTTGACTTCTGAAAGTTGTTCTCCGAACTCCACATGCATGTCCTGATACAACACGCATACACACACACACACACACACACACACAATAAATAAATAAATAAATAAATAAATAAATAAAATTTTAATTTTTTATGTAAAAAGAGTATGCTTATTTAAAGAGGTCAGAGGGCTGAGGCTATCTTTGGCTTAGTTAATAAAGCACTTGCCTAGAGGAAGAGAGGCTGCCAGTCACAGACGGTTCTGGGTCCCTTCCCAAGCAGGCAATGACATCTGGTAAACCCATTGTCTGCTATTCTGTGGGGAAAGAAAAGTGTTAGACAGAGGACCCAGAGGCAGTTTGCTTAACATGTCTTCTCTCTCTCTCTCTCTCTCTCTCTCTCTCTCTCTCTCTCTCTCTCTCTTTCTGCCTTTTCAGCTCTTGTGAACGCAACAAAATAACAGCTGTTCATAATTTCATGCATAAAGAACTATGTAAATCTCTGTGATGAAAATGTGTTGCATCTCTTGTTTCTTGCAAAGGAAGTGAGCCGGATACGCAGCTCGATCTGCGTACAGTTGTGAACGATCGCACGCAGCTCGAGGTTGATTGAAGCCCGACTTTCTTTCTTTCTTTCTTTCTTTCTTTCTTTCTTTCTTTCTTTCTTTTTTTCGAGACAGGGTTTCTCTGTGTAGCCCTGGCTGTCCTGGAACTCACTCTGTAGACCAGGCTGGCCTCGAACTCAGAAATCCGCCTGCCTCTGCCTCCCAAGTGCTGGGATTAAAGGTGTGTGCCACCACCGCCCGGCAAAGCCCGACTTTCAAGGGACCACTCACTGCTCAGTTTGGGAATGAGTCAGGGCTAACAGATACTAAGCGGCTTCCAGAGCTATCCCTGGCAGCCAGGCTAGTTTGAAGGCCAAGTGTCTTGGTTCCAATTTAAGCTCTGTTGGCGCTGACTGACACATTAGACTCAGTAGTGTATGAGTGTGTATGTGCATGTATGCATGTGAGGTGTGTGTGTGTATGTGTGTGTGTGTGTGTGTGTGTGTGTGTGTGTGTACTTGGCTGTAGAGGTGACAGGACAACCTTTGGGAGTTGGTTCTCTCCTTTTACCATGTGGGTACTGGGGATCAAATACAGGTCAACGTCAGGCTTGATGGCAAGTGCCGCTACCCACTGAGCTATCCTGTCTGCTCTGACTTTGTATTTTGAGACAGGGTCTCTCCCTGAACCTACAACTCATTGATTCAGCTAGGCTGGCTAGCCAGTAAGCCTCAGGGACCCTTCTATCTCGACCTCACCATTGCCAGGGTTCCAAGCATGTGCCACATTGTCTGGGTTCATTTACATAGGTGTTGGTGAGCAAACAGGTGCTCCCACTTATACACTAAACACTTTAACAAAAGCTCCCTAGCCCTCTGTGTGTTCTTTCTACTGTGGCTACGTGGGTATAAAGATACTTAGATTTCACAGAACATTTGTATATCAGTTACATGCCTGTGTATTTATTCACTTCTAACAGCCGGGCGGTGGTGGCGCATGCCTTTAATCCTAGCACTTGGGAGGCAGAGGCAGGAAGATTTCTGAGTTTGAGGCCAGCCTGGTCTACCGAGTGAGTTCCAGGACAGCCAGGGATATACAGAGAAAATCTGTCTTGAAAAACAAAACATAAACAGAAATCAAAAAACAAACAAAAAAACCTCACTTCTAACAGCCCCTATGTAGGGAGGCCAAATTTAAGTTTATTTTTTAAAAATCTGCTTATTAATGGACAATTTCATACATGTATAGAACATCAGTTTAATTGTAGGCACCCCCATTACCCTCTCTAATGCTCTTCTTGTGTTTTTACAGGTATTTTTGTGCACCCATGTATGGGTGCATGGTACATCTGTGGAGGTCAAAGGGCAGCCCCAAGTGTCAGTCACCGCCTCTTCCACCATATTTGAGATTCTATTGTATACCTAAGGCAAGCTGGCTCTTAAATTTCCTAGGATTTTTCTCTCTCTATCTCCCCATCATGAGCACTGAAATTACAGGCACGTTCAGGTCTGGCATGCTATTCTGGGGATTTGAACTCAGTTCCTCACACTTACACAGCAAGTGCTTTACCCACTGAGCCATATCCTGATTCCTGTCTACAGATTTTGACCTAGTCCTTGCAGGAGGTAAAAAAAGAGAAGGGGAGGACGGAGGAGGGGAGGGAGGAGAGGGGTAGAAAGTGGGGGTGGGGTGAGGGTCAGGGTGGACCAAAGGACAGGAGGCTAGAGAGTCTGTAATCTGTAGTCTGTAATCTGAAGTTCTACAGTTGACCTGCAGCCGTGCTCTTCTCCACTTTCCTGTTGCTCTTAGGTCAGGCACTCCTGAGGCAACTCTGAGACAGTTTCAAGTGTAGGCGTCTTAATGGGATTTGATCCTCCTGAGGATCTACCAACACATTCATGGAAGTAAGGGGAGCGGTCGTGAGCAGCAGGGGAAACAGTTAAAGCATCAGCGAGACCATTAAAAGAAAAGGCTGAGGATGTAGCACAGTTTGTAAGGTGTCAATCTTGAGGTGATTCTCCTGCCTCAGCCTCCCCAGCACTGAGATTACAACTTGTGTGGGTGTACATGAGCCTGGGCACATGTTGTAAGTCAGAAGACAGCTCCTGGGAGTTGTTTCTCTTCTTCCACCATGTGAGTATTAGGAATTAAACTTGGGTCATCTGCCTTGGCAGCACGTGCCTTTTCCCCCTAAGCCAGTGGTTCTCAACCTTCCTAATGCTGTGACCCTTTAATACAGTTCTTCCTGTTGTGGTGACCCCTAACCATAGCATTGTTTCCATTGCTCCTTTATAACTGTAATGTTGCTACCACTATGAATCATAATATAAATATTTTTGGAGATGCAGGTTTACAAAAGGGGTCACATGCCGGGCAGTGGTGGCGCATGCCTTTAATCCCAGCACTTGGGAGGCAGAGGCAGGCAGATTTCTGAGTTCGAGGCCAGCCTGGTCTACAGAGTGAGTTCCAGGACAGCCAGGGCTACACAGAGAAACCCTGTCTCGAAAAAACAAAAAACAAAAAACAACAACAACAAAAAAAGGAGGTCACAACCCACAGGTTGAGAGCCACTGCCCTAAACCATCATCTTTGCTGGCCTCTCTATCTGTATTTGAGAGAATTTCCCCCTTTCCTTCTGCTATTTGAAGACATTTGAACACACGACTTCCTCTTGAAGTAGCAGAAACTCGGACACTAGAGAAACAAAGACTAGCGATGAGTTTAAAATCAGAAGAATAAAGTCAGCAGTGAGCTGCGTAGCTACTTGCTGAGGGCGAAGTCACTCGATTAAGGGGATTTGGTATATGGCTCGCAGAACATCCTTTATTGATTATGTACATAGGCCATTGAAAGGAATGGATGCACAGTTTTTGAAAAGCTGTGAGCTAATCCTTTGATTATTCCTTCAATGGTTATAAGAGGAGAAATGAACTTTGAGGTTTGCTGAAATTTAAATATATATATGATGTTCTGGGAGCTGGTGATGCAGCTCAGTTTGGTACAGCACATACCTAGTATGCAGAGAGCCCTGGGCTCCAGCCCCAGCACTATATAAACTAAGGGTGTAGTGTACTTCTGTAATCCCAGCACTTGGGAGGTGGAGCTGGCCGGAGGACCTGGAAGTTCAGAGTTATCTTTGTCTAGGTAGAGAATTTAAAGCTATTCTAGGCTTTAGGAGACTCTGACTAAAAAAGAAAAGAAATGGGATGGAAAGATGGCTCAATGGGTAAAGCCCTTGAGGGAGGACCTGAGCTTGGATCTCCAGACTCCACATACAGACAGATGCAATATTTTGCATGTCCTCAATGCAAGTAGTCCTAAGGAGATGAGGCAGTGGAGGCAGGAGAATGCCTAAAAGTTCATGGGCCAGCTAACCTAGCTTACACAGAGAACCCTGCCTCAAACAATGAGGGAGGCCAGGACCAACACCCAAGGCTATTCTCTGTGCCCACAATCATACTCACGCACACAAAACATACCCATATGTCAATCACATATCAAGCACACATTCAGGGGGTGGGGGAAAACAAGAAAACAAACAAAAAACACCACCCAAAATAACAATAACCAAAAGGTCATATTCTGGGCCAGCCAAGAAGGCTCAGCAGGTAAAGGTAATTGTCACCATGGACGAAGACCTGAGTTTGATCCCCAGGACCCATCTGGTAGAAGGAGAGAACAGACTTCTAAAAGATAAGTCATCCTCTGGCCTGTATGTGCATGCAGGAGCATGCCTGCACCCATTCACATAGATACAGACACAATCCAAAAATAAAGTGAGTATTAAGAAGTGGTGTCTTGCCGGGCAGTGGTGGCGCACGCCTTTAATCCCAGCACTTGGGAGGCAGAGGCAGGCGGATTTCTGAGTTTGAGGCCAGCCTGGTCTACAAAGTGAGTTCCAGGACAGCCAGGACTACACAGAGAAACCCTGTCTCGAAAAACAAACAAACAAACAAAAAAAAAAAAAAAAAAAGAAGTGGTGTCTTGGGCAGGTGAGAGGGTTCAGTAGACAAAGGCGCTTGCCGCTAAGTCTAACCACACCAAGTTCGATCCCCAGGACCCACACGGTAGAAGGAGAGAAATGTCTCCTGCAAACTGTCCTCTGACTTCCACATGACTGCTATGCTACACTCACCACTGGTAAGCCCCCAACAAGCACACACACACACACACATACACACACACACAAATGGGTTCTTGTGATTTTTTTCATAAGTGATTGTTCCACCAAGCAACGAAAACTGAATCATCAAATTAGCTCCAGCACTGATAAGCCCCTGAGTAACCGACACCTCCCAATACCCAGCCTTCCTTATCTCGGATCACATTAAGCAGAAAAACAAGTGGGGGAAAAAATCCTTAAATAATTACGGAGGTGGGCAGAGTTTATTTTGTGATTGAAGTAGTTGATAACGCTTGTATAAGGACTAAAAAACATCTCCTATAAAAATGTAATCTGAATGTTTTTGTTGTAGGAAAAAAAATCTGTGAATCACGAATTATGAAAAACATCAGCAGGGAAGGCTGTGGACAAGTTGCTGCAAGCATCTCCGGCATCCAATGAGCTCACGCCTGGGTCCGGCTTGGCTTCAGAAGTGTCGGGCTTCTATCAGATTCACAGCTCTAGGCTGTCTTGATGCTGGCTCCAGGCCTTGCCCTGCTCTTTTCTCATTGCCAGATGTTGGGGAAATATTCTGGAAATAGTGAAAAACCAAAGCTTGGCTGGTCACTTGAGACCACAATTAGAGGGGGACCATATTGTGCTTCGATTTGTTTTTTTTTTTTTTTTACTCCCTTAAAACAGCCTCTTGTTATATAACCCAGGGTGGCAACATACTCACTCTGTAGCCCAGTCTGGCTTTGAACTTGAGATCCCTCAGGCAGGTGCCACTACACCTGGGCACATAGTGTCCCAGTATCCCCAGTCTCTCTCTTCTCTTCTCCTCTCCTCTCCTCTCCTCTCCTCTCCTCTCCTCTCCTCTCC
>NW_021604614.1:545734-546258 GCF_004785775.1 Grammomys surdaster
CTCTCTCTCTCTCTCTCTCTCTCTCTCTCTCTGGACAGAGTCTCACTATGTAGCTTTGACTGTTCTGGGACTCATTCTGTAGACCAGGCTGGCATCAAACACACAGAGCTGCACCTGCCTCTGCCTCTGCCTCTCAGGTGCTGGGATTACAGGCGTGCTCTGTCACGTACAGTTTGTCTAAGTCATAAATATAAAGAAAGGGATCTTAGGCTGAGGGTAGCTCCAAGCAGAGGACTTGTCTAGAATGTAGGAAGCTCTGATTCAAGCCCTAGCAAAGGGGTGGGAGTGGAGGGGGAGATTGAGTCAGAGATAAAAATAGAGATAGGGAAAAAGGGATGGGGGTGAGAGAGGGGGGCAGAGGAGAAGAAAAAATAAGGAAGGGAAGAGGGGAGGAGAGTAGAAGAGAGGAAACAGGGAAATAGGAAATAGAGGGAACAGAAGGAAGGGAAATAGGAGGGTAGGAGGGAGGAAGGGAAGGAGAGAGAGAGAGAGAGAGAGAGAGAGAGAGAGAGAGAGAGAGAGAG
>NW_021604614.1:546268-551262 GCF_004785775.1 Grammomys surdaster
GAGAGAGAGAGAGAGAGAGAGAGAGAGAGAGAGAGAGAGAGAGAGAGAGAGAGAGAAGACGAGCGTCCATTACTTGGCCTATTTGATGACGCCCAGGCTTAAAAAAAAAAATCCCTATTGATTTGGTGACAAACGCCTTTAATCCCAGCACTCACGAAGCAAGGGCATTGGGTCTCTATGAGTTTGAGTCTACATAGGGAAACTTTGTTTCAAAAGAAAAGGAAAAGAACATTCTGTAAGCAAACTAGTTAGGTTTGAGGAGTCAGAGTGGACTCTGGCCGGTCAAAGAGACTGGTTTTCTACCAGTGTGCAGTATAGGTTTGGGGAGCAGGCAGGATACTGGAGCGCTGATGCAGGGGAGGGGACGACATGCTGAGTGGGGAGAGCTGACTTCACAGGAAACAGGGAATGTCCTAGAAGTCACCAGGCCAGTGGACTTGGCGACATTTAAGGGTCCTGCTCTATCTTGACCATAGCAACCTGTTCCACATATCCAGTAAACTTGAGACCACACACACCCCGATTGAAAGAATAAAGGAAAGAGGATGGCAGAGGATTTAGACAATTGTTCCCAACTACCTTCTCATTCTGATGTACATCCAAGGCCAACCTACTAATAGCCATTTCCATGGTGACACCACCATTTATGACCTAAAATCCCCAAAGGCAGAAATGAATGAATCCATGTGGCCTTAATTTCATTCTTCCCCTTTCTTTGTTTTGGGGACACTGGGAATCAAACCCATAATCTTCACAGGCAACACCATGCTTTTCTGCTGAGCCACTTCCCCAGCCCCGCCCCTCACTGAGGGATTCTAGGCAGGGGCTCTATCACTGAGCCACGCCCCCAGCTCCTCACTGGGGGATTCTAGGCAGGGGCTCTACCACTGAGCCACGCCCCCAGCCCCTCACTGGGGGATTCTAGGCAGGGGCTCTACCACTGAGCCACACCCCCAGCCCCTCACTGGGGGATTCTAGGCAGTCATTCTAATGCTGAGTTATATCCCCAGGTTAAGACTTTCACATTAATTAAGCTAATTTATATCTTCTTCCCTCCTTAACCTTCTTTCAAAAATTTACTTATTTTATGTGTGTGAATTTTATTTATTTTTGTCTGTATATGTATCTGTGTACCAAGAACATGCCTGCTGACTGAGGAGGCCAGATACTCTGAAATTAGAGTTACAGACAATTGTGAACCGCCATGTGGGTGCTGAGAACTTCCAAACCCAGCCTCCCTCGAAGAGCAGCCAGTGCTCTTAACTGCGGAGCTGTCTGTCTGGCCCCTGTTTCTATCTTTGAATGTGTGTGTGCAGGTGCCAGATGAAGATAGAAGAACCACTGGATGCCCTGGAACTGGAATCACCTGACACAGATGCTGTGACCTGGACTTAAGTCCTCTGCAAGCACTCTTAACCTGGAGAAGGCCATCTTGCCCCAGGATTTTGGTTGTTTCTTCATTTTGAGACAGGCTTTCACTGGTTGGCCCAGGCTTGCCTGGAATTCTTGATCCTCCTGCATCAACTTCTTTAATGGCAGGATCCAGGCCTATAATATTCCACTAAGCTCTCCCTAAAAGACAGGAAAATCAGAGAGACTTGGTTCCCTGAACCCATCCCAGGCTAAGAAATCTTTAGAGGGCCAACATCTCCTAGGAAGAGCACTGAATCCTAGCCTCTTTGGAGTCTATCCAGAGGACTTGGGGTGGCCTTCATCCACCATGAGAAGCTGCTGGGATCACAAGGCTAAGCCTAGGTTTCTCTCCAAATGTGTATTTGGTATGTGGGACTTACTCAAATGCTTCCTGCAGTACACCATTTACTCCAACCACATATCTGAAGAGAGCATGTCTTCCAAATCTCAAAGTCAATGGCTACCCCACAGCATGGGTCTACCCCTTAAAATAGGCTCACGGCCGTGTCCATTGCCAGCACTGCATAAAGGTGTAATCCTAGCATTCTGGAGATGTGGGCAGGAGAATCAGGAGTTCAAGGTCACCCTGAGTTACTTAGACCACTCAGGGCCAGTCTGAGTTCATCAAAATTAAAAGAGGGGACAACTGTTGAATGGCAGCTCAGTGGTTAGGAGTCCCTACAGTTCTTGTAGAGAATCCCGGTTCATTTTCTTTTTTGTTTGTTTGCTTGTTTTTGTTTTTTCAAGACAGAGTTTCTCTATGTAGCCCTGGCTGTCCTGGAACTCACTCTGTAGACCAGGCTGGCCTCGAACTCAGAAATCCGCCAGCCTCTGCCTCCCAAGTGCTGGGATTAAAGGCGTGTGCCACCACCGCCCGGCCTCAGTTCAGTTTCTAGCATCCTTGTGGACTGCTTCTGTCTTCAACTTCAGAGGGTCAAACACCTTCTCCTGGCTTCTGAAGACACCTATAGGCATGTGCACATAACCCACCCACATACACACAATTAAAAATAAAATAAGCCAAGCATGGTGGAGCATGAACTCAGGAGGCAGTGGCAGACATATCTCTGTGAGTTCAAGGACAGTCTGGTCTACAGAGCGAGTTCCTGGACAACCAGGAACACACAGCGTAACCCTGTCCAAAAAAAAGTGATGTGTGTGTGTGCAAATAAAAATAAGTAATGAACCTTTGAAAACTGTCTTTTTGTAGAAAAAAAATAGCTTTCAATCTGATCTTTTTAGGTAGCCTAAGTAAATGACTTATTCTCCAAATAAGAGCAGGAGGCGCCTTGGTGCCGGGCAGTGGGGGATGGAGGATGGGCGATGATGGTTGCTCCTTCCTTACCGCACTGTCTGTATTGATCAACCAAACTGATGGCTGCCAGCAGCTGTCCCGCTCCTTCATGCCACACATTCACAGACATAGTGTGTGTGCATCTGGGGCGGAGCTTGGGATCGTGGGACTGAGTAATGTTAAAAAAAAAAAAAGAGGAAGGAAACAAAAACGATTGCGGTAGGCAACACGCTCTTCTGCCATGGACAGCTGGCGAGAGCGGAGCTTTCAATCTTTTATTTTGTCTGGAGGAGAGCAGCGAAGTCTGGTGTTTAGCTCTACTTTGTATTGATTTCCGAAATGACAAGGAAAATTTCAGAAACATTTGTGAAACAGAGTTCTGACGTGATGGTCTCCTGCCACTTGGGCGCTCTCTCTCTCTCTCTCTCTCTCTCTCTCTCTCTCTCTCTCTCTCTCTTTCCCTCGTGGGTCTTTCATTGGTGATTAGTCAGCATGCTTAGGAGATAACTAAGCAATAAAGCCACTTGCCACCCAACCTAAGGACCTGTGTTTGATTCCCTCAGGACCCAGGCGAAAAGAGAGAGCTGACTTGCTCAAGTTGTCCCCTGACCTCCACACACTGCGTGGAGCACTTGCCACACACTTATTAAACGAGTATTAAAAAGAATAAAACTCTCCTATCAATTTTATTAAAACATCAGAAAGAACACTCCCTAAATAAAGCAAGCTGGTAAGCGCGTGTGCAGATAACATGGTGTAGAATGCGGAAACACCGTTTTCAAACATTTGCAATTATGAAAAATACAATAACCAAGCAGACAATGTTTCAAATTAAATTCCTAAATGTACATTTCATTTGACTTCATGAAACATCACTTACATTCCAGTCATCCCATTTAATTATTAAAAAGTTCCATCCAACTGGATTAATAACCATGGAAAAGATGCTTGTCTCCATGCGAAGTTCTCCCCTGCTCAGCAGAGTGCTTCATTATGAAGACAATCCCTCATTCTAGAATGTTCTTCTGTTCCTCAAAGACCTGCTGTTAACTCATCTTTAGCGCTGTAAATTATTTACATCAGAAGCAAAGAGACTCTCAGCCAGACAGAAATGATGACACCCGTGTGCTGGTTTACGCTTCATTTTTTTTTATATATACTGCATTCTGAGCTTCTTCTTAAGCCCAGGCAAGTTGTAAGGATTTACAATGGATAAGTATTCACAAATGAGCCAGGTGTGGTGATCCTAGTACTCTGGGAGCTGAGGCAGGAGGATCTCCAGCTTGAGGGCAGTATGGGCTACAGAGTGAGTTTCAGGTTGGCTTAGGTGAGACGTTATCCTTGGAGAGTAAAGGTGCTTGCTCACGGCCTTTGACAACCTGGGTTTGGTCTCTGAGACATATATAGTGGAAGGAGACTGACTATTCGTAAGTTGTCCTTTGACCTCTAAACACCCACTGTGGCACAAGCATGCACATAGAGACATACATAGGTGTATATATACACAAACATACATCCATTCACTCAATAAATAAGTGAAAAGGAAATTAAAACAATTTAAGAATAATAATTAAGAAAAAAGAATTCAAAATGAGCCTCAGCTAACAGTGAGAATCTGTCTCTAAACATACAAACTAATGAACAAATTAATAAATAATAAATAGACATACTAATAAACAAAGTGAGATCTGTATTTGAATGGGAAAAAACAGTTTTTTTCATGTGCTGGCCACCTCACAGACACTGGACATAAATTTTCTTATTATCTAGTCCAGATGCACAAGGTAAATCCCATTTTATAGATGGGAACAAAAGAGACTCGGCAGGTCAGTCTGTCAGAAGCCACATATTTTGCTTCATCATTTGGATTCTTCCTCACTAATCTTGTTGCTGTGGCAATCTATAATAATTGTCTATTATAATTTCCTATATTTTTGCTGACATCAAAGTTTACAGACATGGTTTGATTGCTGTTGGATCACTAGCAAGTTTAATACCTGAGGTAAACTATGCAGTAAGTCTGTTCTTCCAAACGTAGCACCTAGTTTCATCCTTGATGCCTGTTGGAGATACTGAGCTTTTGTTTGTTTTGCAGTACTGAAGGTGAACTTAGGGTCTCATATCTTTAAGCAAGCCCTCTACAGCTGAGCCACACCCCCAGCTCCTCACTGGGGGATTCTAGGCAGGGGCTCTACCACTGAGCCACGCCCCCATCCCTCACTGGGGGATTCTAGGCAAGTGCTCTACCACTGAGCCACGCCCCCAGCCCCTCACTGGGGGATTCTAG
>NW_021604614.1:551272-569562 GCF_004785775.1 Grammomys surdaster
CCTCACTGGGGGATTCTAGGCAGGGGCTCTACCACTGAGCCACGCCCTCAGCCCCTCACTGGGGGATTCTAGGCAGGTGCTCTACTGCTGAACTACGCTACCAACTCCTTTTGAAATTTATATTTGAATATAAGGGATTTATGAATTTTTCAAGCTATCTTTGAGTTTCCTCTGTAGCCCAGGCTGGCCTTGAGGTTGCTATTCTGTTAGCCTCTTGAGTACCTAGAATGACAAGACTTTGCCATTAGGACTGGCGTTATTATTATAATATGAATGGATGGCTTGCCAGGGAAGCTTAACCTCTCAGGCAAGAGCTTGCTGGCTAGACAGCTAGACGGGATGAGGCAGGAAGTTCCCGTCTGATTTCTACTGTGTTTTTGAAGTGCCGGTTGTCCTTTTGAGGCTGCTTGCCTTCTCCTGGATGTTTGTTGCAATCTTGGCCTCGGGGCACAAAACAAGGAGACCTCAGTTGCCTGGTGGGATGTGAGGTGGTGGGTGGGAAGGCTGTTTTATTAGGCTTCTGGGTCTTTGGACTTGGAGCTGCTTTGGTGAATCACTGGACCACCACCTCTAGCAAGTTGGGGAGATGAGTCCAAAGGCTTAGGAATCTGGGAAAGACAAGTCCATTGCCATGGTTATAGTCAAGCTCAGTGCGCCAAAGTGTGTTTGTATGGAGGAGGGTGAGTCAGGACAGATGTTTCACCTGCTGTTAGTTCACAATTAAGGAGGTGAGGTTGTCCAGGAAGTCTACTTGAACCAATGTGATTTATTCTTAACTTACAGGGTATTAAAAGGACCTTGACTCAGAGCCCTCTAGCCAGACTGAAAATCACCTATGACCTGAGAAGGCTTTTTCATGAGTGACAAAACTGGCTTAACAGCAGTTTTTCCCTGAGGACAAAAAAGCTGCGGGCTTCTTTTGATTTCAACACCATCCAGGAAGACAGGTGTGTGTGGTCACTTCAGGATCTCAGGTCTTTGTGAGTGGACTGAAAGGGGTGAGACTAGGCAAGAGCTCTGTTCTTATCTAGGAGGCAACTTTTTCTTTTGTCTTTTTATGTTCTGCATGATGGAACCTAGGGCCTCCCATATATGATAAGCAGTCTTCCACTGAGCCACACCCTAAACCCCTTACCAGAGAATTCTAGGCAGGGGCTCTACCACTGAGCCACGCCCCCAGCCCCTCCCTGGGGGATTCTAGGCAGGGGCTCTACCACTGAGCCACGCCCCCAGCCCCTCCCTGGGGGATTCTAGGCAGGAACATGGAGAGTTCTATACCAGCCTGGTCTATATCACAAGACCTTGTCTCAAAAAACAAAGTCTGAGCTATGACTATTACAAGATACATTTGGCCTAGTGAACAAAATGAGTTGTTGCTATGGCAAGAATTCGAGACAATTAGTGAGCAGACAAAGTGAAGGAAGGGTGTGGCCGAGGATCCCTTCAGGGATGAGGAAGAAGAAACAAAACTGAAACTGGCTGAGAGCCTGGCCGGTGGGGCTTGTCATCGCATCCCTCCGAAGGTGGATGCAGGAGGATCAGAAGTTCATGGTCCTCCTCAGCTACACAGTGAGTTCGAGGTCAGCATGCGTTACAGGAGACCCTATCTCACACAAGAGTGTCATGTGCCAAGCCTAAAGCTTTCAGTGTAGTAACTCAATTAATCAGAACAAAGATTTTCACAGGGGCCTTTGATTATTATGATGAGGCAGAAGTTGGATTTTTTTTTTTTTTGGACAGGGTCTCATATACTTCAGGACAGTCTTAAATGCTCTATACAAATAAGGGTAACCTCAAACCCTTTCTTTTTAAAATTAAATTCTTATGTCTGTGGATGCATGTGTGTTTGTATGGGCAAATAAGTACAGGTTCCTGTGATGGCCAGAGAGGGCGCTGGATCCCTAGGAGCTGGAGTCTAGGTTACTGAGAACAATCTCTTAGGAGTATTGGGAGCTAAACTGAGATTTTCGGCTAGAGCTGGTGTGCTTGACTGCTGAGCCATCTCCATGTCTTCTGACCTTGAACTCGGGATCATCCTGCCTCTACCTGTGAGTGCTGGGATTATAGGCTTGCACCGTGCTAGGGTTATGTGTGTTATAGATGGAACCCAGGGCTTTATGCCTGCTAGGTAAGCAATCTACCAACTAAGCCACGGCCATAGCATACCCTCCCTTTTCCTCTTTGGGAATTAAACCTGAGACATTGCATACACTAAATAAGCTCGCTTTATCACTGAGCTACATCCTTAGCCTAGAAACCGTAGGTTTTATTTTATATCTATAGTCCAGGTGTAGTGGCACACATATTTAATCCTAACATGTGAGGCAGAAGCAGGCTGTGAGTTCAAGGTCAACCTGGTCTACCTAGCTAGTTCCAGGCCAGCCAGAGCCTCATAGTGAGAAACCCTTAAACACATCAAAACCCTTTATATATTTTTCCTTTACCTCTATTTTATGCACGTGAGTGTTTTGCCTGCACAACTGTTTGCTCACCACACTTGTGCAGTGCCCTTGAAGGCTAGGATGAGGTGTTGGATCCACTGGGACTGGAGTTATAGACAATTATGAGCCACCAATATGGGTGCTGGGAATTGAAACAAGGGTCGTCTGGAAGAATAACTACTGATAACTACTGAGCATCCCCAGAGACTGTTCTTTTTTTTTTTTTTTTTTTTTTTGGTTTTTCGAGACAGGGTTTCTCTGTGTAGCCCTGGCTGTCCTGGAACTCACTCTGTAGACCAGGCTAGCCTCGAACTCTCAAACTCAGAAATCCGCCTGCCTCTGCCTGGGATTAAAGGCTTGCGCCACCACCGCCCGGCCCCAGAGACTGTTCTTAACCCCTCACTGCTTCACCCCAGTATAAACATCATCACTGTGGAAAGAGCAGGTTGTGTTAAGTTATTACTGAAGACACTGAGGTACAGCGGTTAACAACCAATTCAAAGTTGCCCAGTGAACATGCTGCTCGCAGAGTGTGTGGTTCACGCCCTGCTGTTGTTTGTGCCTTTGACCTCTCAGGCCCCAGAGACACAGGTTGAAAGAGCCCCGAGCTCTTTGCGTCTCAGCAGCAGCAGTGGCAGCCTGGATTGTTCAAAACCCGGAGTAGGCGAGGAGAGGACAGGAAATTTGGTCTATTGTTTGAAACAAGAGGTGCAAACAAGTCCTGGACTTTGAAGTGTGAATAACAGATTCCTCTGGGAGCAGAAAGGCGAGAAGCTACAAGATTCCTGAGCTGGTGTCAAACGCACCGCTCTGAGGACCTCTGGGAGTGGGGTGGGGTGGGGAGTGGTGACCTTGGGAGAAACTAGGGCAGGATTTGTTTGAGACAAATGGATCTTAAATAAATCAGGCGACAGCAGATGACAAGGAAGGGATATGGGGTCGCTTTTTCTCCCCCACCCTTTTTCCTTAGGAAGCTCGTTTTTGAAGAAAAAGAACATGCAACTTAAGGAGTGGAGGCTCCCTGTAAAACACAGAGCGATTCTGAAAGCAAATAGAGCCAAGCTTTGCCACCCGCTCCGACTCTGTTGGTAATAAAACTGGTGATCTGATCAACCGTAACTTGTGTAAACTGATCCTCACTCCCACTCCCGAGCCTGTGTTACATTTAGGAATGCTGAAAAGCAGAGATACTCGTTTGAAATTAGTTCCAATTGGTTCCCTAAACTGCCCGCCTTGAACTCTCACAGCGTATCTGCGACCCCTCCCTTCTCAAGGTGGAAGCCAGAGTAGGCTAGTTAATCAGATTCTCCCCCCTTGCCAGACAGTCCATTAAATCAGACTCCCCTCTCGTGACGAAGAACGAACCTTGGGCAATTATTAAGTAGATTCTCAATGATGACTAGGAAAACACACCCTCTTCCAGCCGCTTAGATTGCCAAACCACCAGCCCTGCTGTACTTAAGGGGGACTTTTGACGCTCCTCATCATCTTTGCAATCAATGGTTCATTCAAGAGCAAGGTCAAGTTATCCATTTTTATGATAGATGCCCTGGACCAGGGTGTCTGGAGCCTCCACTACCACAGAAAGATGTCTGCAGACAAGAACTCTGCTGCCAAGGATTGCTGGCAAGCTGGCTGCTGCAAGGTAAGAAGACCACAGTCCTCGGGCCAGCAATACCAAGGGCTACCTGCAGGGGCGGGGAAGAGACTCTCTTTTGGACATCCCGGTCGGTTCTGACTAGTAAAGAGTGGGTCAGACCTGGACAGGGTGGATTAGGTCTGGGTGGTGCAGAAAACCCTGATATAGGGCAGGGGGATGTGTCTCGAGGGTAGGGTATTTACTGGCTAGTGTTTACTGGCTCTGGAATTCATCCCTAGCTCTGCCAACCCTCTCTGAATCTCTTCTTGCCTAGAAAACCTACTTGCAAGATCTAGCTAGAGACACACTTGTTGAAAACACAGTGTCAAATAAAGGCAGGGATTAGGTGTTTTTTATAGGCAGAGAGAGGACTCTTCCAAGATTGTGACTTCCCACCTCAGGTGTCTCATGTGGCTTTATTCCTGACCCTGTGCCGAGAGAGATCCCATAAATGTTTTATAGCTGGGGGTTGGGGATCAAGCTCAGAAGTTCCCAAGGGGAAGGAAGTAGAAGATAGACAGAACCCAGATGAAGATCAGTAGAATCCAGATTGCTGGGGTTGGAATGAGACCGAGCGTTCCAGTCTCTCGATGTCCCAAAGGTGTTTGTTTGGGGCCATAGTAACACACTTTTTGTAGGGTCTCGCTCTGTAGGATTTTTTTCTTCTGTCAGATATTATTTTCTTGTGCATACTATTTAGCATCAAATATCAAACATAGCTGATGCTCCTCCAGGGAAATTTATGAATTTGTGAGTGTGTGTGTGTGTGTGTGTGTGTATGTATAAGTATACGTGTGTATATGTGTAAATGTATATAAGTATACACACACACACACACCTCGAGGTTTCTAATTCAGCTAGTCTAGCTGGTTAGCAAGCCTTAGGGATGTGTCCTCCAAGTGCTGGGATTATGGGTGCCATGTGCTTCTAGATCTAGCTTTTTTACCTGGGTGCTAGGCTTTGTACCCAGCTTCTCATGCTTGTGTGACAAGCACTTAGGCAACTGAATTGTACCCCTAGGGAAATTAAAAACATTTTTTTATTACATTTTATGTGTATGTATGAGTGTGTGTGTGTATGTATGTATGTGTGTGTGTGTGTGTGTGTGTGCGCCAACTTGTAGGTTCTGATTCTCTCTTACCATGTGGGTCTTGGGGATTGAACTCAGTTTAGCAGCCTTGGCAGCAGGCTTCTTTATTCACTGAGACATTTTGCTGCCCTACCTCTAGTGATATTTTCAATTCTCTTTAGCACAGTCATTGTATTTCCAACTACCTTGCTTTACTACCCTGCTACATGTACACACACACACACACACACACACACACACCATCCCTGGCAGCCTGACCCAGCCCTCAGTAGCAACTGCAGATAGTAATCTATTTTATTTCGCATCATATTCAAAAAAGGCAGGAAATTTTGTTTCACTGTATGTGGTTGTGGTCTTGGCCCGGATTTCTGAAATAAAAAAATGTCCCAGTGAAAACAGAACTTTAAGTTGACTATGAGGCTAGCCCTTTGCCAAAGTCAGACCTACCCAAAACACATCTGACCTGGTAATAAGTGGTTATGTTGCCAAAAGAGCAAAGTATTACAATGCTCTGTGGCTTGAAGAATGCATGTTGGGGAAGTAAAGGCATTTACCAACCAGCAAAGACAAGCCAAAGACCAGGGTGGGGTAGGAGGTGGGGGAATCCTTTCTCCCGTTGGAATTTCTTCCTTCAGTGTGTAGAGGCAGAGAACTCAGGATCACACACGAGTATCTCAGGCTACAGACCTAGCACAAAGTAGGTCTCCAATAAATACTCTTTGGAGAAATAAATCATAAATACATCAGTTGCTTGAGAAAGACCTTGGGAGAGGGTAGCTGACGTCACGTCATTAAAAGCTGATTGGAACACTGGGCTGGGGAGTTGGCTCAATCTGCAAAGTGCTTGCCTTGCAAGCATTCTGATATGGACACGAGTCTCATCCTCAAATATAAAGCCTATGGGTGTGGTGGTGCTGGCTTGGAATCCCTACAAAGGAGTGAGGGGAAAGGTGGATTCTTAGAGAATTCTAGACCAGTGAGAGATCCCTCATTAAACAAAAGACTGGCGGTGCCCAGTGAATGGCACCAGAGTTCTTCTCTGTCTCTGTGAATGCACATACCCATGCGTATGCACAAGCACAGACAAGTACACAAGTACACCTGTATCCATATGAACAATCACACACACACACACACACACACACACACACACACACAATCAAGCAGGCCTCTGAGACCTGGTACAATCTCCATTTCTTTCCAATGTTCTATGTCTCCATCCTCATGTCTAGAAAATGTATTAAAGTATCAGTGGAGGAGAAGAAAAATTAAAAAAAAAAAGTGTGGGTGAAAGCAGTTATATAAAGAGTAATGTTTGTTTAATGCATGTGTGCATGTGTGTGTGTTTAATGCATGTGCATGTGTGCCCTATTGGACACTCACCACAGCGTGCACAAGTAGGACAGAGGACGACAACTTGCTGGTGTCAGTTCTCTCTCCCACCACAGGGTTCCAGGGATTGAACTCAGATCACCAGGCTTGGTGGCAAGTTGACAAATACCTTTCCTTGCTGAGCCACCTCAGCAATCCCCTGCCCCAGTTGGCTTTTGTTGTTTGCTTGGTTATTTTGTCTCCTTACATAGCTCTGGCTGGCCTGGAACTCACCGAAACCCCTTGTCTCTGCCTCATGAGAGTTTTGACTAAAGGCGTGTTCTACCACACGCAGCTAGGGATCTGTGGATCTGGCATCACAGGCAGTTGTGGGTGTTGGGACTAGAACTTGGGTCCTTCACAACATCAATCTGTGTTCCTCACTGTGGAGCCATCTCTCTGGCCTCTCTAGGTGACTTTTTACTGGCGACTACCCATATGAATGGCGAGTGTGTGGCTGTCTGGTGGCACACAAACTGTGGTTAGCCAACTGCCTCTGCTTTGCTGATGGGAGAGGCATCTTAAGAACTTGCTTGCTTCAGTGCAGGAAATGGCCCCTTGACAGGACCTGAATGGCAGGCAGCATGGAGGCATGGTGTCCCAAATGACAAACTTCCCTTTGATTCCCAGGAGAGGATCTCCTGACATCCTACCGTCTCAACTCCCAGCTCAGTAGCCCACTGTGTGTGCCTTCCCTGTGTTAGGAGATGATGGAGTCTGTGTCACATCGAACATGCTTTTTCCTGACCCCAAATATCCTCCACCTGTCCCTCCCCTGCCCTTGAATCCTGCCCTACCCAAGAACCCATCATTTCTAAATTCTTTTGCTTGTCCAAGGCAGAAAGAGTGTCAAAGCCAGGGATGTGGGTAATCGATAGAGTCACAGGCCAGAGATCTGGATCTGCTGAAAACCACCTGCTTAGAAGACCCCAGTGAGGGGCTGGGAGTGCAGCTCAGTAGAAGGGCACTTGCCAACATGCACAAGGTTCTGGGTTCAATCCTAGGTATTACAAACAAACAGACAAACAACAAATGGAAATGTAAAACACTGACTAAGTCTCAGTCACTTGCTCAGATCAGCAGTAACACTAAGGCACACTGCAGTGTCACATGTAGTCCAGGTGGCCTTGAGCTGGCTGAACCCTGAGTGAGCCTGAAGAAACATCTTGATGTCTTGGGGCAGAGATTGTGTCTGTGCCTTTGGTGTCTCTGTGGTGTCTGACACAAAGCTCTACTCCAGGGTGGAGCTGGAGAATTAGATGATGGGTTTTTGTTGTTGTTATTGTTTATTTGTTTGTTTTTTCAGAATTATTAGTGAGATCCCTGTCTGCCCCCACAAAGCCTTTTTAAAGAACATAGGAGGAGCTGGAGAGATGGCTCGGTGGTTAAGAGACCTATTTCTCTTGCAGAGGACCTGTGGTTGGTTCCCAGCACCTACCTTAAGTAGCTCACAACCCCTATAACTCCAGCTCCAGGGAGATCCAATGCCCCCTCTTTGTGGGCACCTACATACACACATGCACAAACATACACACAAACACACACATGTGCATATGCACAAAACACAATATGTATACACACGTGCATACACACATGTGCATAGACATGCAAAACACACATACACACACATTCACACACATACACACTATAAATACAATAATAAAAAAAAACCTTAAAGCACACAAACAAGCCAGACAGTGGTGGCACATGCTTTAATTTCAGAACTTAGGGAGCGGAGGCAGAGGATCTCTGTGAGTTTGAGGCCAGCCTGGTCTACAGAGCTAGTGAGTGCCCAGGTCAGCTAGGGCTATACAGCAAAACCCTGTCTTGAAAAACCAAACCAATTGGCCAAACAAGCAGAAACCCACCTGCAGAATTGCTGTTTGGCCCTGGCTGTGGCATTCCTTGCGCTTTTCTGCCCTGCCCTTGAGGATTTCCACTTCACCCAGACGCTGCTGTAGTTCACACCTTCTTCAATTAGCATTAATAGAACCGAGCTGGGTGCCTTTGTTGGATCTTTCTTTGGAGGCTCAGGAGAATTTTACAAGAAAGTGTTAATTATTTCCATTTTACAGGCAGGGAACCTGAGGCCAAGTGAGGTGGTGACTCAGTGGCAAAATTAGGACCTGATTTTCCCTTGCAGTTTGCCATTGTCTCCCATAATGATGGGATCATGCTTTTCTTTGCTGTGTCAGAGTTAAATTACTGTCTAAGAAACAGCATGTCAGGCAGCGGCTAGAGGAGTACCACAGTCAGTAGAATGCTTGCCTGACATGTACAAAGCCCTGGGTTTGATCCCCAACATCATAAATCCAGGCCCAGAGGCACATACCTAGAGCTGTAGCACTCTGAGAGGAAGATGCGGGAGGACCAAAGATCAAGTTTATCCTTGACTGTATAGTAAAAAAAAAAATAAATAAATAAAATATATATATATATATATATATATATATATATATATATATATATATCCTGGGATATATATAGTATGTATGTATGTATGTATGTATGTATGTATGTATGTATGTATGTATATGACCTTGTCTCCAAAACCAAACAAAAAAACCAACCACAGTTTTGACATCCTTTGAGAGTCTAACTGTATTATATCCAGCTACTTAAATCTCTAAAGACATAATGCAGACTTTCAAAAACTGACAGTAGATCAAACATTTAATCTGAGTAGAGCTTGAGGGAATTAAAAAAAAAAGTTCTCAACTCCCTACGAGGAAGCTTAGCTTTCTCATTCTCCACCAGAGCAAGCCTTTAGAATCGTACAAACTACATTTATCCAGGACAAAAATAATATACAACCTGACAGCCCCGTGACAACGAAAATCCAATTACAGTTCACAGAAACAAATCTTCATTTGACTCGAATGGTAGAACTGCAGAGGTGTGTCATAAAGAAACAAACGTGGGGCTGGAGAGATGGCTTGGTGGTTAAGAGCTCTTTCTCTTCTTCCACAGGACTCCGAGCTCTGTTCACAGCACCCATGTTAGGTGTAAATTCAGTTCAGGGGGATCTGAGGCTTTCCCCAGGTTTCTGATGGGACCTGCATGCGTGTGCACATGCCTACACATAGATAATATGTACACATGATTAAAAGTAAAACAAAAGGTGTAGGGAATAGAAAAATCTATCGTGCCAGGTGGTGGTGGCGCACGCCTTTAATCCCGGCACTTGGGAGGCAAAGGCAGGCGGATTTCTGAGTTCGATGCCAGCCTGGTCTACAGAGTGAGTTCCAGGACAGCCAGGACTACACAGAGAAACCCTGTCTCGAAAAACAAAACAAAACAAAACAAAAAAAGAAAAGAAAGAAAAAAAAAGAAAAATCTATCCTGAAAACAACTTTAAAAACTATCATGTGTATCTATCTATGTATGCATACATGCACATGGCTGAGTGTATATGGTGTATGTGTGTGTGTGAATAAGTCTGTTTGCATCTGTGAGTGCATACATGTGAATGGCCAAGGATGGCTTTCTCTTAGTCAGTCACTATGTTATTCATCAAGACGGGGCCGTCTAGTTTTCTAGCTTGCTCTGGGGAGCCATTGTCTCTGCTTCTATATGGAAGTTACGTGTGGGCTACCATGCCCACTCAGAATTCACATGAGGGGTGAAATTTGAACGCAGATCTTCATGCCTAACCAGCTTTACCCTCTGAGCCTCTCCAGCCTCAACAGACACACAAACACACACAAGCACACACACACCGACACACACCGACACACACACGGGCACATGTCTCTGCACACAGATATATTTTGAGGCAGTGTCTCTCCTATAGGAAAGGTTGGTCGTGAACTGTGTAGCCATGAATGACCTTGAACTTCAGATTCTCCTGCTGCCTGCCATCTCTAACATGCTGATCACATGACTCTACCAAGTGTGGTCATTGACCTTGGAATCTCAGCCCTGAGGATTCTGCACGGGAGGGTCAGGAGTTTAAGGTGTACCCTTTCTAAATCACAATTCAGAACAAAGCTACATTAGTTATAAGATGGCGAAACAAATAGAATGTCCATGGCTTATACCACTCAGGAGTTAAGGGAAGGAATTCACAGCACAAATACTGTCTTTGTACAGAACTTGAACTATAGATTAAAGAAGGTAATAATGATGATGATAATAATAATACCATTTATGTAGCACTTTACATATTTCAAGTCCTTTCAGGCTACTGACTAGGTACACTGTTAATTTCTGTTGATTCAGCAATGACATCAGTGGGCGTCCTCGAGAATGGCATTATGCAGTATGACATATGTGCATGTCTCATGAAAAGGAAGAGAGAGTAAAAAAAAAAAAGAGGGAAAGTGGATTTCTAATGCACTCACTCTAAATACTAAGAAAATGTGTCTGAGAACATAGCATGGGAGCTGGAGAGATGATTCCATGGGTAAAGTGTTTGTTCCACAAACATGATGACCTGCCTTCTAATGCCCAGAAACCACATTAAAAAAATGATATGTACATCTCAGGGGCTGGACCAACGGCTCGGTAGTGACAAGTGCTTGACGAGCTTGCGGAGGACTGGAATTCAGTTCCCGGTACCCATGCCTGCAGCTCTCAAACCCCTGGAGCTCCAGTTCCTGGGGACTCGCTGCTTTCTTCTGGCCCCAAAGGGGACCTGAACTCACATCAAGTCGTGTGCGTGTGCACGCGCGCGTGCACACACACACACACACACACACACTGCTGTGCTGAACTTAGTAGTCATGTCTTTAATGTCAGTGCTCCTCTAGCAAGATGGGGGATGGAGAGGCGAAGAGAGGAGAGCACATGGACTAGCTCGGTGTACACAACAGCAAACAACCAGAGACAGTCAAACAAGGAGGAAGGCAAGGACTCATACTGGAACTTGTCCTCTGATCTCCACTCACATGACCCTACTGTCCCCTGCCCCACAGGGGTGTGCGCACCTGCACACACCACACAGTCATACAAAAATCTTAAGATATATATATATATAAATCTATATATATATATATATATATATATATATATATATATATGACTTATTTTTGGTTAAAATAAGACTAGAGCCAGGGAACTTGTGGCTGGCAAGGTGGAGTTTGAAAGCTTAAATGCTAATTAGAAATTTCAGGTCCTCCGTCAGTTACTTGGGTGTCCCAAAGCTACAAGTGATCCAGTCCAGAATGTTACACGTGTCACAATGATTCTCTCCTTTTCTTGCATTTGCTGGGGATCGGAACAAAGGCTCTGTGTGTGAGGGAAGAGTTTTACCAGTGAGCCCCAGCCCCAGCCCCCACGATGCTATTCTAGATCTGTGTTCAAAGAGTAGGCTGCGTCTATTAGAAAGCTCAAGCTGCAAACGTTCTTAAGACAAGTGGGAGAGAGCAGAGCGGAATCATTAAAGGTGTGGAAAGATGCCTGCCGCAAGTAGCATCGGTTTATTGCTGATTTGAAGGGCATGGCTGGCTTAAAGGTGGGCCAGAAATGAAGCCTTTGATGGTTTTATAAAGGGTCTCGGAGATGAAGTCGGGCTCTCCCCTGAGACAGGCCGGGAGGGCGGTGAACATGAGCGTCTCCTCTTCAGACTTGGTTCTTACAAGTCTGACAGGTTCTTGGTACAATTATATAACTACACATGCAGTTGGCATATAGGGATGAATGAGGTGCTGTACGTGTAATTACATGCAGCAAAATGTGTGCTTTTATTTGGTGGGTACTTACATCGTGCCGTGAATAGTGTACTTAGAAATAATTAACATAAAGCATTAATTTAAAAAACAAAACAATTAAAAGTACTTTGGCTTTCTTGAACTAAAAAAAAAAAATAGATCTGGAATCTTCTTTCATTACTTTCAGCACTTAGTGCCAAATTGTTCTGGAAGGCAGTCACAGCACACACACACACACACACACACACACATTCACACACACACACCTCTGTTATTCATAATGCTTTGATTTAAAGAAAAGGCCTTTATAAATTTGAAGTGTTTCAAAACTTCAAATTTGTAATTTTGTCTGGTCTTAGACATTTGTTAAAGACATTGGCAAATTCTTTGAATAAATACTTTGAGATAATTTTGTAACTCTCTCTATATGTTATGTGTGGCTGTTTTTTGTTTGTTGAGACAGGGTTTCTCTGTGTAGCTCTGGCTGTCCTGGAACTTCCTCTGTAGATCAGGCTGGCTCCAAACTTAGAGGTCTACCTGCCTCTGTCTCCTCAGTACTGGGATTAACGGAATGTGCCACCACTGTCCAGCTCAACTCCTATATTTGTAAAGTTCAGATTTTTTTCCCATATGACTTACTGTGTATAGGAATTATTTTTTCTATCATCTACAGTCATGTCTTTATGACAGTGAATACATTATGGTATGAGTTTTAATTGAATTTTTTTTAACTATGTGTTTGTCTATGTAGGGTATGTGAATAAGTGTGTAGGTGCCTTCAGAGGTTAGAGGCGTTGATCGGATCCCCTGGAGCTGGCGTAAAGGCTGGTTGTTAAGTTGCCTGCCTGGCATGGACGCTGGAAGCTGAATTCAGGCCCTCTGCAAGAGCAGCGAGTAGTCTCAGCCACTGAGCCACCTCTCCAGACCCCGTGCTGTAGTTTTTAGAGTTGTGTGTTGTTTATGGTCATGTGAAAAATTTTCATTTCTTTATTATTAATGTGCATGCATGTGTGTATGATATGTGTGTGGCATATGTGCCATGGCACCCATGTGACGATGAACAGACAATTTTTGGAGGTAGATTGCTCCATCCATCTTGTGGGGTTTGGGGATCAAACTCAGGTTGTCGGGGTTTTTAGGGCAAGTGCCTTAGCCCACTAAGGTATCTTCTCTGCTCTGCAATGTCTCTTGTTGGATGGAAACTATTTGAAACCAGTTCTGCTTTGGGTGTTAAAATACTAAGGAAAAGAATTAAGGCTTTAGTGTGAGTGGCTTCATGGTTTTCCTTTGACACATAGTTTAGAAGATTTTTGGAATTACTATTATGATTTTAGTCTGGTAAAGATTCTAGATTCCAAAACACTCAGTGTTTCTTGGAGAGAAAATTTATAGAGGAACAAATAAGAAATCAGTCCATAAAGATTTTTTTCTCCTTAGAGATTAAGATTCTTTGAAGGAGCTTTTGTTTTGTTTTAAATAATGCCCTTCAATATAAGATGTTTTTCAGTTTAGAAGAAAATCTTTCTTTTAGATAGGGTCTTGTTTTGTAACTCTGGCTAGTCCTGACCTCAAGGTGTAGCCCAAGATGTCCTTGGATTTGTGACAGTCCTCCTGCCCCTATCTTTTATGGCTGAGTAGATAAAAAGAATGCACCACCAAGCCCAGTTTGGAAGCATTTTCTGATTGCTAATTCTTTCAAGGTATTAGGTGCAGTTTATAAGAACAGTGATTCCATTTGAGTCTTTAAAGACTCAAATGCATTTGCATTTCTGGGAATTTACTTAGGGAGGATCAGTTTTGCAGGTATTAACCTACAGAGACTCACCAAATTTCCCCTTAATGGGTTTTATAAACTAAACATGGATGCCGTCCAGGAGAGAATCTTCAATGGGAGCAGAATAAGGAAAGGTGAAGTCCTTGAGGTAAGTTACAATGTTCTTTAACAGTTCGTAGAGTTACTATAACCATAATAGATTCTTGCCGGCATTCTTTACTATTATTATTTGCGATGCTGTTTTTTGAGACAGGGTTTCATAGAACAAGTCTGGCCTCCAATTCCCTATATATGATTATGAACATCTCCTCCTGCCTTCACCCCCTGCTGGGATGACAGGTGTGTACCACCATGTCAGCTAACCCTATTTTATTTCACTGTTTTGGGTAATAATACAACATCCACAGAAGAAACCGAGGAATTCTGGGCTCCTGCATTACCTACATAGTTGTCTTGTCTGGTGCTAAGCTGAGTAATAAAGGTGCCAGGAACGGATATCATTTTGATCAGCTCTCTCATTTGATGACAGGGGGCTTATTTTGGAAAGCTTGGAGCGGCAATTAGTCATGCATTGGGAACTGTGAGTGCTCTTCCCCTAAAGGGAGAAGCTAAACATTAAACAAAATGACCGAATGCCTCTGGATTGTTTTTCTTATGCTTCATTCAAAAGGCATATCAATTATATGTCAAGTTTGTTTCCCTTGTTAGAGCCATCCTTTCTCACAGTGGGTTCTAGAAGGATCTGACCACTCATTGTGTTATCGTTGTACGACCACTCATTGTGTTATCTTTGTGGGTGTCGATGGAGATAGAAGTCCTTAAACCCTTCCATTTTTAAAATATCTTAAGCAGTTGGTAACTTTGTAGGTCCACTACATTCAGACATCAGTGGTTGTCTAGGTTTTACAGTACTCCGGGTGAGCATAAACTTGCAAGAAAAAACTAGTCTTTGAAATGCTTATAATTTTCTCTTTATTACATTTTATTTATTAATTATGATGATGACGATGTGTGTGTACATGCTAGTGGGTAGATGTGGGGTCTGCTTTCTCCTTCTTTCACATGGATTCTGCGAGTGGAACTCAAATACACTTGTCTAGCAAGTGCTTTACCCACTGAGCCACCCCACCATCTCTAAGTTGTTCTTTTATGACTATATTTGTTCTAAACATCTTAAATGCATTCTTTAAAATCTTGTCACAAGTCTTTACATTATTACTTCATTCACCCAAAATATTTTTTGATTAGTGAATTATCTTTTGAAATGAGACCATTTTATTCCACTAGAGAAGTTATCCTATTTTTTTTTCCTCCCCTCTTCCTGGCCGAGAGCAATAAACTTTGTACAATCCAAAAACTCTGTTAGGAGAAATCTAAATTTTATTTAAATAAAGCCTAAGCTCTGGGCCTCCCAATGTAAGTCAGGTTAACATGCAAAAGTATAAACATAACTAGAAACGGAACAATTGTATTTAATACCCGTCAAACTTATATCTAAAATATTGCCATGGATTCAGAACTCTGAATTCCAACCAGATGTGCTTCCCTACTATTACACAGGTCATATATATTTCAGTTTTTAAAGTTCAAACCCAGGGGATCGACAGGATAATTAGATTGAGAACATCTGTGGTAAATCCATACCATTTCCTCGACCGTTCCCCTCGAGAGGAAATTTACTTGTTTTAATGCTCCCGCACATTTTGTCTAGCCACCTTTAGGTCCAAATTTGTCATTCTTGCTGGCCACCGCACAAGCGTAGATGGTCTCTAAAATGCAAGATAGGGAGAAACGGGTAAGATCTAAGAGGCTTTAGGTGGCAAAGGAGTTGCTTCTCGCCGGGATCCAGGTCCGGGCGTGGCCAAATGCGCGGAGCTGGGGTGGGCACGTGCCCTAGGGGAGGGGGATTGGGGGACCCCCGAGGACCCGAGTGTCGGGTCGCCGCTGCCCTCTACCGGGCGGTGCGAACGGAGCTGCAGCGCGGCCGCCCGCGCGTTCCGGCTCCGGCGCCTGACACCCAGGCAGCTTGCGGCCAACCGAGGTCCGCGGTGTCCCGCCTGGCGCCGCGTCACGGCATCCAGACTAGAGGCTGGCTTTGCGCCTCCTGACGCCCGCGCACTCCCACGCACCTGCTCAGGGTGGCTCCTGCTCCTCAAAGGCTGCGACTCGGGAAGTCAAGTGCAACCCGGTCCCTACAGCTGCACGGACACGGAGGCTTCTGAGTGCAGTTGCAAGACCCGGGAACACTTGTATTCTTTAAATCTCGGGGGGACTTTCCCTTCCAACCCCCTTCGCCAAAAATATTGATCTCACCGCAACCGAACAGCTAAGCCCTCAAACTTGGCTCAGAGGGCAAGTATTTTCTACTGTCATGTTTGGTGTTCCATACAGACGTTATTTACATATAATTTTCAAGATTAAGGAATTTAGGGATTTGTCTTAACTAATTACACGTTCAGCGAAGTGAGGCAAAGTGAAAACACTGTGTTCCTACTGTAAACGCAAAAGCTCTGGTGTGAACAAATCCATTAAAGATGACAATCCTGAAACGCGTGCTTTGGGGCTAGAAGGAAATGTAAAGAGAGAACTTCCTTTCCCCCGACAACTCCCGGCTTCAATGTGAGAGCTTTTGCAAAACTTAGGAACGAGCGCTCCGTTTCGAGTGCACTGCACGCTCTCAAACTTTCTGCCTGCAAAGACGGAGGCGCGGAGCTGTGTGAACCCCAGAGGAAGTTTCTTGGGTTGTGTCGCAGAAGCATGGTTGGGGACAGAACTGTGCTCCAAGACTTGCCCCAGTCCTGGCAGAGGCTGGAAAAAGAGGCTCTGAAGGGTGGGGAGGCTGCCGCCACTCGCTGATGAGCCCGGGTGCAAGTTGGGGGATTGCAACGGAGCGTGGAGGACGGGAATGGGAGCCGCGGCGGCAGCAGCCGCAGGCTCTAAGGCTTGGTGGTCAATATCCAATCCACTCCCCCCCCTTTCACCACGACACAATTGCACTTCCTTGAATATGAAGCACTGGTCGCGACCGCTGTGGTCTGGAGGTCCCCCAGCTGGAGCGCACAGGGGAGCGGAGTGAGGTCACCCGCAGCCCGGGCGCGCGGGATGGCTGGTGGGCTCCGGGCTTTGCAGGTGGGCTCTGCACGCTCCGCGCGCACCGTGCGAAAGGAGCGCGGCGCCCGCACCTCGCTGCCGCAGCGCAGCCCGCCGTCCGCACGCAGAGCGAGGGGGACTGGCTCCCAGAGCGATGGCCACCAGCGACCGCGACCTTTCGGGGTGGGGCGGGCACCCTGTAGGTGAGCCGCAGGGTCCTGAGGAGACCCTGCAGCGCCCCCTCGAGGCCGGGCCGCTGTAGGGTCGCAGCGCGGCCCGGGAGGGGGGCTTGTGGCGGGGCGCGCGGGAAAAAGGGTGAGGGGTCGCGAGGGCCCCGGATGCCCGCGCTCGGGCTGTGGAGAGAGAGCGCGGCGCGCGCGCGTCAAGGCCGCCGCCGCCGCCGCCGCCGCCCCGTTTCCCTCAGGCTCCCGACTCCATGGCTGAGGCGGTGGTGGCGACGGCGGCGGCGGCGGCGCCGTGAGGAAGGAGTCCGCGTCCGCGGTGGCTGAGGCGGCGGCCGGCTCCAGGCCGGGTTTTGGCGCCCGCCCGCCTGCTGCCTCCTGGCGGCTCCTGAACTCCAGCCCCCTCTCTATCAGCCTCTCACTCCGTCTCAATATGTCTCAAGATGGCGGCCAATGTGGGATCGATGTTTCAATATTGGAAGCGCTTTGATTTACAGCAGCTGCAGGTCAGGCTTCTCGGCGCTCGGCCTCGCGCCCGGGGGGTGAGGGCTGCGGGCAGTCGCGGCCTCCCTCAGGAAGGAGGGTGACACTCCGGGCTGCCAGGGCCCTGGCGGGGGTGCTGAGGCGACGGGGGAAAGCAGGAGGGGGGTGCCGGGAGAAGAGCGGGGCCGAGTCGGCGACGAGTCCCTCGGGCTCCCCGGCTCTCATTGATCACTCGGCTTGATCAGAAATTGATCCTCTTTGTTCAATTCATCGATCAGCCCAAGATGGCGCCGGAGCCGCCAGCCGCCACCAACATCTTTGCCCCCCGGTGTCTGCCCCCTTCAACCCCGGAGGGTGTCTTCCTCCCCACCATCCTCGCCATCATCATCCTCATCGTCCTCTCCGCCGCCGTCGCCGACCCCGCGCGCTGTCGTTGTCGCGGGACCCCGGTGGAAAGGAGGGGGGAGCGGCGGTCCCCCCCCCCCCCACGGGGGCTCAGTGGGAACTCGCGCGCGCTAGATAGGGGGGGACGTGCCACGGGGTGGCTCTGGACGGGTGGCGGGGTTGCA
>NW_021604614.1:569662-587151 GCF_004785775.1 Grammomys surdaster
GCTCAGTGGGAACTCGCGCGCGCTAGATAGGGGGGACGTGCCACGGGGTGGCTCTGGACGGGTGGCGGGGTTGCAAAGAAGGGCAGCTGCGGGACGCTAGTCGCCCTCGCGCCAGTCACGTCCTTCCTTCCCCCCAGCTCAGCCCCGGCGTATTCCCGGGGAAAGTTTGTGGGGAGTTGCTGGTGGGGGGTGAAGCGCCTGTCTCTCTCTCTCCCTCTCTCTCTTTCCTCTGTCTCCTGGAGGAGAGAGTCGCGGACCGCCGCCGCCGCCACTGCCTGCCCCGCCGGCGCGGCGGAGCTGGAGCTGGTGGCGCTGTGGTGCCGCCGGCTCCGGGGGAGGGTCAGATCGGCCACCGGCGGCTGGCGGCGGCGGCGACGGCCAGGCTGGCGGGTGGCCCCTTGTCGTGAAGACAGCGGGTGGCTTGGAGTTCCTGGCTGCTGCTCGATCGGTCCCCTTGGGCCCAGCCGCCACCATTCCTCTTTCCACTACTCCCGTAAGGGATTGTCAACCGGTGTCGACCCGGCCAGGGGGCCGGCTACCCGGTGTGGCGGGTCCCTCCCCCACCCCGTTTGTTTACGTCCCGGGGCCAACCCGCAAGCCCCGCGCTCTTTTGTGTGTCTGCTGCGTGAAAGTGACTGCGGAGCTGGATCTGTCCCCCTGTTTTGCGCCCGGGGACTTCCCCGGGAAGGGGTTGTGGAGGAAGCTTTGGAAGGGAAAAACTTGGCTTGCGGGGGGGACGCCGGTGGGTCGCGCAGAGTGTGGGATCCGGCCCAGAGAAGGTAGAAGGTGCGGGAGGAAGGCTGCAACTTTCCACCCAGCCGAGGCCGCTGCGTGACCCGGTCTCGGGGCGCTTTTCCTCCCGGGTCACCGATCGGTGCAGACAGACTTAACTGCGCGTCTCAGGGACTTCCAGGGCTCCCCCCTCGGTGACCGGTCGCTTGCATCACTCCAGCCCCTCACTCTTCTTCGCGGAGGGGTGTGTTCTGTCCTGTCAGCAAAGGGGCCCCAGGAGCTATGGAGCGCTCCGCAGGTCCGCTCCGAGCTGCCTTCTCCAGCCCGGTTCTCGAAAGCAAAGCCCCGGGGGCGTCGCTGGACTGTACGGAGACTGATTGTGGTTCCCCATCGCCTCGAGGGGATGGTATCGGGGCTTCCCAATCCGTGGCGAAGCTGCCTGCGTGCCCAGAGGATGCTATTCTGCCTGCCACCCCTCATCGGAACCAGCTGCTCGCCCTCGGGGTCCTCCCTGCTAGTGCTAGCTCCGCGTTCGCGGCGCCTGGACAGCCCCGGGATTCTGCCAGGTGGATGTTGTGCGTAGCCGGAGCCAAGTTAAAGGTGAGCGGCAAATGAGCCCTCAGAGCTTTGATCATTGGGAACACCAGAGAGAGGGGACAGTCTTGTGGTTCATAGAGGCAGCCTTGCATTGTGTGTGTGTGTGTGTGTGTGTGTGTGTATGTATGATCTATAACATCTCTAGGGAACCGCCTTTGCTCCCAACTCTAAAGTGTGCTTGAACTTGAGTGAACTTTTCTAACCCGGAGGACTGGTGATATTTATTAACCCACAGCACCCTTAGGAGTCACAAACAAAACCAACTCCACATGGAGGCCTGTAGGAAACGAAGCCGATTGGATTAAAACAGCTATAAGTGGAGTGAAACAACTTTAACTGTGCTTGCTTTTTCTGCCCTTTCCTACGTGAGGACGATAAGGCCGACTTATACTCGTTATGAAATTTCCTCCCATTTCTCTTTTAACTAGGAAGACTATGTGAAATATGTATTTCTGATAAGATTAAAGCTTAAAGAAGTTTGAGTATTTATTGACTAAAATGGATTACTCCATAGTCTATTGTGTAAATTAGATTCCTGAATGTAATGAACACAGCCGGATGGCATTTTTTGATTAATTGGTCTACCCTATTTTAGTAAAAATAGCTCCCTTTTACCATAATTTATTTCTTGTGCTTACTGTAAAACCCGTTGTGGAATTTTAAGAAACCTTAATTTTCACACCCCCCATGTGACATCCTAGTTTAATATCAGTAAAGTTTTTATTACACATTCCCAAAGAAGCCCAGGAAAATGCTTTTGAGAGTTATTAGATTTTATGAACTCGGTGTGTATCCCCCCCCCCCCCCATGGATTAGTGTTCCTGGGGATATTGAGGACATTTAAGCAAGTGGCTTCATTAAAAGTTTCCCTTATGGTTGACATGAATGAACTTTATGTTGATCTTAAAGTAACAACCAGCAGAACATTTTGTTTCAGCTCTGTTCTTGTTACAGAGCCTTTGCCTTTTGGTAGACAGTGATTTGGCCTTAGGTGGTTTCAGCTGCTTCCCTGGATGGCAAGTTTGAGAGCGGTTCTTGAACTTGGAATTTCAAAGGTCAAGGCTGAGTCTAGACTGCTCCTTTATCTGGAAGTGGGTCCAGGGATTTTGAGTTGGTATCTGGTTGAGGTTCCTCTGTTCTCACCGATGGGGAGCTGGAGGTTTTGAGTGCGTATTCTTTAGGTTACACTGAGAGCTCAGTGTAAGTATTTGCCAAGTCTCAGCTGGAGTGGTTTAGGTCTTGGGAAGGAGCAGTAGGACCCCACACTCCTGGAGGCCATGTTCTTAATCCCCTGCTTAATCCCCTGCTGCTTGGGTCTTCTGGGAACTTGGAGTGGATGTCTGCCCCTGAAGAGAGTTTCTGAAAACTGGCCTGTTTCCTTTCTCATCTCCAACCAAAGCTTGTCCTGCAAAAAGTTAGGTTAGTGTTGCTAAGACTAGTTGAACAAGTTTTGATCCTGTCCCAGACTTGTAAAAACCAACTTTTTTTTTTTTTAAAAAAAGAGAAACACCATTGTATAAATTTATCTCTTAAATACATGTTTGAAAAGAGGTATATTTAACTCTTGTAACTTGTTTTCGGATTAGTGGAGCTCTGTTTTGGGGGATGGAACTTGCCTGTGGCTGTATCCTTGGGGGTCCTTTCACTGTGGTGTGACCTGTTCTTTATTGAGAATCCTCTGCAAAAGTGAACTTTGAAAATGTTCTCAAGTCAGAAAACAAACTCAGTTTTTCCTGCAAGTCTATTTTCTGGTTGCTTTTTTCCCTCCACTTCTGGAAGCGCTCACATTGGTGTTTGTATATGTGTTTCCTGCAGCCCAACACTGCTTCTTGTAATAAGTATATAATTTCAATTAAGATATCCCACTTAGTTCGTGCCTTTGATAGGACAATGAACGAACAAATGATGCAGTGCACTCCTGGTCTTTCTTTTCTTGATTCTTTTAATATAGGTGTCTTAAGCGTATGGGTGTGGGAAGGGTTATTATCAGTTACTCAAAGCTTTTGCCTGGGTGAAACTTTTTTTTTTTTTTTTGAAAGGCACAAGTCAGTGCAAGGCTAAAGTAAATGCAGTGGCTCTTGATGGAGTTGGGTGCGTGGAAGCTGTTTGGCCTGTCTTCGTCAGCATTCATGAGGGTCTACGTTGGAAAGGGGAACAACAGCTCTGTCTACCCAAGAATTACTCTCCCCTGATCCTTCGAGGTGCCCTGCAGTGTGGACAACCCCACTGAGCCCAGGACATTTAAGTTTTAAAATTCCCTTCTCAGTTGATAGTCAAGGAAGAAAAACCTACCAGTGTGTGTGGGAGTTTTCCATTGATGATCAGGGCTTCTCCTGAGGTTGTAGAAAAACAGGGCCAGAGATAGAAGTCCTATGTCTCCATTCCACAGTGAGGTGAAAGGAAGATAGATTTGTTGGGGAAAATTTGTATATTATATTAGGAGAAATTTTATCATATGAAAAACCTTTCGGAGACAGGCTCCATTCTTGCTCTTGGTTGCTTTTATAGTTGACGAAAATTTCATGTATCTTGCTGGGCCATAACATGAATGCCCGGTCAAAGCTACTGTAGTGAGTTATTCTGATATATAGGATTGTAAGTGACTATAGGAATTATTTGAAATTTAATGTGTAGCTTTAAAGTATAGTTACCCTTCCCAAGGGAAGTCTGATTTTTATTAGTCATTGTCAGCGGCAGAGATGTGTCTACCTCATCCGCTTGTTTTGTCTGAAGCTCTGGGTTACTGCTGCCGCAGAGAGAGTTTTGGTTTCAATTGAAATTCCCTTGCCTCTGATTGTTTAAACCAGACCCTTAATCTTATTTTAACATATTTTAACCATTCAAAAAAAACCTGGAAGACTTGTTTTGTGTAAGTAGCAAGCAAATATAGTTTAAACACTACAGAAATTCTGGTATCTAATTGAAAACAGGTGGGACTCTTGGACTCTTGCACATGAGTCTGACCATAGCCAAATGGAGGAACACTTACTGTTGGTGGTTCTTCATTTTTGTTGGTGGTATTTGAAGAGAGGCCATAGCCTCTCTTTACCCCATATTACTCTTCACCTGGACATCCTTAGTCATGTCTGAGAGAAAAAGGATCACAGAGACCATAATTGATCTTTTTTTTTTTTTTTTTTTTGGAGACAGGGTCTCTTTACAAAGCCCTGGCTGTCCTGGAACTCATAGACCAGGCTTAAACTCAGAGATCCTCCTGCCTTAGCTTACTGAGTGCTGGGGTTAAAGAAGGCACACATCCATCACTACTTTTGTTTTTTTTATGGGAGAATAGGTTTCCATTTTATGATAGCCTGACTGTGCTTTAAACTGAGTGACAAGTGACTTTGCCTAAAGATCCCACGTGGAATGATGGACTCTTTCCCGGAAAGCCTTAATAAAGTGAACTCAGTCTGGGGAGCATTCACTAACATACCAGTGCCGTGGTCCCCTGAGAACTATTTGACAGTTTTCCATTTCAGTTTTTGAGGGTGTGTTCCTGAAAGCCACTTGGTGGCCTTGACTTTCTATCTGTTCCAAGTCAGGTTTTCCTGTGTCTGTAGTTACTGGATTTTTCCCTAAGGATCATCTGGGGTTGTTGGTCTTGGTCACGATTTGGCTTTTTCTTAGTTGCACTGGGTCCTTAAGTTGCACTTTTTAAATTATTTATTAATTTATTGGTAGGATTTCTGTAGTGCAAGCTGGCCTCAAACTTACAGCAATCCTCCTGCCCACCTCCCAGTGCTATCATTATAGACACAAACCACTGTACTTAGCCCTGTCTCTCTATTTGACCTGGGTTCTGAGAAAGTTGGTGAGGAGAGCATTGTTTGGCAGGGAAGGGCATATCCTCGTAGGAAAGGACCTGGGGTTAAGGAAACCTGTGTTGTTGGCCTCCGTGTTGCTGTACCCAGAATGCTTCTGAGTCCCTAAAAAGTGCTCTGATACACTGTTCACATTAAATGATACAGTTTAAAAAAATATGAGGGTGAACATGGATTTTGAAAGATGTCTAGTTCATCATAAACCTCTTCAAGTTTTAAGGCTATGCCTGGCATGGTGGTACACACACCTTCTATCCTGGCACTTAGATAAAAGTTTATGGCCAGCCCAGTCTACATTGTGTGCTCTGATGAGACTCTGTCTGAAAAACAAACAAAAGAGTTTTAGGGCTGTGGGTAGCAGGCAGATCAATTGCCTAAGCATATGAGAATCAAACAGTTCCATCCCAGCACTGAAAAGTTACAGTAAATAAGAGATGTTAGCCGGGCGGTGTTGGCGCACGCCTTTAATCCCAGCACTTGGGAGGCAGAGGCAGGCGGATTTCTGAGTTCGAGGCCAGCCTGGTCTACAGAGTGAGTTCCAGGACAGCCAGGGCCACACAGAGAAACCCTGTCTCGAAAAAAACAAAAAACAACAAAAAAAAAAGAGAGCGAGAGAGCGAGAGAACGAGCGAGAGAGAGAGATGTCAATTTCTTTATTTTCATCTGATTTTTTTTTTTTCTTACTGTTGGAGGCTGCAGGCATTTGGCAGGAGTTTTGTATTTAATAGAGCCTTGGGCCATGGGAAATGGGGTAATAGAACACAGGGTTGGGGGGTGTCTTTCTGTGAGAGGAAAGGTAATCAGACCAAAGGCTACTGGGAAGACACCCTGTAGAAAAGGGTTCGAGAGATTTACATTGAGTAAAATGACTAGGTCCTGCTTCCTTCCATTAAAGCGTCCTTGAGGCAGAGCCGGGAAAGCAGGCCACACCTTCCTAAGACATCCAGGTCTGCGCCCAGGCTCCTCCATTCACCCTTGTTTGAAATCAAGGATGCTTTCAAGTGTTTGATTTATGCAGTTAACGCTGGAGGAAATTACTAGAGCTTAAGCTCTGATCTGCCAAGGAGCTGGTTCTTTTTCACATTACCTTGAGCAAGGCTGCAATAAGGAAATGCAGTTATCATTGTAAAAGGTTGCCTATGGTTGCTTGCAAGGCATCCTGAGTTTGGTTAAGGGAAAAACAAATAGACAAATTAGTTCTTTTCTTAAGCGAATGTTACAGAATGTTGAGCGGCGGAATGCTGCCCTTACTGTCATTAAAATATATTTGGATGTTGACAGCTTTTCTTTTTCTAAGAAGGAAGAGGCTTTCAGATCCTATCCACCCAGCATATGTGCAAACTAAAGTCAGGGCTTAGGGTGTGGTGCAGTTTGGAGTGCCTGCTACCTCACTGGGATCTAGATGCAGGAGGATTCACATGGTGCACACCCATAAATCCCCATTCTGGGGAGATAGGTGAGGGATATTCAGGGTCATCCTTGAATACATTGAGGACAGCCTGGGCTAAGTGAGACCCTGACTGAAAAAGTAAAACATGCCAATGCCACAGCTCAAGAGCTTCTTTCCACTGCCCTCCTGTAAGCAAGGTAGCGGTCTTTCAATTGGGTCTTTTTCCCTAATAAATTGTGACTTTTGTTTTCTAATGTAATTTGATGTTGTAAAGATTCAAAACCACGTGAACTCATTTTAAGTGCTATTACTAGATTGTTCTCTTGGACCTCTGAGTACTTTGGTTTATTGCCATGTTTACTCTGTTAAAAACAATTTGATGAAAGTTAGTAAGATGGGGCTGGGGAGATGGCTTCATGAGTACCAGCCCTTGCTGTGAAGGCAGTCAGAACCTAGTTTAAATCCTTAGCATCTATGCAAAATGGGGAGCATGCCTGGAACTCCAGATTATGGGTGAGGAGGCAGGCTGATCCCAGAGTTCCCCAGTGAACTCAGTTAAAAGATGAGCTTCAGCCGGGCAGTGGTGGCTCACACCTTTAATCCCAGCACTTGGGAGGCAGAGGCAGGTGGATTTCTGAGTTGGAGGCCAGCCTGGTCTACCGAGTGAGTTCCAGGACAGCCAGGGCTACACAGAGAAACCCTGCCTCAAAAAACCAAAAAAAAAAAAAAAAAAAAAAAGAGCTTCCGGTTCAGTGAGAGACAGACCTGTCTCAAAAATAAGCTGGGGACACCTGCTTCCCTCCTCTGGCCTCTGCATTGAGTGCTTGTACACACAGGTGCTCCTACAACATACACCACACACACAGACACACAGAGAGACACACAGAGGTTTTTTTTTTGTTTTGTTTTGTTTTTTTTAGGTTAGTAAATGTCACAGAAGGCAAGCTGTTATTTTAAAAGTTACTTCTTTTGTGTGTGTGTGTGTGTGTGTGTGTGTGTGCATGTGTGTGCATGTGTGTGCATGTGTGTGTGCATGTACTAAGAGTAAGGCTAGAGGACAACTTGGGAGCGAGGCTTTCTTTCCACCATGATGGAACTCAGGTGGTCAGGCTTGGTGGTATGTGCCTTTATTGGCTCAACCATCTTTTTGGGCCTGGAAGGCAAACTTGTTTTTCAGAGCTGGGAGCTGCCAACCTCAGCAAGGCCTGGGGACTCATGGGGAAGGAAGGGCTACTGTGGAGCCGCCCTTGGCCTTCTCAAGGCAGCCCCAAGCTCTGTCACCTTTGCCTGCCATTTCTTGCTCTGCTCCTGCTCTGCCAGGCCCGTCATCTTGTCATCTCCAGTGTTATGACAACCGTTTTTTTTTTTTTTAAGATGAAGTATTTGTGGTACTTCTTTATTTTGAGATATTTATAAGATGAGATGTAAATGAAAATTTAAATTACTACTTGAGATTGGACATTACAAGTTTTTTAGTTGAGATTTGGAAAGGATTTTGTTTTTTTCCCTTGGAGATGGCCACATTCTTTCGATCTGATCACTGTTTTCTTGTGTCATTCCATATGGGTGAAACAAATACATTTTAATAATTTTTTTATTTTAAAAAATTTTTTATTGCTAAATGTGTGAAATGTGTGTGTATGTGTGCGTGTGGGTGTGTGCACATGCACAGGTTAGAGGACAACTTTCTGGTGTCAGTTTTTTTTTTTTTAAACTGGGATGCTAGGGATCAAACTCAGGTTTTCAGGCTTGTGTGACAAATGCTTTTTACCTTTTAAGCTGTCTTGCTGACCCAATCTTTTCTTTCTTTTTAAAAAATGTTTCAATCCTTCTATCTCAGCTTCTTCAACATATCCTGCCAGGGTGTGGGGTCATAACCAGCCATTTTATGTTTTGAGTCAAGATTTCAGGTTGGCCTGGAACTGACTATATAGCCAATAATGCCTTTGAACTCCTGATCTTCCTGTTTCTCCCCCCCAAACTGAGATTATAGAGGAGTACCTCAACTCCAGACTGTTCTCTGTCCTTTCTGTTTCCCCCATGCTGGTTGATTCCATGCTGTGATTCCATGTTATTTTGCTCTGGACTGCCTTCACCAAGAGGAGCCTGTGGTGCTAGACCTTTTCAATGGAAACAAAATAAAACAAAACTGTGTATCCTAGTACACAGACCTTAAACTCCGAACAGATCTGTAGTTGCATTCTGTGTTATAGCTGCAAGGCTTTGGAACAGAAAATAGTGGCAGTCATGGCTGTGGGAGCCTTCGTTCATGCCAGTGTAGGATGCTTACGGACTGGCTTGCCTATTTCAGTTTTACCTCAGTTTCTTGCTTTCGCAACAGCCCGTGCTCTCACATCTTCCAGCCAAGTGGGAGATAGGCTCCAGTTGGGATCATGTTTCTGCTCAGTAGGCAAGTGTGGGAACACTGGAGTCAGGCAGGAAGCCTGGCTGCTGCCAGATGCCTCTTCCAGGTGATGAGGTCCACCACAGCCTTTGCAGTGAGCACAGGGGACCCATGGGCTGGCCGGGTGCTTTATCTGGCCCTGCCATGCAAAAGTGGTACAGTGTCACCTGAAGCTGGCCATCCTAGAGGGAAGGAATTGCCTTTCTTTTCCACCCTTGTCCGCTATTGTCTTCAACCCTGGCATCTACAGTTTGTTAGCACAGTGTGGGATTGGGAAAGGAAGGATATTGCCAGTTATGGTTGAAGGTCATTGTCAGGGAGTTAGAAGTGGTTTGCAGTTGTTTTACATGGCTTCGTGTTGGTATGCAATTATGCTGTCATCCCATAGTTTTACTTTAATGAAATCTTTGTGTCTTTGTGTGTGTGTGTGCGCGCGCGCGTGCGTGCCTGCATGTTTGGGGGTTGTTTATTACTGGTGAGATCTTGTCTTTTCTAACACACATGACCTAAGTTTGTAATCTTTGCTTGTTTCAAAATTGTCCATTCTAACGAAGCAGGTTGAAATCCATGGCAGTTGGCTGCCAGATGAATCTTCTCAAACCATTGATTTCGTCATGTTGTGCCTGTCCGTAAACACCCACAGCAGCTTACTCTGGCATGGAATGGAGACCACATTCCCCAGGCTGGCAGACAGAACTTCTGATAGATGTCTGTCTTCACTGCATTTAAACCTTTCATTCCAGCAGAAGCAAACCCAGAATCTTGCTGGTTTGTGGACATTGCCCTTCGAAGCTCCCTCTGGACATCCATCTGAGGCTTCAGCCTGATTGCATGCATTCCTTCCCGCCTGGAGGAGTGGCAGACTCCCTCTGGGAGGAGGCAGACTGAATGGCAAGGAGGAGGCTTTGACAGTGTGCCTGGGGCTGCAGCGGGCAAGGAAGGCCAATTATGGGGGTGAGGGCTTCCTAGAAACAGTTATTGGTGGCTGGGGGACTCTGAGCTCTCTTCTGAGTACTGTCTTCCTCCTTCAGTGTATCTGATGGCTGCTGGGGCAGCATCCAGCAATCCTGACTTGGCTGGGACCTGCTGTCCACTTTAGGTTCTACATGTACTACCTGCTACACTCTCCTAGGGCTGTGTACAATTGGAAAGTGTTGCCTGAGGGCTGTGGCCTCTTTCAGTGGTTGGCCTTTTCACGCTCTGCTGGGGATACTTAAGTAGTTAATTTTAGAATGCAAAGTTGATTCCCCTCCACACCCCCCCCCCCTTTCTTCGATGCTGGATTGAAACCTGGGCCTTGCCCATGCTAGGCTAACATGTAGGCTAACCCACAGAGCTGCGTTCCAACTGTGATCTGGTTCTTAATATCATGGAAGTTGGGGCAGTTCCTTTAAAATGACTATACTTGGAAACCTACTGAAGGAATATGTTTGATTTGTATATTCTTGTTTATTAAATTCCTTCTTTGTACATGTTGGTTCAAGTCCATGTAGGGTCCTCCCCATCTCCCTGCCCCCACCTCCTGTACTAGGGATGGAACTCATGACCTCATGCATAGTAGGCAAGCACTACCAACTGAGCCATGTCTTCAGCTCCCTAAAAATCCACTTAAAAAATGAAGTCAGATAGAACAGTTTTATGCTGGAGATTTGTTATCAAGGGAGGGTGCCTCCTTCATTTGCCATCTAGTTGTTAGAACCCAGCAAATGTCAGAGCAAGCCTGGAGCCAGAAGTGCTCAGGTCTGGGTGTCTGGGCCAGAGGAATGGGCTGTGTTGTACCAGCCCATTCCTCAGAAGCTCTTGTGGGCCTGGCACCTGGCCAGCCCTGGCTCAGAGCAATAGTCTTCATAGTCCACACTTTCTCTGTTTTTTCTTTCTTTCTTTCTTTCTTTCTTTCTTTCTTTCTTTCTTTCTTTTTTTAGATTTAAAGATTTATTTATTTATTTTTATTTATGAATATACTGTAACTGTCTTCAGACACACCAGAAGAGGGCATCCAATCTCATTATGGATGGTTGTGAGCCACCATGTGGTTGCTGGGATTTGAACTCAGGACCTCTGGAAGAGCAGTCAGTGCTCTTAACTGCTGAGCCATCTCTCCAGCCCCCTCTCTGTTTTTTCATTACCCCAAGAAATCTCTACATAGGATATTTCTGTGCTGGTGACATCATTGTCTGGCTGTACAAGCAAACATTTGCATGGATCTGTAGAAGCAAGGGTAGCAGGTGGGATCTGAGAGGAGCTAGATGGTCCAAGGGGTGTAGACTGCTGCTGTAGGGTGGAGGGAGTGGGCTAGCAAAGGGAAGAGGCTTTATTTCTTTTGACATTTCAGGAGTTTGTTGGATGTCTTGGCTAAAGGTTGATGCTGTGTACAGAGATGGATTGAGACCCAGAGTTTGGAGCCTATGGTAGATTTTTTTGGGGGGCTTTGATTAATGCTTGAGAATTCTGCAAAGTTGTGGGCTAGGAATACAGCTCAGCATAGAGCTTTTGCCTAGCATGTGAGAAGCCCAGGGTTCAATCCCTAGTACCAAGGACAGAGAGACAGAAAAACAGGGATAGAGGGAGGAGGAAAGAGAGAGACAGAGACAAAGAACATGAGAGAGAGAGAGAGAGAGAGAGAGAGAGAGAGAGAGAGAGAGAGAGATATCGAGATCAGTCTATTTTTGCTGGAGATGGAGTGGGTAAAAGTTTCTTTACTTGCAGACCTTATTTTAGCTTGCATTTGGTATACCTCTGTGTCTCTCACTTTAACTTTCCCAGCTCTGGGTCTAGGGGTTCCCATGCATGTGTGGTGAAAGGAATGAGAAGGGAAGGGAGAGGCTGCTCACAGGCTGGAACTTAAAAACTGTAGCCAGCATATGTCTGCTGGTGAGAGGGCAGTGAGTTTATTTTTTCCCACTGCCAGCCCTCATTTCCTGGGCACTGAGCACTAGTGGGTCATGGCCTAGGCCCTTGCTTTATTTCATGGTATTTATACACAGTTTTGTGGAGGATGTACAAATTCCACTGTATAGGGAGAGCTACTCTTGGGTCCTCCTGTGGGCTGCCTGAGAAGAGTTCTGGGATGTCTGGTTTACTAAGTAGCTGGAGAATGAAGTGGGGCCTGGTTGGGTTGCCTCACAGGGAGTGCTTCGAAGAACCTGGCCTTTCCTTGTCCTGAGACTCAAACCTCAAACTCAGGTAGACTTATCATTGTGTGACCTTCCTAGCTTGCAAACTTTCTCTGCTTCCTCGTTAGCCAGAAGGAAGCTCTATCCAAGATACTACACACTTGCATGAAACCTTCATCAGATATCTGGGCTAAAAGGAGCCCTGTTTTCTAACTCACCAGCCCCATATTCTCATCCAAGTGTATCTGCAAATAATGTGCACACACAGCTATGTTGGATGAGTTTTGGGAGAGACTTTCACTTCGGAGCATCTAGGTGCTGGGAAGGGAGTTGCTATTTGTACTCTGAGTGTTTAACCTTGTGCTGGCCAGGGCCACCTCTGTCCCAGACCTTGGAAGTCAAGCTACTATGGTGGCAGAGCCACTCAAGTCCTCCTATATCCTCAGGACAGCACCGCTTCAAGGGGTCTGTTTTTAGCTTGCAAGAAGGGATGGCATCCTGTTGTGGATATTCAGTGACTTTCTGAGAGCATCCTAGTCACAGTGACACTCTATACATCTTATTTTTCTCAGTGATTTATTACTGGGAACTGAGCTTTTAGCTGACTGGATTCAGAAAACTATTAGTATAACTTAGCATGCCTGATGTACTTGACATTATTTATACTTGCTGCTTTTGTGTGCATATGTGAATGGGAGAGTGCACAGGGCTTACATAACATATATGTAGAGATTAGAGGACAACTTTTGGAAGCTGATTCCTTTGTTCTGCTATTTGGGTTCCAGGAATGAAACTATGGTTGTCGTACTTGGCAGCAAGCACCTTTACCTGGTGATCCATCTTGCAGACCTGGATTGGGGTTGGGGATGACAATGGCTTGTTATGAAATGATGAAGTTAAAGAAAAAAATATGACAAAAAAATAAAGAGAAAATACTAAAAAATGTGTGTTGGTTTTGGAAATAATGTAGTGCATTTGAGTGAAATAATTTTTTTTGTTTTTGGATCAACTTGTATTTTTTTCAGGTTACTTGGGCTGTCCCTGCTTGTGTGTGTGTGTGTGTGTGTGTGTGTGTGTGTGCAATGCCTGCCAGCAAGTGTCTGTCCTGATACCTAGCAGACACAGCCCCCCACCAGTGCGTACCTGACTTGTCACCAGGTATCATTATAATCGGGCACGCCTGCCCTCAGCTATATATGCACATGTGTGCAGCTACCTGTGGAAACTAAATTACAGCTTTAGCTATCATTTCTTAGATGCTATACACCTTTTGTGTGTTCTTTGTTTTTTTGAGACAGGGTTTCTCTGTATAGTCCTGGTTGTCCTTGAACTTACTCTATAGATAAGGCTAGCCTCAAACTCAGAGGTTCACCTGTCTCTTCTTCCAGAGTGCTTGAGATTAAAGGTGTGTGTCACCACTCCTGGCCAACACCTTGGTTTCTGAGACAGGATCACTCACTGGTTGGAACTCACCAAGCAGGCCAGCTGGCCAGTGAGTCTCAAGGTTCCTCCTGTCCTCATCTCTCCGGCACTGGGATTATAGGTGTGCTCCATTCATATGACTTTTTATGTAGGTTCTGGGGATCAAAGGCTCTCATGCTTGGACAGTGAGCACTTTCCCAACTCACCCGTTTGTGCAGCCCCTTCACTCACTTCTCGAGTGAGTCTCATGGTGTCTGGCTGCCTCAGATCCTTTTCAACGTAAAGTAAGCTCCTGTTCTGCTGGGGAAAGATCTCAAGGCAGAGTATCCCTGTGCACCAGGCTGAGGGGTGGGTGTTTCTGAAGAATGGGCCCTGCCTCTTTCTCCAACCACTTAGTATTTAGAACTTCCTGTTTCTGTGCTAGGCTGGATTATGTTCTGGAACCACAAAGAATTGCTGCCACTCAGGAGCCTACATTCTTGTAGGTGAGATAGGAAACAGGTGAAGAACTAAGTTGCAGCTTGTGGACACCTAGGGTTCTAGGAACAAATGGAGCAGGGCCTGTAGCACAGCCTCATGAAGGCATTTCTGTTTTCCAAGACCTGGAGAAACAACTGATTTCTAAATTGAAGACAGATAGTTGAAGGCCTAGATTTGCATTGCAAAATAGTCTTCCAGAAGCTCCATATGAAGGGTGGACCACAGCAAGAAAAGACAGACAGCAAGGAATTGAACCAGGAGGTTGTGTGTGGTGATGCCATTCTCCCTAGGAGATAATGGGGAGGGCCAGGTTAGTGCCCATCCCAGATTGAATGTATCCAAATTTGCCAATTTGGGCGAGGCCATGGCAGAAATGGGACATTTTACTAGGATGCCATTTGGGCCTAAAGAACCAAGGTTGGGGAATGGCATCTATGAGAGAGACCACCTTTCTTCAGAGAGAATGGTCTTCAGTGTCACACTGACACTGGGCATCCAGCAAGCCTGTGTCCACAGCGTTTGGGGTGCAGGCTATGAGTTCTCTCAGAGATGGGTCTTTATGCTACCCAGCTGGCTGGCTGCCACAGGCTTATTCAAAACAGGTGTGGTGATGGGCTCTGCTTCAGCCTTGGCTGTGAGTCAGACATGCGGGGAGTCAGCCTGGAGTTTCTTTCATTCATCCCTATTTGCTTTTTGTTGGTAATCCTGTGTAATTCCCTGGTTTCATGATGTAATTCTAATGGAATTAAACTTGAACACTTCAAAAATTATGTAATTAATTGTGTTCAGCTTCAATTACAGTGACTAATTATAATGATACCTGGTGGCAAGTCAGGTACACACTGGTGGGGGGCTGTGTCTGCTAGGTATCAGGACAGACACTTGCTGGAAGGCATTGCAGCAACTGCATCAGAGCTGCCTGGCTGGCTATGGCTTCTTGGGCCCCTTCTTGAGATAGCTCTACTGGTGGGCATGCAGAGAGGGAGGTGATGACAGGCCCAGAAGGGAAAGGCTGTTTTAGGATGAGGTTGATATAAAGGACTACAGCTCTGAAAGCAAGTGGCAGGGTGACCCAGGAAGCTAAGGCCAAGAAGCTAAGGTTCTGAGATTCTGTTTGCCTGGGAAATAAGGGCGGATGCATGCAAGTGCACTTTGAGGATTCCAGGCTTGGGAAGGCAACTAAAGGAGGAGGAGACAGCGTAAGAGTTACCTTGGCATGAGAGAAGAAAGAAGTCAATCAAGTGTAATGTCCCTGTGGTACCATTTGCAGGAAGACAAGGTGCAGGCCATAGGGTATAGAAATAGAACTGTTAGACCCCACAACAGAGCTCTGAGTTTGCAGACTTTTGAAAACCCCCTTTGCTGGCTGGAGATGCAGCTCATGGGTTGAGTTATTGCCTCGAGCTCATAAAGCTCTAGGTTCCATCTCCAGCACCACATAAAGTGTGATGGTATGTGCCTATAAACCTAGCTCTAGGGAGACAAAGATCAGAAGTTCTAGGTTATTTGTGATTATATAGTGACCTTGAAGCCAGCTTGTGCTACAGGAGACCCTGTCTTAAAAACAAAAACAAGGAGAAAACCCTGCCCCTTTGAAAAGTTCTGCTTTATGTGAGAAAGAGGGTTTCTTTCTTGCTAAGGGTCCCTTCACACCAATTGACTCTCCCTGCTAAAGCTAGGTATTTGACCTGTCCCTCTGATAGGAGGTGCAGAATTGTCCCTGAAGGGGCATGCTGTATTTTTGGAAGACCCAGCAGTCTCTCCTTGCTCAGCTGCCTGCTTGATGAATGAATCTGCCACCACCTTCTTCCTGGAAGTGTCTGAAGTAGATTCTACTCACAGCACCTAGGTGGCCCTTAGTCCCTGGTGGTGTGTTTTTGAGAGTTGCTTCCTGCTTAGGGGCTTAAGGTATCTTAGAAGATTCTTTAAGATTGCACTAGACTAGGCTGCAGCCCAGGTGTCCTGCTGTGGGCCCCGTTCCACATGAAAGAGCCCTGCATCTCCAAACTCTGGCTGAGTCAGAAGTTTCTGTTAGGCCCATCCATTAGCTCGGATGCATTACATGGGTTGGGTTATTGAGGGGAGAGTGGAACTTGCACACACAAGGGATACACAACTATTTTGAAAAGGTTCCCTTGGGCTTATTGGTAAGGGACTCTTATAACATGCAAGAGGCTCTGAGTTTCATCCCCATCACTGCAAAAGTTAATGCAAAAAAATTAGAAGTGTTCTGAGAATTGTTAAACAAACAAACAAATAAACAAACAGATATCTTTTGGAAGGATGGTTTGAAGAAATTTTTCTTTTTTCTCTTTTCTGCCCTGTTGACTTGGCCTAGAGACTGGCCTTCTTATCTCAAACTCAGTATGTAACCCAGGGTCGCCTTGTACTTGGAATCCTCCTGTTTCTATCTTAAATCCTGGGGTTATTGGGGCTGGAGAGATGGCTCAGAGGTTAAAAACACTGACTGCTCTTCCAGAGGTCCTGAGTTCAATTCCCAGCAACCACATGGTGGCTCACAACCATCCATAATGAGATTGGATGCCCTCTTCTGGTGTGTCTGAAGACAGCTACAGTGTATTCATATGCATAATTTAAATAAAATCTTTAAAAAAAAAATCCTGGGGTTACAGGTGTGGCTAGACTGCTGGCTAATGAGCCAGGGAGTCTCCTCCTTCTCTTCCTGACTTCTGAGTTTAAGGCTTTGTACCTCCTTGCCAGCTTTTCCTTTGGTGCTGGGGGTTGAACTCAGGTCCTCACACCTGCACTGAAAGCACTTTACTGACCTCTCCCCCTAGCCTCACGCACAAGTTTTCAGGTGAGCGCATACACTTATGTTTCTTAGCTACACTTTTAGTAGAATTGTCGAAGTCTCTAGTGACGTGTTTAACCCGAGTCTGTGGCTTTGGGGCATCTTGGGTGACTCTTCTTTCCACAGTGCATATTTTAACACCTGGCCTGCTCTTTGTTTGTCTATCCTGGCCTGGTTTCTCCTCCTTACAACCCTTTTGATCTGCTCCTGCAACCCCCCACCCCCTTCCCGCCCCAACCCCAACTGCTACTGCTGGCAAATTGAAACAGCTGGGGAACAGTTTAGGATGAGAGTACATTTCTCCAAGTTCTTGTGCACCTGCTCTGCACACTATCTTGGGTACCCCTACATCCCATACACCTATCACCCTCTAGAGCCAAGCTTAAGTCTTGTAAGGCTGGCTCAGGTGAGGGTACTTAACTCTGGATTTCAATAACCAGCAAAAGGCTGTGGGGTGTAGTTGCTCCTTCCCTCCCTTCCTGTGTGAGAAAAGGCTTCTCAGATATGCCACTATCATTTAAGTTTTGGGAGCTTCAAGCCAGAATGACAATCACAGAGTAGAACAGTGAGAAGTGCTGTGTCCTTGGTGGCTCTGAGGAACTGAATAAGCCACCTCCCTAGTCACCTGTGGTAGGAGAAAACATTTCCTCACATTCCTGCTGCTGGAAAAGAATTCTCTCTCTCTCTCTCTCTCTCTCTCTCTCTCTCTCTCTCTCTC
>NW_021604614.1:587251-588922 GCF_004785775.1 Grammomys surdaster
TCTCTCTCTCTCTCTCTCTGTCTCTCTCTCTCTCTGTCTCTGTCTCTTAATTTGAATAGGGTATCACTATAGCCCTGGCTGGCCTAGAACTTGCTATGGTGACTGCACTGGCCTCAAACTCGTGGAAATCCACCTGTTTCTGCCTCCTGACTGCTGGAGTTAAAGTCATGTGCCACCATGTCTGGTACTTTCTTGAAGCTGAAGCCCTAGCCTGCAAGTGTTGTACCACTGAACCAAAGCCCTAATCCCTGGGAAAGCATGCTATTTGTTTTTGTTTTGCTTTGTTTTGAAGCAGGGTGTCACTATCTAGTCCTCTGGTCTAGAGAACTTGATTCACAGATCAGACTGGCCTTGAGCTTTCAACAATCATGCCTCTGCCTTGCAAGTGCTGGGGGTATAAGTGTGCACTATCATACTTAGCTTTTTGTTGTTGTTTGTTTTTTGAGATAGGGTATCATTATTATGTAGATCAGGCTGGCCTTGAACTAGCTACCAGTCTTTTGTCTCTAGAGTGCTGGTATTACAGTGTGTGCCACTGTGTCTGGCTGGAAAAAGCACTCTGAAACAAGATGTCATAATTAAAATCCAACTCCTGGGAGGATTTTCCTGGTGTCCTTGGCTTGGCATGGACCCAGAGGAGTGCCCTGGAGACATGCTGGTCCTCAGGGTGGCAGATGTGAGTATGGGAGAGAGGTATGCCCCCAGCTCTCATTTCTAATGGCAAACAGAATCCCATTTGCCATGCCAGCTGTCCTTTTATACTTTAGCTCCAGCCAATAAAACATTAAGCAATTAGAACAGTTAATATTCAGTTCAGTATAATTGGATGCTGGTGTAAATTGTGAATGAAATTGGCAGGTTCTGTAAGTTATAGTGAAATACCAAGGCTCTTTCTGTTTGGGAGTGTGTGCTTCAGTCTTTCACCGTAAGCAGAGACAGAAGTCATGGCCTTTAGCAGCTCAGTTCCATGAGATTCGGAAAGTTCAGGAACATCTTGGACTTGGTTTATTATGTTCACGATCCTTACTGTTTTTATCTTTGCAGGTGGGCATGAGAACTAAGGTCCCTGTGGTCTGCCTGCCTTCAGGGGTTTCTGTGTGTGCTGTGCGCTTGATTTGTCCCACCTGGCTTGTTAGTCTGCCCTCAGTCCTTAATACATTATGACTTATTTCATTTTTTAAAGTTTTCCTTTTGCTTTGGTTTTGTATGTAGCCCAGGCTGGCCTTTGAACTCATAGTCCTACTGCTGTAGCCTTTCAACAAGTACTGGGATTATAGATGTCTGCCACCAGGCTGTTTTTTTTTTTTTTTTTTAAGTTTTTATGTGTGCTAAGCAAATGCTCTACCAACAGAGCTGCTGCATATATCCACTGGAGTGTCCTGGATTGCCCCCCTGAGTGGCTGCACCACTTTACTTGTGAATGAGGGTGTCTTGTCTTTCCATTCCTTCTTTGGAGTATATGTACAAGCATTTGTTGAGTATTCACTTGTTGACACTCTGATATTTTTAAGCTGTATGTTGGTGATTTGTCAGTTTCTCCTGCTCACCAGGGTGTTTATACTTGTGAATAACCTCAGTCTATGCTTGTTAGCTATGCATATTTCCCCTTTGTAATAAGTTCGATCTATCTATCTATCTATCTATCTATCTATCTATCTATCTATCTATCTA
>NW_021604614.1:588932-592239 GCF_004785775.1 Grammomys surdaster
CTATCTATCTATCTATCTATCTATCTATCTATCTATCTATCTATCTAATTTTGAGATAGGGTCTATGTGGTCAAAGTTCTGGCTGGCCAACTTCTGGGTTAACTAGGCTGACCTGGAACTCACAGAGATCCATCCACTCTGCCTTCTAAGTACCGGGGTTAAACTTGCTCTTGCACTTGCTCTGAAACCTGTTAACTGTTTAAAAACAATTTTATATATATTACATTTATGTTTGTATGTGTCTGAATGTATGGATGTGCCTCGCATATTTATGTGGGTGCCCACAGAGGCCAGGAGAGGGTGTCAGATCCCTTGGAGCTCAAGTTACAGGCAGTTGTGAGCCACTGGATGTGTGTGTGTGCTGGTAATCTAGTTCAGATCCTCTTACTGTTAGGGCAGCTCTCTAGCTCCTGTCCATTTTTTTTTTCTTTTTCTTTTTTTCTTTTTTTTTGTTTTTTTTTTCGAGACCATTTTTCTTTCTTTCTTTTTATTTTATTGGATTGCTATCCTTCTGCAGATATGTATATTCCACGTAGTGGAGGTTTGTTGGTTTTCCCTGCTACCATCTAGTCCCCCAGTCTCGCAGTTGTTTATTGGTTTGCCTGTAGTATCCTTTAGTAAACAGGAGAGTGGAACTATGCAGGAGTCAGATCTGTCAATTTCCCATGCTCCTGATTAGTAGTATTTCACTCAAAAATTGCCTGAGAAATTTTAAAATTCAAGATCACAAAGAAGTTATGTTTCTGTAACCATGTAGTGTGTGTGTGTGTGTGTGTGTGTGTGTGTGTGTGTGTGTGTGTGTGCGCGCGCGCGCGCAGATGGACACTGATTATCTTCGATCGCTCTCTACCTTGTGAGACAGAGTTTCTCACTGAACCTGGAACAGTTTGTCTGTCCATCCATGCAGGCTCCTGGGATCCTCCTGTCTTTAACTGCCAACCCTAGGGACATGCACTGCCATGCCCAGTTTTTTCTTTTTGAAGGGAAGTGGTTGAGACAGGGTCTCTATGTAGCCCTGGTTATCCTAGAACTGACCTCAAACTCAGGGAGATCTATCTGCCTGCCTCTGACTCCTGAGTGTTGGGATCAAAGGTGTGTGCCATCATACCTGGGCATGCCATTTTTTTTTTTTAACATAAACACTAGAGATCCACACTCAATCCTCATGCTTGTGCAGAAGGCACTTCACCTACCAAGTCATCTTCCCAGCCTTGTATGTATCTATATAGGTTTGTCCTTTATAGTTGAACCTTTCATTTAGGGTGGCACTGAACGCTTAACCATCATTTCTCTGCTGATTTGGGACACTGCTTTGTTGCAGTTTAAGCCCTTATGAGTGTATACATTAACCCATTTTTCTGTTATTAATCATGAGACACCAGAAGCTGGATACTTATTCAAGAGTAAAGCTTTATTTAGCTTACAGTTTTAGAGGCAGAAAGTCCAAACAACATGTTACCAGTTCTGGCAAGGTCTCTCCATGGCTGTGTCAACTCCTGATAGAGGATATAAAGGTAGGCTAGTGTGAGAGTAAAGAGTAACTTAGGATGTGGAGAGTGGGCAGGGTCTAGCTTTGGTCTTTTCCTTTTGGAACTAATTAATCAGGGTCCCAGAGAAGTACTTACTTTCCACTCAGGAAAAGGACCCCAGCTCCTCCTAATAACTTCCCATTAGGCTCCGCCTCTTAGGTTCCACAGACTTGCACATTGCCCCACTGGGGACCAAAGTAAATTAACTGCTGGTTCTTTATAGTTTTTGTAGTTATTGTGGTCCCCTCCTCAATTTTCAAAGTGATTATTGCAGTGTCAAGGGAGAAGGTTGGTTTTGCTCACTAATTGTGAATGAGACAAGCTGGCTTTTACTGGTTTTGCTAGTAACTTGATGCCAGTGGCTCTTTTTTTTCTTTTCTTTTTTTTCTCTCTCTCTCTTTTTTTTTTTTTTTTTTGAGACAGGGTTTCTCTGTATAGCCTGGGCTATCCTGGAACTCATTCTGTAGACCAGGCTGGCCTTGAACTTAGAAATCTGCCTGTCTCTGCCTCCCAAGTGCTGGGATTAAAGGCGTGCGCCACCACTGCCTGGCGATAACAGTGGCTCTTTGGTGGGGATAACAGCAGGTGCAAAATTTGGCAATTCTCTCTGTCTCCACCCCCGCTCCTGATGTTGGAGTACCTTGTTCTTTTGGCCTGAACCTCAGCGACCCAGCTAAACAAAAACTTGTTGTAAAAGAAATGTGCTGGAATGGGCTGTGGTGGCTCGTGGCTTTAATCCCAGCATTTGGGAGGCAGAGGCACATGATCTCTGAGTTTGAGGCCAGTCTGGTCTACAGAGTTCCTGGACAGCCAGGGCTACAGAGGAACATACAAACAAACAAACAACAACAGACAAACAAAAGAAGTGTGCTGGCTTTGGAAAAAGTTTTAGCCTTTACTCCCTTCCCACCAGGTTCAGAGAGTTATTAGCATACATAGTTGTTGACCCTTGACAAATTCTTTCATGTCAGTTGGGTCTTTCTTTCTCTTCCCTCCCTCCCTTCCCTCCCTCCCTCCCTTCCTCCTAGTTCAGGAGTGTGTTAAATGATATTACTTGTTTCATTTCCTGGGACAGACTCTTTTTTTTCTTCTGCATTTTAAAAGTACTGTTAGATTTGAGTGACAGTTTTTGAAAGCTTTATTAAACTAACTTGACTAGTATCATCTTGTTTCTACCCAGTTAGATGTGAGAATATGATGGTCTCAAAACAGTTTAAACTGCTTTGGGAGGGTTTGTACACAGTGAATGCTATGCATTCTTAGATTGGGTAGAGCTTACCTGAAGGGCCATGAGTGTGGGCCGTGAGTGTGGACTGGAGCTGTGACTTCCTAGTCAGTCCACATTTCCTGCTATTTCTATTTTGATACTTTATATAATTTTAAAGAAATTATCCAGCTCACCCAGGCTGTAAAGCTTAATGTATTTGTTCATAATATTGCCTTTTATCTATAAGTTTCTCATTAACTTTCTGTATTGTGTTTTAGAATTTTCTTACAGCCTTTTATTTTCTATCAAGCATAGAGCTTTGCTTGTTCTATTTATTTATCTGTTCATTTATGGTGTGGTATATATGCATCTCTCTCCATGTGTGTCTCTGTCTCTGGGGTGTGTATGTGTGTACATGAGTACTGTGTCGGGTGTGAGTATACGTGTAGGTGGAAGCCAGAGGTGGACGTCAAGTGTTCTCAGTTGCTCTTCTACCTTGTTTTGTGTGTATGTGTGTTATGTGTATATAGTGTGTGTGTGTATTATGTGTATATATAGTGTGTGTATTATG
>NW_021604614.1:592249-594010 GCF_004785775.1 Grammomys surdaster
GTATATAGTGTGTGTGTGTATTATGTGTATATAGTGTGTGTTGTGTGTGTAGAGGTGTGCTCACCCACGTGAACCATGTGGACACATACAGAGGCCAGAGATTGTCTTCCTTAATTGCTGTCCATCTCATTTTCCAGGCAGTGTCTCTCTTTGAATCTGGAGCTCTCTGTTTTCACTAGAGTGCCTGGCCAGTGCGTGCCTGGGATCCGCCTGTCTCCATCACCCAGTGCCGTGATTCATACCCTCTCCTGAGCCCAGCCTTCATGGGTGCTGCATGATCTGAATTCAGGCTTGCATGGCAGACGCTTCACCAACTCAGCTGTCTCTCTCACTTTCTGCTTCTTATTAATATTAAGGAATCGGCATTTGGTCTTTTGTTAATCTTGTGTTTTGTGGTTATGTGGCTAGATTTTCACCTCTATTTCACTCTCGTCTCTGAGGGCTTGCCTTTTAAAGTTTGAATTCTTATCTTCAGATAAATCTGTTCAAAGCCATAAATAACATTTTCTCTAATGTTACTTCAGCCATGTCCATAAATTCTGACATGTAACACTTTCATTTTTAAATTTAATATTTGTTTTGTAATTTCTTCATAATTTCTTCTTTAACCTATGGGCTATTTAGTAACTAACATATATAATATAGATTCTTTACATTTTTCTTTAATGGCTTCTCTTATGTTCTCTTATGTTCTTGATGTGTGTTTTTATTACATATGGCCAGAAAACACAGTCCATGCTTGGCTCTGATTATTTGAGCTGTCTGTGACCTCTTTGACTCATGATTGCTTATTATTATATATACTCAAAATGTGTTTTTGGCTGGAGTAGACAAAGTTTCTTATGTACTCAGATGTGAACTCACAGTTTCACAATGCATGTAGTTCATTCAGTAGATTCCTGTTCATGTATTGAGTAACTTTGTTCATATAGTTTTGTCCCTGGATTTTAAATACGTAACTGTATTCCTATATTATAATATATATTACATATACATATATACATATTTTAAAGTTTACTACTTTTTTGTGTGTACATGTATGTGTACACACTGTATCATAATACAAATACCATGGTGTACATGTGTGTAGGTCAGAGGACCACTTGTGGGAATCAGTTCTCTCCTTCCTACTCTGCATTTCTGGCATCAAACTCAGGTCATCAGACTTGGCAGTTAACAACTGTATCTACTGAACCATCTTGCATGTTGTGATAGTTGTTAAATGCATATAGGATCGGATCCTATTGTCTTACTGATTTATTGTTTCTGAATCTGGTGTGTGCCACTACTTCATCTTTTATGATGAAGTTTCATTGTAAATTCTATTTGGTTTAATGTTAGAATCCACCCCCACCCCCATACTTTTGGTTTCTGTTGTTCTAAACTGCTGTTTTCTCTTCCATTGCTTCCAGTCCTTCAGTGTGCTTTGGCTTTGAATGCTCCTGTTGCAGACATGAAGTTCAGGGTTTCATTGTTCATGCCTAGCTTCAAAATTTTGTGCTTACTGCACATTGTGTACACTTGTGTCACTGTAGTTGTGTTAGGATTTCTGCAATTCCTGTTTACTATTTCTTTTCAGGCTTTTCTCTTTTTCTTTCCTTTATTTTCTTTTCCTTTCCTTTCCTTTCTTTTCTTTTCCTTTTTATTTTATTTTTCAAAACAGGGGTTCTCTATGTAGCTTTGACTGTCCTGGAACTCACTCTGTACACCAGACTGGCCTCTAACTCATACAGATCTGCCTGCCTCTGCCTCCATAGAGCT
>NW_021604614.1:594020-623458 GCF_004785775.1 Grammomys surdaster
AGTTTCAGGGCAGCCAGGGCTACACAGAGAAACCCTGTCTCAAAAAAACAAAACTCCAAACCAACCTTCCTACCACCACCAACCAACCTCCCCTAAAACATTAATACCAAAACCAAAAAACAATCAAACAAAAAACCCTAAAAACCTGTATTGAGGTGATGTGTTCCATGAGAGTCTACTGTATGCTTTTTATGGTATATATTTTTTTTTTATATAAATTTCATTTATTGTTGTTGTTATGTTGCTATGTGTGTGAGTATATACATACTGGTGTCTCAGTGTTCTTGTAGTGATCAGGACAGTTTCAAGCCCTGAAGTGTTCCTGTATGTTAAATCATGTCTTCATGACTGTTTGGGATGTCTGTTTCCCTTGGTTAAATCCCTGAATACTGATGAATGCACTAAAGGTACATGAACATTTAACAATTTACATGTGATGACATATCGCCTTCTAGGAGAGCCAGGGCAATTCAGCACCTACCCTCATTTCTTGTATTACCCATTTTTGAGAAAATAATATAATTTTATAAATCAAAGAGACATTTTTCCGTCTGCCTGAGCCCCCTTTGCTCTGGCCTTCCAGTGTCTTTGTAGATTGAGATTACATCTGAGCATCACCGCTCCCTTGCCTGCCTGTGCAGTCTGCTGTGCACACGGTTCTGGACCTTGCCTCCTCACTTCTCAAAATTAACAGTGTATTTTTATTTGCATATGTATGTGTGTGCCAGTGCCAGTGTTCGCATGCTGGTGGTGGCCAGAAGACGACCCTAGGTTTTTTCCTTCTGGACCTATCAGTCATATTTTTTGAGACAGGTCTTGTACTCGCTGGGAGTTCTGTTGTAGTCTTAAGTTGTCTGGGCAGCAAGCCCCCCACTTCCAAGGATGCCATGCCATCCAGCATTTTTAGTTTTTATTTCTTTTTTAATGTGTAAGAGTATTTGGCTTGCATCTATGTCTGTGTACCACTTGTATGCCTAGTGCCTTTGAAGCTAGGATACTGGATCCCTTGGAACTGGAGTTACAGGTGGTTGGTTGTGAGCTACCCCATGGTTGCTGAAAATTGAACCCAAGTCCTCTGAAAGGGCAGACAGTACTGTTAACTGCTGAGCCATCACTCCAGCCCCAATACCAAGCCTTTAATGGAGGTTCTGGAATCCACTTTGAGTCCTTAGCTTATGAGGCAAATTCTTTATCCACCAAGTTATCTCTTTTGCCCAATTAACTACTTTTTAGCCACTCCAAATTGGTACTTTAAAGCTTTAAGATGTCCCTCTATCCTATATGCATATAAAAGCTGCCTCTAGTTTCATGACACAGAAGATCATATTTTATGGACTCACTTCCCTTTTGTAGTTTATTGAACTGCTTCCTGTCATTGCTTTTGTATCATTACACTCCTGAGGAACCTTGTGTGTGCTTAGGAGGATTCAGGGGCATTTGTGGATGTAATTGCATCTGTGCTAAACTCACACACCAGCACTGTAGGAGATGCCTTATTTTTCAGGGCTCAAATTCCATTTCTTGATCATCATTCTAGCTATGCAGATAGCACATAATAGTACATAATAGCACATCATAAGGAATGCAAAAAACAGAGCAAGCCAGAACAACCTTCTTCGCTTTGAAGGTTGCTGTAGAAATATACATGGAAGCAAGTCGTCAGGAGGGAGACTGACTGGCGCTAGGGCTCAGGTAACATAGTGCTTGCCTAGCATGCAAAGCCTTGTGTTCCATACCCAGCACCACATAAACCAGATATGGTGATGCAATCTGAAATCCCAGTGCAATGGTATGCTTTTGTAATCCCAGTGCCCTGGGAAGGGGAGGCAGGAAGATCAGGAATTCAAGGTCATTGTTGTTTCCATACTGGGTTGGAGGCCAGCCTAGGTTACATGAAACTGTCTCAAACAAACAAGAAAACAAACGCAGAAAGGATCTGAGATCCTCTGGAACTCTCTGCACCCCTCCTCATCAACCTGAGATAAAGCCCCATCCCACTGAATCTCCTCAACCCCTCCTCATCAACCTGAGATAAAGCCACTTTCCCTCTGAACAATCAGGACTTCAGGTTTTGCATTCAAAGACACAGCAAATCCTTTTAGCACCTGACCTCAGAGCAAGCCACAGCTGAGCACACTAAGGGTATTGGAAGTAGCCATCTGACAGTGTAAAGTCCAAGGAACTGCCAAGGCTGGCAGCAAGTAGGAGGGACTAAACAGAAAAGTTGCTGCTGCCTCAGCCACCATAGTTGCTCAAATTTGTGGTGACTCACCTGCCACCACTGCAGCTGCTACCTAGCCAGGATTTAAGGGACTTAGAAAAACCCATCCGATGCAGTTTTGTTTCAGGGCAAACAGCACAGAAGGGTTCTTTTCAAATAAATACTTATTAAAAGGGGAAAAGAATATGGCTTGGTAGGTAAAAGGTGCTTGCCATTAAGGCTGATGACCTGAGTTCCATCCCTGGAACCCACATAGTGGAAGGAGAGAACTGGTTCTTGGAAGTTATCCTCTGATTATACATATACTGTAGCATGCTCATGCACACAGATAAATAGAAATGTAAAGAAATATGTCAATAAGGATATTAGAGAATTGGAGATTTGTAACTCAGTTGGTAGAGTGCCCAGCATGCATGGATTCCATTTCAACTACTGTATAAATGCAAAGTAGTGTACAACAGCAATAACCCCTGCACTCCAGAGGGAGAGGCAGAAGGATCAGCCACACAGCCAAGTCCAGCATGGGCTGAGAGGGGAGAAGGGAAGGAGGAAGGGAGGGAGGAACAATCTGAGAGAGATAAAGAGAAACAGAGAGAGACAGAGACAGGCCTTGAGCTCCTTAAGTGGAAGGAACTATTTTCTTCCAGAATCCTGCTGGGTAGGAGGCCTGTTGACTTGCCTGAGAGCCATCTGGCTTCCATTCTTTGTAGCAATGTAAACCAATAAGCTTAAGGATCTGTAGTTGCAAAGTCTCAAAGCTTTTCAAACTGGTCTTGGGGATAGGCGCCTACAGCTGACCTGAGCTCTTGAGCTGAGTCTAGGGGGGCACCCTCAGGCTGCCCTGAGGGGATGGGTGCCAGGAATTCTGTGTGTTTGGGCAACTTTGATCCCTGTCTCTTGTTCCGTGTCCTTCAGGTAGCTTTGACATTAGAACCTTTATTCTTTGTCAGTTAGCAGATGTGCCCTTCCTCCCTTCTTCCCTTCCTTCCATAGTAAAGGGTCTTATGTGGCTGGCCTAGGCTTACCTCAAACTTGCTGTGTAGCTGAGGCTGACCTTGAACTTCTGATCCTCCTGCTTCTGCTTCTAAAATGCTAGGATTATGCGCTTGTGCCTCCGTGTCAGGTTTATGTGGTCCTGGAGATGGAGCCCAGGGCTTTCTATATGCAGGGTGAGCCTAGGTTCTCAGCACTACTCCTAGTTTCTAGTGCTTTAAAACAGTGTATTTTTTTTTTTTGCTTGCTTTTAGTAAGTGAAACATTCTAATTACCTGAATCCCCCCCACCCCCCCAGACAGGGTTTCTCTGTGTAGCCCTGGCTGTCCTGGAACTCACTCTGTAGACCAGGCTGGCCTCGAACTCAGAAATCCACCTGCCTCTGTCTCCCAAGTGCTGGGATTAAAGGCGTGCACCACCACCGCCCGGCCTGAATTTCCTTGGCCTAGAGCTATGACCTAGGTTCTGTGACTGAGGCTGGACTTGTGGCCCTCTCTGCCTCTTGACCTTTGTCCAGGGCTCATGCTAGCCTGAGGGTTATTTTCTACATCCTGAGACCTGGTATGGTCAGGTCCCTATTATGTCTCATTGTTCCTCAGGGGTAAAATGGGGTGACACATGCTGGTCTCCTTTGGGAGTCATTAGTGAGTTCCATGTAGAAATGGAGTCCATATAGAGATGGAGTCACCTGTAGGTTCAGCTCCAGACCATGGTGGCAGGTGGTTCCACAGACTCAGCTGCTCTCCTTCAGCATAGGACAGCTGCTTCTTAGGGGACTGTAGGGCCACTCTCTGATTTTTCTTCTACCCTTTCCCCACTTGGTGGTGACATATAGTCACTGGGTCTGTGGAGCAAGTACAGGAGCTTATGTGGGCAAGGAACAGGTAGGTGTGTGCATTATAGCATGCTCTTTGACCCAAGAGGCACAAAGCCTATAGGAAGAGGCTGGCTTTAAGGATGCAGAGCTGACAATGCAACAGGCTGCAAGAAGTTCTGCATACATGAACAACCTTAGGAAAAGTATTGTAAAAAAAGAAAAATCACTTGCCTAAAAATACTCCTAGGAAGTGCAGTAGACAGCAGAGGATGTGCCTTCAGAAAATGCCATGAAGCGAGGCATACTGGCACATACCTGTAATCTTAGTGCTTGGAGAAAACTGAGGCAGAGTGATCACGAGTGTACAATCAGCCTGGGCTGCATAGAGAGAGAGACCTTGTGTTTTTAAAAAGAAAGGGAGAATGTCGCTGGGGATGTGGCTTGGTTGGTAGAGTGCTTGCCCAGATGAAGCCTGGATTCCGTCTTTAGCACTGTATAAAGCAGACACAGTGGTGCATGCTTATAATCCCAGCACTGGGGAGGCGAAGACTGGGTAATTAGGAGCTTTAAATTATCCTTGGCTACTCGGTGAGTTTAAGGCCAGCCTGGGCTACATAAAACCTGGGGAGAGAGGAGAGGACGCTCTCTCTCTCTCTCTCTCTCTCTCTCTCTCTCTCTCTCTCTCTCTCTCTGTCTGCGTGTGTGTGTGTGTGTGTGTGTGTGTTTGGTGTGTTTGGTGTGTTTGTATGTTTGGTGTGTTTCTGACTGTAGTCTGATGTTCAGTAGGAAGGACTGGAGGCTTACAGCCATTTGGGAAGATTTTGTGTCTGCGTCCTTCGCTGGAAAGGACTGAGGGGGCCTTTTCCTTATCAAAATTCCCCCAGATTCTTCTCACTGGCCTCATAAAGAAACAGATGGCATACTGGAGATATCACAATGTCTCCTGGCTATATAGAGAAAGACCCACACCATAAACATTTTGGATCTCCCAGGAAAGGAAAACTATCCCTTCAATGAAATATTGATGCAAGGGGAGTATTAAAGAAGAGAGAAATTGTGAACTCAGATTTGGATTGAACCAGAGACTGTTCTGTAACCTTTTGGAGAATTGTTCATTGAAAAGCAAATAGGATGAAATATAGATTGTGGGAGTGACTAAATCATTTTTATGCTTCCTGGGTTTTGGTGCCATGCAATAGAGAGAGTAGGAAAAAGACTGGGTTTTAGAAGGAGAGGCTTGCTAGAAACAGCCAGGCACCTGGGTTAGGGTTCTGTAGGTTCAAGGAAGCCTCCATATGGAGTTCTTATAGCAGTTTGTGCACTTTTGAAATCCCAGTGCTCCTGCCTCTCCCTAGTGCTGGGATGATAGGCACTGTGCCACCGAGCTACATCCTTGGCCCTTTTCAGAGCAATTTTTAAAGCACACTTTGGAGGTCTCATGTATGCCTGGAGGGATCAGATGTTGCTGAAAGGTACCTTTGGGCTGGGGAGATAGCCTGGTCAGTGAAGTAGTTACCTCAGAAGTGTGGGGATGAAGAAGCCCTGTGTGGGTGGTGCACACTGACAGTTCCAGTTCTGGGGAAGTGGAGACAGGAGCAGCCCTGGGGCCAACTAGTCTAGCCTAATTGGTGAGCTCTAGGCTAATGAGGGACTTGTCCCAGAGGTAGATAGTGTTTCCGAGGATGACACCCAAGGTGACATTCACACAGACTTATGCACTGCCTCCCATCTAATATTAAAAAATACTGTTTTGTCTTATGTGTTTGGGTTTTGCCTGCTACATGTGTATGTCTGTGCAACCTGTGCATGCTTGGTGCCTATGGATGCCAGAAGAGGGGGTTGGATCCCCTGAACTGGAGTTACCAGGGTAGTAAGTCACCATGTGGGTGCTGGGACTCAAACCCAGGTCTGCTGGAAGAGCAGCAAGTGCTCTCAACTGCTAAGCTATCTCTCCCACTCCAGGGTACCCCCCCCGACCCTATTTTAAACATATAGTGTCTTTGGTTGATTTACAGGGTGCTTTCCAACAGTTGCTTGGAGATAGGGCCCCAGGGGCTAAGCTACAAGTGCAGGAATAAACAATTTCTTTGAAACATCTGTAAAGAACAGGTTGGGGAGAGAGGGGAGGGAAGAAGAGGGAGGAAGAAGAGGAGGAGGAAGAGAGAAAGACAAAGGCAGCCTACAGTTTATCTGAAAAGGAAGTGGAAAGTTCAAGTTGCTGGGGATCTTATTACTGTCTGTCTCACTCACCGTAATTAAAAAATGCCTGAATGATCTTAATAACACATGATTCAGCCGACAAGCACTAATTGCCCTGTATCAGGCCAAGAGGAGATGAATGCTGTCAAGAAAACCACAAGTCAGACAAGCTGATTCTGTCTTAGTCTGACACGGTGTTCCCGTGTACAGACCAGTTTTTGCTGGAGCGATTCCAGCTCCCTACCTTGCCATTCATCTCCATCGCTGCCAGGACCAGGCCGTGCACCTCTTGCCTCTCCTTACTCTTGCTTCCCTGGCTCAAGTCCTGATAAAAAGATCTGAATGTGCTTCTTGCTCTTATCTTTGCCCCCTTTTTTTGGGGGGCAGGTAGGGGGAGTAAGCATTGTGATCTGTTCCTATTTGATACAAATGTCTCAGTGGACTTGTTGGTGAATTACATGGTATTTGGGGATTGATTTTCTGACGCCATAGATTCATCAAGAATTCTTCCTGCCTTTTCAAGGATTTGATGGGACCTGTTGGGCCATAGAACCCTGTGGTTAGGTGTTCACAGAACCTTATGGTTAGGTGTTTCACCTACCAAGAGAAAGCCAGCAGTTCTTTGTTACTTGGGTGCCCACAGCAAGGAGGGTTTTAGGGAAGGGTCATATAATGGTATATATTTGTTCTAACATGTTTACAGAATAATTGAGCCTGTTTGTTTTATTCAAACAGAATTCCAGGCTGGGGAGGTTGTCAGTCTGTGTAAGCCTGAGGGCCTGTGTTGAACATCCATAAGAAACACTTCAGAATTAAAGTGGGTAATTTCTAGGCAAAAAGACAGTATCAAAAAGCAAGGTTGGTAATACCTAAGGAAGAAAGCTAAGATTGTCCCTTGGCTTCCATACACAGTAGCACACACATAGACAGTTTGCATACACATGCACCCATACGCATGCATATGTATCTCAAAAAAACAGAGCCACAGTCTGAATCTAATATTGAAATTCAGTCCAAAGGACCCAGTAACTGTGGACCTACCAAGAGCCACAGCCTTAATGGTGTCTTGATGTCCTTGGTCACTTCCTTCTACTCTGTACTTTCTTGGCATCAGGTCCTGTGCTAGGTTGGGGTGAGACTGTATACCATAAATATGTATGGGACACATAAGTGTGTGTGTGTGTGTGTGTGTGTGTGTAAATGGATGAACATGGAACTTGCTTTCAGCCAGGATAGAGGTCTGAGGAAGGTAGAGTGATATGAATTTCCAGTATCTTCTATAGTTCGCCCCCCTCCTCCTTCACATACAGTGTACTCTGGAGAGGGAGGCAAGAGGGTTGGAAGAATTGGCTCTGGACCTGATAGAATTGGGTTCTGCTCTGCTTCTAGAACTTGCTTCTGAGGAACCCCAGGAATAGTTGTTAGCATCTCTGAACTTGCTCCAGACCCAAGAAAGAGCAGTGATGAGGTGAGGACACTGAGGGCTTTGTATAAAGGGAGGCTCCTTTATACTCCGCAGGTAGGGACCAGGTTGCCTAGATATGAAGTGTCCCGAAGCCTTTTTCTCTGAAGAGAGTTTTGACATCTCAGATTGACCTCAAATGCACTATGTAGCAGATGATCTTGGACTCTTGTTCCTCTTGCCTCTGTCTTTAAAGTGCTGGGATTGCAGGTGTGCAGCACCAGGTCTAGGGGATTAAGGTCAGGGTTTCATGCATCCTGGAGAATCATTCTACCATGGGAGCTGTGTCCTTAGCCAGGAACTCCCCATTACCATTTTTCCCAGTAAAAAGAGGTGGATGAGAGTGGTAAATAGTAAGCAAATATGCACACACAGGAAATCCACGGATAGTGGTGAATTAGTTGCAGAAAAGTCACCGAGTGCCCCCCCCCCCCGCAAGTACATGTACATGCGCGGGTGTTCACAACTGTGGATGTATGGAGGCCAGAGGATAACCTCAGCTACCAATCCTTAGGCATTATCCACCCATTTCTTTTTTCTTTAATTTTTTTCTGAGACAGGGTCTAAACTAAACCTGGGCTTATCAGGTAGGCTAAGCCAGCTGGGATCCATCTCTCTGTTTCCTCAGCATTGGGATTATGAGCATGTCCCGCCACGTCTGGCTTATTAAATTGTCCTGAGGATAGAACTCCAATCTTTGTGCTTGGCTGAGTCTTAAAATCTGAAACTCGGGAAAGGATGATTGCTTAGTAGTTGTCTTTGCATCTCACCAAGAATTACAGATAATTTCTTCATATGGAGGAGTGGTACTCATTACTCTGTGCCCCCCACCCCCTCCTGCTTCCTAACATTGAGTTATTTATACCATGGGCGAGTCTGTCACACAGTCTGGTTGCGGAACGTTGCCACCCTTTGAATCAGACTCCTGCCAGTAATTTCTGTTTACAGTAGGACTGTGGAAGTGGTTATCAGGATTAAGCTTGCAGAAGATGCAAAACGCCAGCCTGCCCGAGATCTTTATAATATGTATATACAGACAGAAGCTGGCTGTAGTTCATGAGAAATTTTAACCCATTGTGCTTTTCTTAGCTACTGTTACTGAGTTCCCATAGCATGCAGGGAGCTATTAAGAAATGGACTGGAGGGGTGACGTCCCTCGCTATCTTTTTTTGTTTTATTTTGCTCTTTTTTTAAAATTTCTTTTTTTAAACTTTAGTGTTAATTCTGTGTGTCTGTGTGGGTGTGTGCGTGTGAGCGCAAAGGCCCGTCGAGGCCCCTGGAGCTGTAGTTACAAGTGGTTGTGAGGTACCTGCCATCAGTGCTGGTAACTGAACTCAGATCCTCTATAAGGATCTGAGTATATACTTGCAGCTACCTCTTAAGCCCCAGTATTGTTCTTTAAATGTTTTTTTAAATTATATTTTAACTATCTAATTAATTGTTTGTGTTTATGTGTCGGTGTGTACATGCCATGGTGTTGGTGGGAGGTCAGAGGACAACTTGTAGGGAATCAGTTTTCTCTTTCTACATTGTAGGTCTCAGGGATCAAACTCAAGTCATTAGGTAGCAAATGTCTTTGTGTGGTTCTTTGAGATATGGACTCAAGCATTCTGGGCTTATCCTTGAACTTGTGTATAACTGTGGATGACCTTAAGTTCCTGTTCCCTTGCCACCACCTCCTAAACACTAGGATGACAGTTGTGTATCACCACACTTAGTCACTTAGAGCCTTTTATCTTTGGTATTCTAGAGTCTTCCTAATGGCATCCTGGAAATACTGTACTCTAGAATTTGGTGATTTTCCTTCTAGTAATTGCTACAGAACAGTAAATCCCTTGTATCTGTCAAGTGTAAGTTCTAAGACCTCCAACTTGGTACTCCAAGTGCCAAGACTTATAGAGCTTGTGGTGGTGTTGTTTTAAAACTATAGATCCAACTCTATGGTAAATTTTTATTTATAAATGAGTCACAGTAAGGGAGTAAGAATAATAATTAATAATGAAAGCACTGGAGTATCATGGTGACTGCCTGACACTGCTGAGTGAATAATGGTATTGTTATGTATACAGGGTGGATATGCTGAGCCACAGTTGACCTGATAATTGAGGTGGCTGTTTAGTGACTAATGGGAGGGTAGTGCATACAGTCTGTGCACACTGAATAACAATTGATGCTCATCTAATGTGGTTATGCTGGACCATAGATGACCTATAGCCCAGGCTAGATGAAGTGGGATGAGTTCATTGTGCTACTCCAAATGCTGTACAATTTCGAACATGAGTTCTTTATTTCTGGAATTCTCCATTGTGTATTTCTAGAGTTAGGTGGACTATAACTGAAATCACAGATAATAGGAGATGCTGTATTAATTTTTAGGTGGGTCAGGGAAGGGTTTATACCCTGTCAAGAACTCATCTGAAAGACCTGATGCTGTTTTAGACACATTGTTTGCCTCTCCTGTGCTGAGTGAGTGCTGCATTTACTGTTGGTGTCTCCCCTAAAAGCAGAAGCAGCACTAGGAGGCATGGGCACCACGGTTGTGATTGAAGTCTCCTGGGTTACAGAGAGTGCTTTTTCGTGTCCTTTTCTTCCTTTCTGCCAACTCATATGCTTTCTAGAATATCGACTTCAGTATAGAAAGTACTCAATTCTTGATTTGGCACCTTACTGGTTATTTGCACAGTGACACCACAAATGTTGGATAAACAGGGGATTTGCTTTAATGAGTTCTTCAGTGACTTGAAGACATTTCTCCCTTGCCTTCTGGAGTCCTGAGCTCCAGTTGTGCGTGTTTTGGTGTTGCTTGCCTTCAGCAAGGCTGACAGGCCTGCTGCAGTCTCTCCCTTTCCAAGCCTTATTCCCTGAGTGTCTGCAGCAGCACCAGCTGTGCGAGTCACATGCAGCGGAGCCATTTGCACTGAATTAAGGTGTTTTGATGTTTTTGTTTTCCTTGTGGCATGCATGTGTGCTAGATGTTGATGTCGGATGCCTTCCTAGATTGCTCTTCACCTTATACATGGAGTGGGGTCTTTCTCTATCCAGCTTGCTCTGGGGATCCCCTTTCTCTGTCTCCCAAGTGCTAGGACTACAGGTGGGCCACCACACATGCCTGGCATTTGCATGGCTTCTGGGGAGCCAAGCTCTGCTCCTTATATTTGTGCCATAAGCACTTTACCCTCTGAGCCATCTCCCCGAGCTCACTGAGTTATTTTTGTGTGCCATCCTTCTGTGTGGCCAGCGTATTAAGGTCTGTTTCCTTTGGCTGGGGGCCTGGAGGATCTTTAAGTTCACTAAGAACTTTGGGAACTTGTAGGTAAGTATGTCCTGACAAAGACTGAAGATTCCCCTTCCAGAGGTGCATTGAGATAAGCACCCAGATGTCCCCTCTGTCACCTTCCAGCCAAGATGAGTATGACTTTTGGATCATGGCCGAGTCACTGGAGACGTAGATAACATTTGGAATTGGGTGACAGCATAGCTGTCACCAGTGGACCTGCTTACCTAAGCCTGTTGTTGCAGCTGCAGAGAGTATGAGTATCTCTCATTCAGTCTTGGCCTCCAGCACTTGGAGGCAGAGGCAGGTAGATCTCTGTGAATTCCAGGCCAACCAAGGCTATATAGTGAGACCCTGTTTTCAGACAGACAGACAGACAGACAGACAGACAGACAGACAGACAGATAATCATGAAATATTTGCAGATGGTAACATTTGTCACAATATCAGAAAGTTGAATACACATTGAAAGGCTCATGTGACAGACCAAGAAGATAGTCTAGTGCGTTTCCCCAGCATCCCCATCACATCTGGATTACAGCAGGAGTTATTTCTCAGGAAAAAGAGCTGGGGACTTGGAAATCTGGCCTTGAGGCTGGTTGCTTATAAGCTGTGGAAGGGCTCTTCCCACTGTGTATTGTGGAACTCTGAGTGCTTCTGCCTTGTGCCTGACTCAGAGGGGCTGCAGACTTTTTGTAGCAGAGATCAATGAGTGTCCTGAACTATTGCAGCTGGTATGTGGCTTGCTGTCCCCAAAGACACAGAGAAGACCAGTGGCTAGAAACTGAGAGGGACCACTGGGTAGATGTCCTAGAAAACATTTTGGTGGGTAACTCTAAAGTTCATATTGTCCACCTATCCTGAGAGTGGGGACACCGGAGAGGCTGTCAATTCACTACAACAACTGTAGCCTAGCACTGTGGGAAAAAAGACAATCCAGGCCAGGGTGCAGGGTTCTGTTCCCAGGATGTGGAAATCCCAGATCAGAGACCATGGGAGGGAGAGCTCACCCGCAGGAAGGACCCTCCTCACCTCCCATTCCCCCTCCCTCCCTCCCATTTTTCTGTTACATTAGCAACTGGCTAGGTACCTGGCTCTGGATTGCTCATGGGATCAGAGTAAAAGGCGTACCTTACCTTTTGATTTGTTTGGATTTCTTTGACCAACAATTCAGAAGGAGGTTTCCCAAGCCTGGCACTGGGGCTTTGCCTTACTGTTTTAATCACTGTTTTCATGAGTCAGTCAGTTCTGGACACAAAGGACACCTGACACACACACACACACACACACACACACACACACACACACACACACACCCTTAAATATATAAAATATATGTAAAGATTGGGTTAGAAATAGCTTATTTCTTTTTTTAAAAAATTAATTTTATGTGCATTGGTGTTTTGCCTGCATGTGTGAGGGATTTGGATCCCCTGGAATAGGAGTTACAGACAGTTGTGAGCTGCCATGTGGGTGCTGGGAATTGAACCCAGGTCCTCTGGAAGAGCAGCCACTGCTCTTAACCGCCGAGCCATCTCCTCAGCCTGAAATAGCTTATTTCTAACCTGAGCCTTTCCATTCACTGCTGGTATACAGACCTACCTTGCTGTTTTCTGGATTATGTTTAATTATTGTTTACTCTTTAGTTACTTGACAAATGTCCAGACTAACCCTGAGCCCTTTTTCAGAGGTAGCTCTTAGTCCCCCACTTCTCACTCTCTTTGCTCACATGAGACCTTTTATTCCTGAGGTGTGGCTTGACATTGTTCAGGCTGTTGCTTGCTTCTTATTTTTAACTCTTCTTTTGTCACTTAAGTAAGATGTCTTATTTCTTATTTAGTGTTAGATCATTTGGCAGAATTTTATTTTTGAGAGGAGAATATGATTATTGTATCGCATTCAAAACACTTGCCTCTGGTGGAATCTTTCAGAGACATATCAATGCTGTAATTTTGTTTTCAAAGATGTTTTACCACTAGATACACGGACACCAAAAACGTTTTCTCTAATCATTGTATTTGGTAGTTTTGATCACCCTGCCCCCATTTCTGGTACTCAGGATAAAATTTAGGGACTTGAACTACCATTGAACTACATGCCAAGTTCCTAACTGGGACATGCTAAGTATTGCACTGCTGAGCTACACCTTAGGCCTCCATCACTGAATTTGGAATGCTAGTTCAAAGAAGCCTGCTGTTTCAGGTCTGGCACTGGATCTGACTCTGCAATAAGAACACTTGCCAAAACTGTACCAGGTACAATGGGGGTTGAAATAACTAAGACAGCCCTTACTGTCTCATGGCTGTGTCCATATTGGCCCCAGCACATGTTAGTAATCAACCCAAAGGTACCAGGATGTGACATTGCAAGCTAAGGATAATTGGTAAAGCAGAGAGGTCGGCCTGGAGACAGCCACACTGGGATTCCAGATTGAGGGTCATGGGGGTAAAATACAAAGTCGGGAGCAGTAGTCTTTTATTTTCCATAGCCAGACATGGTGGTCAGCCGTGATGCCAGCACTCAGGAGGTGAAGGCAGGAAGATGAGAAGTTCGAGGTCATCCTCAGCCACACAGTGAGCCACCTCTGGGCGGTACCAGATCACTGTCTCAGAGGGTCGGGGTGGGTGGGGGAACAAAGGCACAAAGGAGAGAGAGGTTGGGGTGGGGACAGGATGAGCTTTGCTGGCCTGGTTCTTTTAATTTTAGGCTTGGTATCGCTCTGTTCCCTCCCATTTGGTGAAGTGGTGTAATGCTTTAGCACATTTAAATAAGATTACACAAGCTGCTGTTAGTTGGCATCAAGTGTCTTTTAATCTGGAGAGAAATGTTACCTCCTTCATTTGCAAAACAGAGTGTTTCTGGCACCCTATCCCACTGTCTTCTGGTTGGTCCATTTTCCAGAACTTACTGTGGGCTTCTAATTACCCTCATTTAGATGTCCAGGACAGAAATTGCCACTTCAACAAGAAAATTTTGTAATAAGCCAGAGGAAATGGACTCATCATTACTGTGTTAACTCGTAGCCTAAAAATTCTATGGATATTTTTTTGTGTGTGAAGAATATGACTATTTAATTGAAAAAATGTTGTTAAAATGCACTTTTCCTTTCCTCAGCCTGTTGTTAATGATCAGATATCCAAACTTGAGTCACTTAAAATTGGTGCTCCTTTGCCAAAATATGTCTCTCTTTTTGCTGTTTCTGTGCAGAATTTTTTGATGCTACATCTATTTTTTGTTTAATTAGGCCCTGTATGAAAATGAAGGAGAGCTGTATTTAAATTTTCAGACCATTGAAAGGCCTAAAATGTTTCTTAGATGAAAGACACAAAAATTAACTTTAATATTTATTATGTGAATAAAACCAGTGGGGAGAGCACTTCCAGGCCCCTTGTAGTCCCCTGCTTCTCACAGCTGGCGAAGATTAATTGCAGGCTGAAAGCGGGCATGCTTGCTAGTTTCTCTTGTTCTGTGACTAGAAAATAGCTCAAATGGGGAACTAAGAAAGGCTTGCTCTCCTTGTATTCTTCAGGCAGGCTGTAAATTTTATAACTTGCTAATATCGTAAAATGCTGATTAATGTCATATTTTGCCTTTTGATAGAACTTTCCTAATTTATGTTCTCACTGGGATTTCTTTGTATATTTTAACCCCCAGAAAACAAAATCATATGAAATATTTGCCTCATGCATGGGAAAGTTCTAAAAGTACCTGTTCTTGGGCTGGACAGATGGAAAGTTCTGGAAACACTAGTCACTGGGCTTCCCAATTAGGCTGGATGGCCAGTGGACTAAGAGAAGCTCAGTGAGAAGCAAGTTTGGGGTCTGGTCTGTCACCTCACTTTGCAGAACCCTCTTTCCTTCCTGTCTTCCTTCCTTTTTGTTTTTGAGACAGAACCCCATGTAGGCCAAGCTGGCTTTGAACCTTGAACTTTTTGTTCTGCCTCCATCTGCCAAGTGCTGAGATTACGGGCCTGTACTACCAGATCCCATTTATACAGTGCTAGAGATGGAAGTAGGAGCTTTGTGCACGCTGTGCTACACTCCCATGGCCAAAGTAACAGTTCCTTCCGTCCCCTGAGCCACTAGCTACTCCTATGGGCCAAGGACTTGTAGGGATACTTGTGGACCCAGCGTGTATCAGATGCCTTCACCATAGGCTCTGGTGTCCTCTGCCTTCTGAATCTCTCAGATAGGATTGGCCATCATGATGGTGAAGCTTGTCAGCAATATGCAAATGAGTAGGGAAAGTGAAAGTGCATCCCATGCAGATAATTTCTATGTAGATAATTTGCCATAAAAATTTATATAGCAGTTCTTAAAACCTTCGGAGATTTAGTCTGTCTCAGGAAAGGTGATTTATATAGTATTAAAGCACTTTTTATGTTCCAGTCCTTTAGATTTAATGTTTATTGCCTATAAAAATGAAATCTTCTTGTAGATATTTAAAAGTTTTGGTACTGTGAGAAATATATATTCAAGTTAGGGTCAGGAATGCTTTGGAGATTTTGTAAATAAATGGCAAACTCTGCTCAGGGACCCATGTTGTTGTAGAGGCTACAACAGTGACTCTAGCACCCCAAAAATGATGCAGGGGTTGCTGGGCCACTATCTGGGATATGGCTGGTGTGCAGTCATGTGTGTGTGTGTGTGTGTATGTTTAAATTACCTCACAATTATAGCACTATTGTAATTCCTCAGAAAGTTAGGCAAGTGATGAGAATTTCATTCGAATCTGTAGACATGAGTTACAGCCCAGGTTTTAATGAACGGAGTGCCTGGGCCATGCAGAATCAAACACAACAGCATGTAGACTTTTGCTCTCCCTCAGATCCCCAATAGCTTTCTTCATTACTAGTAATTTTATATGTGTGTCAGGGGTGAGGTGGGGGTTACAGTAGGTGTCTGTGTGTATGTGGGTGCGTGTGTTCATGGATGTGTGGGCACATGTATGTGGAGGCCAGAAGGTGATGTGACAGAGCCTAAGGGGACAGGCTGATGATGATTTAGGGGTTGACTTTTTTTTTTACTCCCATCACCAAACTAACCAAGTGCAAGTCACAGATTATCTATCAGCTTACAGGCAGTAGGTGGGATTATCCTTGGGGGTGAAGTCTGGGATGCAGGAAGCAAGAGAGCAGGTGTAGCGATACAGAAGCACTAGACACAGTGAGAACAGTTTCCACACACAATAGGCATTCCACCACTATGCATCATGAGGGCCAGTGGTGGGATAGGGTGACAGCCTTGTCCTAAGAAGGGAGGGAAGGAACACAGAAAGGCCTGGGAATAGATTTCTGTTGTGGCTTTCACTTCTTGACAGTTTTGTTTCTTGGGACCCGGAAGGCTTTTCAGAACTGTCTTTGTCAGCTCTATCTGTATGTCTGGAGGGACAACACACTCAGATGTCACTGTGACAGTGTGTGAAGCAAGGCCAACTACACAGCCACAGCTACTAGTATTTTTGGTATAAAGCAGTTGCTAAAATTAATTCTAGTCTGAAACTTGATGAATTCTCAGTCATAGAATTAACAGGTTTCAAATGAAAAAATTAGCTTGATTAAAAATAAATTTTTTTCCTCCTTCTGGGAAATATGGAGCCTGTCTATCCCTAGCAAGCTCAATTTGAAGTTTTCTTATGTGTTTTAGAGAATCTGTGTACTGTTTTTGTCTTGATGGAGGAAAATACAAATTCTGGTATCATCAGAAGCATACAGACCTGGCCTGTGTCTCAACCTAGGACACCCAGCATGATCCATACCTTTATAACTTGTAGTTGGCTCCGTAGCCCTGAGCTCCAATAATCAGTGGAGTAGTGTCTCACAGGCAGCCAGCTTTCAGCCAGTACCGCTCACTTCCATTCTGTACCTTCCTCTAAGGCTAGAAGTGTTTCACTTGTGTGTGCATGCAAATAAATACGTGTACAAATGTAGAGGACAGAGGACAACCTTAGGTGTTGATCCCAGGCTCCTTCTGCCTTTGTTTGAGCTAGAGTAGACCTTCACAAGGTAGGCTGGGAGCTTCCAAGGCTCCACCCATCTTTGCTTCCCATCTGTTAACACTGAGTGTGTGCTATTTGTGCCTGGCTTTTTACATGGTTCTGTAAATCTGAACTCAGGTCCTCACACTTGGAATGCAAGTGCTATCAGCTAACATCACCTTAGCCCTTAAGTTCTGGGCCCAGGTGCTCCCTCATGCTAGGCAGGTCCTCTGTCGCTGAGCCATAGCTCTGTCCCTAAGCTCTCACTAAGTTGTTCAGTTGAACTTGTGGTCTTTCTGCTTCTGCTTCTCAAGTGCTGTGATTACATGTATTCTCTACCATGCTTCGAGTAGTATGTAATGTATGTATGTATGTATGTATGTATGTATGTATGTATGAAGCCCCAAATCCTTACCTAGGTGTTCTGTGAGCAGTACTGAGGTGAAGCACACAGCTCTCCTTTGAAGTACATAGCCCTCCCTTCTCTCTCTCACGCCCACCCAGGAGGAACAGTAGTTCACCCTATTCCCTGGATAAGGCCTCTCTGGCAGCCCCTAGGGGTCAGGGATCCAGGGAATGAGGTCACAGCAGGAAAAGCAGCTGTACTCTGAGTAGGGGAGAGCAGCCCCCCGCTCCCCAAACCACAAATGTGTTTTGATAACTAGTGGACTTGGCAAGGGGAGTGATTGGAAACATGTGAGAGGTAACCAGAGCTGAGTTTCAAGTAGTACAGATTTGAGAAGTTTTCCCCAATGTAAAAGTTACCCTTTAAGAGCCTTAAACTAATAAAAACAAGGAAATTCCATGTTACGGCTGCCACTTGGCCTTTTCATTTTTATTCCAGAAGTCAGATTTGACAGGTCAGCTGCCGACTGGCTCTGGGAGCCCTTGGAACATTTAAGGCAAGGAGGGGACCAGAACGAAAGCTGGCAGCCACAGGGATGGGAAGTTCCCACCACTGTTCACTGCCAGGCTCATAATTCCATTTCACTGTATCCTATTTGTTCGTCTGAGGGCCACTTCCTGTATTAACGTCATTCTCTGAAGCTGATTCAAGATTCTGCTAGAGACTGTGCTTGGTTCTTCCCCTTCCTGGGGCCTGATGTCACTGTGAGTTGTACTTCGGCTGCTGCCTGCTCATCAAGATTTAAGATGGAGGGCTGGGGAGGTGTTTCAGGTAGTAAAGTCCTTGCAATGTAAGCATGAAAACCTGAGGGTTTGGATCCCCAGCACCCATGTAAAATGCTGAGCATGGAAGCTTGTGCCTGTAGGATTACAGGGGAGGTGGATCAAGGTAGCCAGCTTACCCAGTCCATGAGCGCTAGCTAGGTTCAGAGAGAGAGAGAGAGAGAGAGAGAGAGAGAGAGAGAGAGAGAGAGAGATTTATTTCAAAAAAACAAGGTGGAAGGCTTGCAAGATAGTTCAGCAGTAAAGGTACTTACCGCCAAGCTGGATGATCTGAGTTCAATCCCTGGGGCTCACGTGATAGAAAGACAAAACCCAACTCTTCCAAGAAGATTCTGAGTTTCAGTTTCTCATGCATGTCCTATATATGCCCACACACATGGATATACACACAAAGTAAATAACTTGAAAATAAGTACATAAATGATAGGGCGGTAAGTAATAGAATAATAGACCCTCAGTGTCTTGCACATATGCACATCCATGCACACATACACGCACAGAGTTAAAAGTATGTATCCCATTTCTTTCCTTTTGTCTTCCCGTCCCCTGCCCTGTGGCCTCTTGGTTAAGCTGAAGCTTTCTTCCCCCCATTCTTGTAGGTTTTCTTGTTTGTTTGTTTGTTTGTTTGTTTTATTTTATCTTTTAAACCATTTTTGTTTTTGAAACATGGTCTCATGTAGCCCAGGCTGGCCTTGTCAGTGTACATGAAGCTGACTTGAACTCTTGGCCTCTCTGTCTCCACCTCTAAGGTGCTGGGATCACAGGTGTGTGTTCTACCATATCTAGCTCTTTACTGGTTGTTTTTTTTCAGACAGGGTCTCTTTATGGAACCCCAGCTGATCACGAATTCACAATACTCATGCCTCTGCCTTCCAAGCTTTGGGGTCACAGGTGTGTTTACCTCCTGCCTTTCTCAGTTACTGTGACCCAAGAGTTCACTAGTGAAGATGGTGCTTTGCCTTGTTCAAAGCAGACCGAGTAAGATGGATATAGATGAACGGATTGTGGTAAATGATTCCAATGTTTTTGTGAATAAATGGGAGCACTTTCTATATTTGAAAAAACAAACAGAAAGCAGACCTGGCTCTGGCAGTCCCCTGGTAGATAGGATAGATAGGGAGGGGACAGGAGGGACACAGAGAGAAAGCTGGGGACCGACAAACACAGACCTTGCCACGAGTCACAGGACAGATACAGTCTCTACCTAAAAACGTAGGACCCTCCAATCTGTTGTCCACTGACAGCCCAGGAGGGTTGTGATTTGTGAAGTGGTGGCTTCTCTGCCGGTGAGGTCCTGCTGGGCTGCTTCTAGTCAGCTGGCTGTACCTGTGAATGTCAGGGTGCTTGACAGTGCAGCAGGCAAATAGCACTGTGTTAGGTTGTCACGGGGATTAAAAACCACAAGGGACATAAAAGATGAGTCAGTAAACTGACAGCAGCTATTTTTATTTCCCTTGCCTTCTGGAATCTTCCCTCTTTCCTGTTCTTGGGGCTGCATGCAGCCACCCTCCTTCCTTTTCTACCTTCCTATATTCCCGATCCTTGGCAGGACACACTTTTTCCACTCCACTGTCAGGGGAAGCCCTCTGTCCACCACTTGTAGCTGGTCCTGATACCTGTTCTTCCTAGGAAAGGTCCAAGCCTTGTAGGTATTGTGAGTGCTCTGAGGGCCAGGACAGTTTTGAGGACTTCTATTCCTTTTCTTACATTCGCTGCTAGGAACCCAGTCTATAAATAAGTCAGCTCCTGAGCTAGGAGGGAGGAAAGTAGTGTCCCCGAGTCATAGGACCGAGGGTGCCCCTCCAGAGTGATGCATTGAATTTATGCAGTCCTTTCATGTCCATACATCTCTATAAACTTGATGCAGCCGCCTCTGAAACAGCACAGCCTCTTCCTGTTTGTAGGGTTAAGGTGGACCTGTCACAATCCCATTAGACACCCCCAGTTCCGACCTTCCCACCACACAGACCATGCTATTGCCGTTGGCAAGCACATGCTGTAAGTGCCATGCAGGTGTACAGGGAGCTCAGGAGAAACTTGCTAGCAGACAGAGCACTTAGGAATGGGGTCTGCTGGAAACAAGCCCACAGTCACTTTCTCCTGAAAGTCTTTTTGTGGTTTGTTCCTTTGTTTCTTCTGAGGCAGGGTCTTATGTAGCCCAAGATGGCTTCCAGCTCACTAGTAGTTCAGGATGTCTTAACTCCTGATCCTCCACTTCCCCAGTGTGGTGATTTTGAAAATGGGTGACCACACCAGGTTTATGAAGTCCTGGGAATACACTCAGGGTTTCATGTGAACACTCTACCAATGGAGCTATATTCATAGCCCAAGGAACAAATCGCAGTGAGTATAATTTCCTGCCCCACGGAGTTTTGATTGGTGATGGGGGTACAGAAGAGACACCTAGGATGTGGGGGTTACTTCTGATGGGAACAGGACTGGCTATGACTGAATTAATATCAGAACTCCCTCCCCCCCCACATACACATACTGTGTGGCAGCAAGTGTTCATGGTAATTATGCTTGTTAATGGCCTGTCTCCATCCTTTAGGCAAGTCCAGACAGTTGCAGTGGCTCATTAACTAGCTTTTTGTGATTGTAGCTAGGGGCCCCTCCAACTTTTGGACAAGCTGTGGTATAGTGGATAAATGGAGTTCCTGTCCTGGGGACTAGTGTGGGTAGATGGGTAGCAGCACTTCCAGGCTCATGTTTAAGATGGCTGGAGGCCATTCTCACTGAGGATTAAAATGGCCCCTTAAAACTACTCCACTTTAGGCACCAGGCCCTGAAAAATCTCAAAAATTAACCACAAAAATAAAAGTCAAAGATGGTTCAGGTGGTTCAGAGGTGGCAGGCCTTGGCTAAATCCAAGTTCCCCATGAACTTAGGTGAGTAGTTGATAGCTGTCTGTTCTGAGTTTGGCTTTTCCTGGGAGCTGCTTGGTGTCTTTTCACTTTGACTTATAACTCCAGGCAGAAACATCTTGAGAGCCTTTCAGAGCTTTTATTTGCTAATTAAAATGTGAGAAGGGAACACAGCTACAGGTAGGGTTGTGGTGCGAGGCACAGCTGTGATTTTAAAAAACACACACACACACCCAACCCAACAATTTCAAAATGAAGTTATTAGCACTTCGCCTGTAACTGCAATGGCTCTTAACTTTCACAATCCGTCTCTTAAGCACCCGCTCCCCTGCAACTCTTTTGAGTGGTTAGGTTTTTTTCTCATTTTGCCTTCTTTGCAGTGCTGGAGAGCAAGCCCAGGGCGTGTGTGCATGTGGTGAGTGCTCAGCTTCAGAGCTTTAGCTCCAAACTTCCCTCCAGGTTTCTGGTGTTACAGTCCAGGCTGGCCTTGGAATCTCAATTCTCCTGCCTGCTTTTTGTTTTGTGAGACGGGATCTTGCTATGTATTCCTGGTGGCCTGGAAGGTTAGTGTAGATCAGGCTTGGGCTAGAACCAATGATGACCCTCCTGCCTTAATCTCGTGAGTTCTAGTATTACAGTCATCATACTGGTTTGTTTTTTGAGACAAAACTTTGCTCTTTGTGTAGACCTGAGTAACTTGGCACTTGGTATTGTATTCCAGGCTAGCCTTGGACTTGCTTTTATCCCCCTGCCTCAACTTCCTTCCCAAGTGCTAGGATGACAAATATGCACCATAATGAAAGGGTTGGGGTGTGTGTGTGTGTGTGTGTGTGTGTGTGTGTGTAGGGGGGAGGAGACAGAGAGAAATAGTTTTTTAGCCAGTCTGGGAGGTCTGGTCAGTTGTGTATTTTTACAGGAGAGAAAACTGAACCTTAGGGGCTCTTAGGGAAATGCCTGCATCTTATCCAAGGAGGAACCAGGTCTAGGATGGAGCCTGGGCTGCCTTGAGCTCAAGACACCTGGTTGCTCACTTAGAAAAAGCTTCAGGACCGGAGTTCAAACCCCAGAAACGATATTTTGTTTTGTTTTTAAAGAAGCTGGGCATGGTGTTTATGCACTTGCTATCCTAGGACTAGGGAAGAACAGGTAGATCCCCGGGCTCATTGGCCAGCCAGCCTAGCCTCCTAGAGGAATTCCAGCTACTGAGAAACCCTGTCTGAAAAACAAGGTAGATGGCTCCTCAGGAACTACAGTGAAGGCCAATACTCAGGCATCCACAGTACAAACACACTTGTGTACCCGCACACATATGCATGTATTCTTTTTTATTCTAAGAGCATGGGGCTATGTGAAAAAGCACCGACTCCCAAGTGTTCACCTGCTTGAGGTATAAGGAAATACAGCCTGCTCAGATCCTGAAAATGATCAGCAGCCAGTTGCTCACCACTGCAACTTGCTATCCTAGGACTTGTTCTATATTCCAGATACTCCAAAACGTGTCTGTCCCAGCATGCATGCCTCAGGTGGCTCCTTTTTATTTATTTTATGGTTTCTGATTCATAGTCTAGATCTATGCTGACAGATGTTTGTGGCAAGACACACACTCACACACACATACACACACACACAGAGAGAGAGAGAGAGAGAGAGAGAGAGAGAGAGAGAGAGAGAGAGAGAGAGAGAGAGAGAGAGAATATGAATATCTGCAAGCTTAGCCGTCAGCGCTTTCCCAGGGAAGTAGCATGGAACCTTTGCCAGAGTGGCTGATGCCCTAACAAATTGATTCCTGCCAAACAATGGAGATAAATATTTTCAACAGACAGAAATGTTGGCTCCCAAAGTGTTCAAATTAAAGGCTTATTTCTGAAACAAATACTTTAGGAGGAAAACATTTCTACCAGCCTAGATGAGATCAGGGTTATTCCTCTTGGCAGTGGTGTGATTATTTTGAGATTAAAACACAATGGCTTCCCTCTGCCTGCCTCATTTTCTCTAAGATGACCTGCTCACCCGTCCTTATTTCCTGGAAAAGGGGAGCTGCATAGGATCTGAGCATGGGGAGGAGGCAGGGTGAGCTTCCCACAGAGCATGCAGGCACAAATTGAACAACAGACATATTCAGTTCTTTCCTTCCTGAAGGGAATCTAGACAAAGCTGTACATCCATCTGCCCCTCAGTTTCCTGCCCACAAAATGGGCACCAGTATTTGCTGAGATTATAACCATATACCTCCATTCCCTATGCTGGAGATTGAACCTAGGCCTTCATCTATGTTCAACAGGCACTGTACCCGGTTCTGTTATGACCCTTAAAACCTGGAAGATCAGAAAACCAGCACTGTCTAACAGAATTTTCTGGACTGATAGGACCAATAGTCTTTATGTTACCATTCATCATGTATGGCTTGTGATTCTTGACATGTGGTATTGTGACTAAGAAGCCAAAATAGTCTTGTGTTATTTCTGAGACAGGGCCCCATATAGCCCAGGCTGGCATTAAACTTTTTATAGCTGAGGATGACCTTGAACTTTCAACCCTCCCAACTTCATTTCCCAAGTTCAGGGATGACGGGCATTGTGTCACCATGCTCATTTTGTATAGTATTGGAGACTTAACTCAGGGCTTCAGGTATACTCTACCAAATAATTCTACCAAGGCAATTACTCTACCAAGTAAGCTACATCCCCAGCCCAGAGAAACTGAGATCTTGATTTTATTTTTACCTGTGCACCTGCTGGGAGCTGCAGTTTAGATGCTTCAGCCTGTCTGTCACCCTTAGTTTGATTCCTTGAGTCCTGTTAATATGCTATTGGGTCAGTCCTCTGAAGAACTATCAGGCCTGTCTCTTTGTGCAGAAGTTTGGGTCTGTGTCTTCATGATGTGCTTTAGCTAGAGCACTGGGCAGGCTGACTTGAATGAACCCATTTGTATGGAATTGGTTTTCTCCTTCCTCCGTGTGGATCCTGAGAACCATGCAGGTTCTCAGTCTCTGTGGGTGGCACCCATACTAGATCAGCTATCCCACTGGCTCTCTTATTTAAAAAAAAAATATCAACAGTCTTTCGCTATGTAAGCCAGCCTGGCATCAGACCACTTTTCCTCCTCTCCTCTTTTCCTCCTCTTTTAGTTTCCTGAGTGCTGAGAGTACAGCTGTGCACCACCATGCCCAGTTTATGCAGGGCTGAAGATCCAACTCAGAGTTTCAGACATGGCAGGCGGATTCTCTACCAACTGAGCAACATCCGTCCACTGATCTTTTAATGTACACTAAAGTGCACTATGTGATCTAGGTGGACAGCATGTCATATCGGTGACCAAGTGAATAATGGATTGAATTTGTCTCAGAGTGTATGCTGAGTGAACTCTGAATGGCCCAAGCAGAGGGAGCCTGGAGGAAGCATCTCCCAGACAGTTGGTCAGAGAACAGAGTAGTGAAGGTCTGTGGCTGCTTCTTGCCCCCAGGTTCATCTCAAGGTCCATTGGAGTGGCAATGTGTACAGCACCATGTTTCCTAGGCAGGGCCCTGCTGGGGGGCTGTGGGTACTATGATCTGGGGGACACAGGAAGCAAAGTACACTGGACCCAACCAGGGATGAAGGAGCATTTTCTTTTTAACCCAGGCACAAGATAACCTGGAGCAAAACTAACTGATTGACAGACAGACAGACAGACAGACAGACAGATAGACAGACTCATCAGACATCAAAATCCAGCCTTGGGTGGCAGGGTGGAGGGCTGCTGTGCTGCTAGTGAGGGGCAGGATTCTGTGGCCAGTTGGGAGAAAAAGGAGGAAGGAGACTCCTGTTTGGAGCCAAGAGTCTGAAGATAGAAGTTAGGCTGCCTCATTTGTGCCCAAAGAACCCAGTGCCTGAGGTGGACTTTTCAGAAACAGTCCAGTACCAGGCAGTGCATACGGTCCAGTTGATCTGTAAAGCCATACCCCTTCTGTACAGCTTAAAAGGCTGACTTCCTCTCCCTGCCTGACACTGGCTGCTCTTAGAACGCCTGCTGTCTGATGTTTCGTATATTTCATTATTCACCTCGGGACGCTGTCTCTCACGTCTTACTGTCTTAAGAGTCTAGCAGGTATTGTATGTGGTGCAAGGCTTGTCAGATGTAGCTGCGGTTTATTTTTGCACTGGGTGGGGAGTAGGTTGTGTTGGGTGTAAAGCAAAACTAAAGTCCTCCAAATCTTGGGGCTCTGTTAAAATTTCTCCATCTCAAGTGATTCACTGAAAGGCTTATATGGCCCAGAACTCAGAGTAGGCTAGACTGGCTAGCCAGGCTAGCCCAAGGACTCCTCTGGGACTACAAGTATGTACTGCCATAACCAGCTTTTTAAAACATGGGTGCTGGGGAAGCAAAGACAGATCCTCATGCTCACATGGTGTCTTGGTTTCTTTTTCTATTGCTGTAATAAAATACCTTTGTAAAAACAACATTAGGAAGGCAAGGGTTTATTTTAGCTCACAGTTCAAAGCCTGTTATTGCAGGGACATCAAGACAGCAGGACTTGGAGCAGCTGGCCTCATCACATTCATATTGAGAACCAGAGATGGGTGGATGCATGTGCTGCTCAGCTCCCCCACTCCACTGTACAGCACAGGATCCCAGCCAGGGAATAGGACCAGCCTCTCCACCGCAGTTAAAGCAGTCAAGATGTCCCCACAGGCACCCTGAGAGACCCATCTCCTGGACAGTTTTAGATTTTTGTCAAATTGACAATTAGCACTAATGGTCACAGGCAGCTAACACTAACAACTGCTCTCCACAGCCTTAAGCATGCAGTACCACTCTTACCAAGTTTGGAGTTTGTTACTGATAGATGTCTGTGGGGCCCAGAAGAGCAGGTGTGACAGCCCCAACAACTGCTTAGACTATGGTGTGTCTCACTAGAACTCTCCACCCTTCTCTAGGAGGAGCTTCAAGGCACTGTGCCCATTCCATGGGTGACATGGCTTGCTGAAGGCCACCAGGTACAAGGGGTATGCATTCAGACTGGCTCTAGAGCCGGAGTTCAGTGCTGGTCCTGACAGGCCAGGTGGTGTTACGTAATGGATTTGGAGTCTACAGATTATCCATTCGGAGGTTAAAGGACTGTCTTACATTTACTTATTGTATTAGTGCACCATGTGTGTCTGTCTGTGTTCTATGGCAGACATGTGGACATCCAAGGACAATGTTGTGGAGTTGGTTCTAAGACCTGGGGATTGAGATAAGGTTGTCAGGCTTGCCAGCAAGTACCTTTACCCACTGAGCCACCCCGACAGCCCACATCATCCTTTCTCATTGACTCTGGGTTTGCAGAGGAGCAGGCTTTGTCCTTGAGATTAGGTAAACCCAGTAAACCCAGCTACTGTGTGCTTGTTGTAAGATTATGTGAAGAGTTTTCTTGCTTCTTGGTTGACCTTAATTTTAAAGGGGGATGAAGACGGCCAACTGTCGCACACAAAGATTGCTCACCAAGGCTAACAACATAGAGTTCCTGTCACCCTCAGGTCCCTGGGAAAATCATATACTGGCAAGAAATTTCTTGTACACTTGCCCACTTTGCCCCTCCCTCTTTTTTGTTCCCTTAGTTCTAACAGTGTGTTTTTTCTCTTCTTAACAGATTTTATTTTTAATTTTTGTTAATCTCCCTATCCCCTTCCTGTGGGTGGGTGAGTAGGTGTGGGTGCCTGTAGAGACAGAAAAGGATATCGGATCCTTTGGAACTGGAGTTAAGAGGCAGTTATGAGCCATCTGATGGTGGGTCCTGGGAATCAAAATTAGGTCGTCTGGAAGAGCAACAAGAGCTGCTGAGCTGTCTCTCCATCCTATTCCCCCTCTTTTTATGTGATAGGAGTTTTCTGTGTAACCCAGTCTGGCCCACGAACCTCTGTATGTAGGCCTGTATCCCCAGCTCTGCTGTCCCTCTGAGGTCTACCTTTCAGCTCTGTTTGTCCCTTTTCCCTCATTGTTCCACGCTGATTACAACACAGCCCCTAGCAGCCTATCCCAATGTTTAGTGTGAAAAGTTGATATCGGCAAGGCTGTTCTGGTGTAGGTCTCCTTTCCAACTGCCCTGTCTTTATCTCAACCAGATGCCTATAGGGTCTACTGGCAGTCAGCCTGATTCCGTAGTTCTGTGGCTTCCACATAGGGACTCCCTAATCATCGGAGGTGTCACCCCATAATCTTTTCTCTATTGCAAGAGGTTTTGTGCCTATAAAGCTTTCTGTAGAAATCTGGAGTCGTGTAAGGAGAGAGAGGGGGTGGGGTGTGTATGTGTGTGTATCTGTGTTTGCAGTGGATAGCTTGATTTCTGTGGGTATACATACATATTCAGGGGAGGTCATTTTTATACTTTTCATTGAATAGACTGACACCTGCTGCTGTCTTATCCTGGCCTGCCCCTCACAGCCCCTTTGACCCCTTTTACTTAGAAGCCCTGCTGGCTGCTGCTCTCCAGATGGTACTTTCTTGTCCACTGCTAGCCCTGGGTGGCAGTGACAAGGTTCCCAGTGTCTCTGAAGCTGTGTATGTTCTGTCACATTGAGCACAGTTCAGGGTAAGTCCTGAGAGAGTAAGCACTTGGCCCACCTGTGCCCCAGTGCAGTGAAGACAGAGGCCCTTCCCAGAAGCCTAGGTGCCTTCCCTTCAGAGGAATTTGCCCTCTTCCCTGGCTTCTCTTGCTTTTCCCCACCAGCACATTGCCTTCTGTCTTGTTGGTCCTTCCTGTCTCTCTCTCTTCTCTGCTAGACAGCAGCCCCCTCAGCATGGCTTTTGGTTTGTCTGACAGTCTCCAGAGCTTCTACCTGGGTCCAGGATACTGGTGCTAGAGTGAATCCAGGGCCGAGGCTGAGTGTGTGGCTCCACTAGTAAAGAGAAATTAACCTTGATGTAACAGTTACTGCGCCCCGAACTTGAGATGCATTATCTTAATTAATCTCCAGAGAGGGGACACCAACTGACCACGGCTACCACAGGCTGTGTGAGGGAGGAGCCCAAGTTTCTGTCCACGGTTTCCCCATGCCACTGACTGAAGGACTTCTCATTCATCCATCCATTCTGCAGTACTGGGGATGGAACCCAGGGCCTCTCACTGCTGGACAATCAATCTATGTCCAGCAACACCCTTGGCCCCTCACTGGTATACGTTAGGCCAGAGCTCTACCACTGAGCCACGCCCCCAGCCCCTCACTGGGGGATTCTAGGCAGGGGCTCTACCACTGAGCCACGCCCCCAGCCCCTCACTGGGGGATTCTAGGCAGGAGCTCTACCACTGAGCCATGTTCCTAGCCCCTCACTGGGGGATTCTAGGCAGGTGTTCTACCACTGAGCCACGCCCCCAGCCCCTCACTGGGGGATTCTAGGCAGGGGCTCTACCACTGAGCTAGGCTCTTAGCTCTGACTGGAGGATTCTAGACAGGTCATATACTGCTGACTTTGTCCTTAGCCCCTTATTGGGGAAGCACTCTAATGCTGAGTCACACCTCTAGCCCCAGCCAGATATTTTGAGTTGGGGCTAGAAGAGGCAACAGGAATTTGATGGGTGGCTCAGCCCGAATCTTCATTCCTTTGAAACTGGAGCACCTCCTATTAGTCCAAACAAATGTGGGAGCTAAAGTATGGGTGAACTGCCTGTGTAGTAATCATGGAGGCTTGTCTCCGTGTGTACGACAGTTCAGTTTTTACTTGCATTGATGTCAGTGACAATTCCTCTGTGAGCTGTAGCTGTTCTCACTGGTTTGACAGGCAGTCTCTAATGGGAAAGCATCTGAAATTAGTTTTCAGATTAAAGGTAGAGTTTGGGTCAGCAAGGAGTCTCAGTGGTGAAGAAAGGTGCTTGCAGCCAAGACCAATGGCCTGAGTTTAGTCCACAGAGCACACAAGTATACACATAATTTCTAAAAAGGGTAGAGATAACGCAAAAGGGCACCGTGTGTTCCTGATGCCTCAGTTAGGGCACTGATTCTGACTGCTATGAGGCTGCCGTGCCATGGAGACTCATTTGCAGGTCTAAGGAGACTCATCTAGTGGAAAGCCTGGCCAATGGTATACAGAGGCCTGCTCCTGCAGGCTTGAGGAAGACAGAGTCTCAGAAGAAGTGGGGTACCCTGCAGGCACATTCTTATTAAAGCAAAAGAAAAAAAGGCATGCTTTTAGGGTGAGTAATTTCAAAATCATCATTGGTGGTCTCAAGACTCATTTAAAACATTACATTTCCACTTAGTTTTGTGTGTGTGGGGGGTGGTGGTGGTGGTGGTGCACATGCATGTTTGCAACCCATGGCATATTTGTGGGGATCAGAGGACAACTTACAAGAGTTGGTCCTTTATACTTTGTGGGTCCAAGAGATCAAACTCAGGTGGTCAGGCTTGGCTACAAGTGCCTTTACCTGCTGAGCCATCTCAGCAACTGTTTAGACTGATTTTAAACATCCTCTCCATGTGCTTTCTTTT
>NW_021604614.1:623858-632442 GCF_004785775.1 Grammomys surdaster
CTCCCTCCCTCCCTCCCTCCCTCCTTCCCTCCCTCCCTCCCTCCTTCCCTTCTCTGAGACAGGTTTCCTATTTAGCCCACTCTTCAAGGTGCTGAGATAGCAGGCATGCACTACCATGCCAAGCTCCAGCTGCTTTCACATAGGCATTGCATGGTATTCTTTGGTTTGTCTTCTTTTACATGCTTTTCACTTGGCCCAGAGGCTGGAGTCCCCACAGAGAGAAACTTGGAACTATTAGGAACCCTTTGAGGAAGATCTGCCATAGACAGACATAAAATATTCCAATTTTCAGGGCAAATAGCCATACCTCTCTCTGTCCCCCAGGACAAGGCAGGCCCGCATGCATGTAAGCTCACATACAGAGACATGCCAGTAGCCATCTGCTCCCCACGATGCCCCTGAACCTTCCTTGGCTATGCCTTTGGAAGCTTTTCTGAGGAAGGGCAGGGGCTCTCAGCCTGGCCAGTGGAATAACCTTGAAGGATGAAGAGAACACTCACCAGGTTCCCTTTTTTGGCTTGGCATTCGTAGTTTTGCCACAAACCACCAAGAGGTGCCATGTAATCGACATCCTGTTCAGGGGCCATGCTCTTCAAAAGCCAGAGATTCATTCTGGACCCTGTCATCCAGTCATCTAGGGAGGGACCTCTTTGAAAAAGAGTTTCTGTATGAGGTGCTGTATTGCTCAGATGGTTCTTAGTGACATTTCTAGTGCTTTCTACCTTGTTGGATGTGCCAGGTTCTGAGTTCATGTGTATATTGTCAGCCCTGTCAACCTGGGACCTAGGATCAACATAGGACAAGGAGTTTCTAGCTGGGCTGGCTGTATTTTTGTGAATAGCTATAGCTGCCATGGCAGCCTCCTTCACTTCTCTCCTTTCCTCCCTCTGGCCAGTGAGTACACTTTTTTTGTTTTTTGTTTTTGCTTTTTTTTTGTTTTGTTTTGTTTTTTTTCCAGACAGGGTTTCTCTGTGTAGCCCTGGTTGTCCTGGAACTCACTCTGTAGACCAGGCTGGCCTCGAATTCAGAAATCCGCCTGCCTCTGCCTACCAAGTGCTGGGATTAAAGGTGTGTGCCACCACCGCCTGGCCGTCAGTGAGTACATCTTAAAAGACCAAGCTGTTTGGCAAAAGATGGCTTATCTTATCTCCTTTCTCTTTTTGGCTAGGGATGGAACTCCTACAAGTTAGGCACATACTCTGCCACTGAGTCCCAGCCCCAGGTCCTCACTAGGAGAGTCTAGGCAGGGGCTCTACCACTGAGCCACGCCCCCAGCCCCTCACTGGAGGATTCTAGGCAGGTGTTCTAGACCACATCCCCAGAGATGAGTTTTGCTATGTTGCTGAAGCTGGCCTTGAGCTCCTAAATTGAAATCCTCCTCCCTCAACCTGCCAACTAGCTAGAGCTAAAGGGCTGTGGTATTGAACCTGGATGGCAGGATTTAAAAAATTGATACATTCCCAGTTTTCCAAGAAACAGCCAGAGTATACACCTCAGAGTAAGTTCCTTCTTGATTGGCTCCTGAGAGTAAATAGCTCAGCTTTCTTCTGTTTCTTTCTGGAAATCACCGGAGTCTGGCTAGCATGAGGAGAGAGTCCTTAAGTGTACTTACAGTTTGACGATTTGCTGACTTTGACTAGGTATGGACCATACTGTCCCATCCCCCACATAGCATCATCCACCAGAGAATCATCTGTTGGTGCCTATGCCAAATAGTGCTGTTCACAGGCAGAACGTTGGTTCCAGGATTTCCTTTTTTTGCATCTTAATGCCTTTCAGATGTGGGGGACTCTCTGTGCTCCTGTTTTTATGTGACCTGTGACTCATGGGCTGATGATTCTGTATTTTGGTCCCTCATCTCCCCTTCCTCTCAACACATTAGATTCTCTTATTAGTACGTCATTGTCTTTGACACTTTGAGAATAGACAGGCTCAGTAGATAATAAAATGGTATTGGCCTTGAGTTTTATAGCCGTCTACTCCCTCTGTCTTGTTTCTGGAGCTTGAGAATGCAGGTCTTATTCTCCTTCTAAAGTATCTGGTGGGGGCTGGGGCAATGGTCAGTCAGGCAAGCACTGATGCTAAACTAAGTATGAGGTCTTGCATTTGGAGCTTCAGCATCCATGTTAAAAGCTTGGTATGGCAGTGCAGGTCTGCAATCCCAGCTCTGGGGCCATGGACACCAGCGGATGAGTCTCTGGAGCTTATTAGCTACCCAGTCTCACTGAATCTATGAACTTCAGGTTCAGTGAGGGACCCTGTCTCAAAAAGGAAGGGGGAGAGTGATTAAGGAAAGTTCCTGCCATCAATCTCTGGCCTCCATATGTGAATGAACACACACACACACACACACACACACACACACACACACACACACAGGATTTGGTGGTGGTTTAAATATTTTTGGAAGAAATTCAGTCTAAGACTTTGAGCCTTCCAAATGTGACCAGCCCTATCTGGAGCAGTGGAAGCTCCACACATTGGTGGAAGGCGCAGTCTACTCACTGTGTCAGTCTGTTTCTGTGGTGGCAGGAGGCAGCACAGTATTAAATTTGGAGACCCCTGTTGGCTCCTCATGTTGGTTCCTCCTGTTGATTCACATATGCCTGCAAGGTTGGGTAAAGGAGTAAGGTGGAACCCCATAGAGTCTCTGCCTGCCAGCAGCAAGTGGCCCCAGGTGCATTGCAATGTAATGTTGGAGGTAGGTTTCTGATCTCCAGGCCACCTGGTCCACTCAAGCTGTCTGACCCACCAGTCTGGGGAGAGACCTCAGAATCAAAGGGACAAATAGTTGGGGTTAGGAAACAGAGGGTCTGATCTATGTCCGTGTGTGTGTGTGTGTGTGTGTGTGTGTGTGTGTGTGTCCGTCCGTCCCTCCCTCTACTGCCCTTCCCTGTACATGTCTGGATGCCAGAAGACAACTTCTGCTGTCACTCCTCAGGTGCCATCCATCTTGTTCTTTTTTGAGACAGTTTCTCATTACAGTGGGAGTTGTTTTGTAGGCCGGATAGCCAGTAAGCTCCAGGGACCCTGTTTCCTTTCTAACGGCAGTCTTACATGTAGCTTTTTTTTATGTGGGTGTTGAGATCTCAGGTCCTTGTGCTCACAAGTCAGCTGTTTTTCTCACTGAGCTTTCTTTCTAACCAACCAACCAACCAACCAACCAACCAACCAATCTACCTACCTACTTACCTACTTACCTACTTACCTACTTACTTACTTACTTACTTACTTACTTACTTACTTACTTACGGTGCCAGGCTGGTCACAAACTTGATATGAAGCTGAAATTGGCCTTGAACTTCTGATCTTCCTGCTTCCACCTCCTGAGTGATTATATGAATACACCACCATGCCCAGCAACCCTGTGCCCTTACTTTATCCCCCAAAATGTACTCACTAACTGGGAAGGCCTAGAGCCCTCAAGTTCCTTCAACATTGAACACCCTGCTGGGTTAAAGAAGCCAGGATATGCTGCTACTTGTCCTATAGCTGGAGACCCAGACTTCTTCATGGCAAGTGGCAGGATCCCTGTTGAAAAAGCAGCCAGCACCGGTTTTCTGTTTCACCAAGTGTGTGTGTGTGTGTGTGTGTGTGTGTGTGTGTGTGTGTGTGTGTGCCTGGAAGGAAATATCAACTTCTCCCGTTCCTGTCATATTTCAATATTGGCTTTTTTCCGCCCTTCTCCAAGTCTCCCGTTATAACTTCTTCTGCTGCTTAAATATAGCTGTCTAAGTCCTCCTTCTTGCCAGATTGTTTATATTTTTGCAAGCCTTCTGCGTTATCTGTGGCTGCTTGCTTGCCTCTCTCTCCATCCCACTTCCCCACGTTGGTGGCGGTTGCTCTTTTTCCCCTGCCTCCTCTTCTCTGGGATGACTTTCAAATGTGGTCTATCAAAACGCCCAGTGTTTCCCTCTTTTCTGCAGTAGCTTTGACATCTGTTCTTGAATGCTAGCCCACAGTATTGCTTTGGATTTGCTCACCCAGGATTTGTTTGAATGCCAGCAATACTAAAGGGAAGAGTGCAGCATGAGGCCTCTCCCACCTCACAGTTCCCCTCCCCACATTTAAACTGTCTTTAGATTTCTAAGTTGACAGCATGCTGGTTGGTTGTTCCAGCTCTCTGTCATCTTGTCTGGCCATGAGCCATATCATCATGGTACCAGAGAAGCATCACCCAGGATGGCTTTCTGGCCCACTGGGATTATTTCCACTAGAAAGGAAGCAGGAGGCTGGGGATGCTGTTGAGTTTGTATGCAGGAGCGCCTCGTATACAGGGGTCCCTGGCATTTCTTCTCAGCACCACGTAGAGTGGTGACACGTGCCTGTGCCTTCAGCTCTAAAGAAGAGGAGGCAGGAGGACTAGAATTAAAGGTTATCCTCAGCAGGGGGGCCTTCTCTTTACTTCACATCCTTCTGGAAAGTTCTACAAGTCAGGTTGACTTTCACTTCCCATCCTAGCCTTACTCAGGTGGTAGCTTGGAATGTCTTCTGAGTAATAGACACCCTATTTGCCCACAAGTCCCCTTCTGTGCACCCTTCCATGCTGTTATGTGAGCGTCTCCAGCTCTGGGGACATGCATTGCACAGCTCCTTTTAAGACTTGTAGATTTTCTGGGGATTAGGGATATGGCTCGGTTGTTAGAGAGCTTGCACAGTTAGTATGGCGTCCTGGGTTCTGTCCCTAGCACTGTTTAATACATGGATATAATCCTAACAGTTGGGAAGAAGGCAGAGACAGTAAGATTGGGTATTCAAGGTCATCTTTAGCTTTATATTGAGTTTAAGTCCAGCCTGGGGTACATGAGACTCTGTCACTGGGGGATACGGGGAGAGTCATAAATTGTCTTAGGAGGTATGTAGACTAGGGTGCCCTTCTTGGCCTTTTATTTCTCTCAGAAACATCAGATGATGGGACATGCTGTGGATGGAGAAGTCACTTATAATAGTCACTAATGCCACACAGAATATGCTGCTCTGTGTGTTCAGTAACTGGATTTACTTGACTTAGCATATGAGACAGCAGGGCATTTGGTGGTCAGCCACATGGCCTATGTGTACCTGCTGTGAGCCTGGAGCTCCATCCTGGGCCCATCTGCTGTGGGCTGCTCAGGGCAGCTCCCCATGGCAGATTCTCCCAGAGTCTTCAGGGCTGGGATACAGGTTCTCTGACACTGTGTGGAAGTTATTGCTGGTCAGAACGTGGCCACTCTTCTGGGAACCTACCCCGGGGGATCTTCAGGGCATGTGGGTGTTTGGTGAACCTTGCCTCTGAGACAAATTAATGGAAATAATTATTCTCGGGATTTGCTTTTTAAAGGTCCCTCTTGAAAACTATCAGGTTCATGGTTGAAATTGGGATTCCTGGCCTAGTGTAAGTTTTCAAGAAATATTTGTTGAGTGGTAGCAAACCAGCTGTTGTTACCTCAAGTCTCAGGTTCATACTATAGACTTGTAGAATCCCACTGGAGGACACGCCATGCTAGACAGGTGGACCAGAACTCAGGAGAGTGGCCTAGAGAGATGTCGGGGGCATTGACTCAACTGTGGTTTAGCAGGGATACTGTTTCTATGTATATTGCCATAGGGAGGAATCCTTTGTGCAGTGCCATAGGGCACCATACAGTATGTTGAACAAGTTTGGTTTTCTCTATCTAGTGTCTATGGGATTGGTGTTGGGTAGATGTATTATACTTATGGTCCTTAACATTGTCCTTGAGAGCCTTACTTCCCACCCATGATTGATTCCCGGGATCTCTCCTTTTTGTTCAGGCCCAATATACACATGATCCCTCCTGATAGAAACTGCAAATTGTAATCTTGCTTCTCCTTTCTGGATCTCCCCACAGAGAGAACTTGATGCCACCGCAACAGTATTGGCCAACAGGCAAGATGAGAGTGAACAGTCCAGAAAGCGTCTCATTGAGCAGAGCCGAGAATTCAAGAAGAACACTCCAGAGGTGAGCTGGGACTGTGTCACAGTCTTTAGAAGGGGTCTTATGACCCCTGGGAAAATTTACAACATTTACTGAGGCATTTCCTAGTTCTCCAGAAAAACCACATGTCGAGAGATGCCTGCTTCCTTGTTTGGATGTCTCCAACCCCACCCTGGCAGAGTGTACTTCATCCAAGTCATGGTGGGGTGGCAGTGAACAGGTTGTTAAAATCAGTAAGACATCTGGTGATACCAAGTACAGCATAGGCTGGGCATGAGCAGTGTCAGTGAACTCTCTGTTCTAGCCTCTGAAACATCAGGATGATGTTAACTGAAGTCTTTATGGGACCATCGTGGGCCAGAGGGCTTCATGCCAGGCTGGCTTCCGTGATGTTAGGTGGCAGTGTTCAAAGATACATTGCACCAATATTTCTCGTAAAACCGTATTTCCTCTGTTATGAGCTTTGTTGTACTTCTGTGTTTCTTGACACGTGTTGTTAGGGGTAGTGGATGTGCACCCTTTCTAGAGTCTGGGCTTCTCTTTTAAGAGTTTGTTGGGAGTCATATTAGTGACATTTTTATTTCCATGGCAAAGATACCTGACAAGTAGCTTTAGAGAAGAGGTTTTACCTAGGCTCACAGTGTGATGGGGAAGGCATGGCAGCAGGAGCTTGGGCTGTCTGGTCCATTCTATAGTGAGGAAACAGATTAATGTTGGAGCTCCGCTGGCTTTCTCCTTTTTATGCAGTCTGGTCCTTCCTCCACTTTTCAAGTGTAGAGATTACAGGTGTGTACCACTGCCCTAAATGCTGGGGATGGGATCTAGGAATGTCTTGCATGCTGGGAAAGTGTACCTCCCCATCACCTATATCTTTCTAACTGTTGTTTCCTTTTATCTTTTGAGATAGGGCCTCCCTGTATAGCCTGGGATAGCCCTCAGACCCACAATCAGCCTCTTGAGTATATCAACACATCTAATTTAAGTGTATCTTCTGTTGGACATCTTTAAAGGATTTTAAGGACAGAGATTAGATGTGAGTGGAGATGGGGGTTTAGTTAGTGTCCTGGGATCCTCAAAGGGGAAAGATGGGGGACTACTATGGCATGTAAAACAGTCTTACAGTGTGGAGGAAGGAGCTATAGCCATGTGTGTGGAGTCTCAGGTAAGTGGAAGGCTTGGGTCTGGCAGAGGACTGGACCACAGCTTTGCTTAAGGTTGCATCTAGTTATCTTGGTGACATTGGTCATTTCTGGTAGTTAAACCACTGAATCATTCAACTTTAAACTATAAAACTATAGTTTTGTGTCACTACATCAATAAATTCATAGACAATTAGCAGTATTGAGTATATTATTTTAGTTTAAAAAACTGTGGTTAATATGAAGTAGATTGCAATTACTTTTTAAGTACATATTTTCTTTAAAAAGCTTCATTTCCCATGGATTTAAAAACAATTATTTATCTATATAATATAGTGACAGGATCTCATGGAACCCATGCTGGCCCAAACCTCACAATATGGCTGAAAATGTTGTTGAATTTCTGCTCTTCTTGCCTCCAGCTCCCAAGTGTACTGAGATAGTAGGTTTACAGTACCACACTTGATTTCCTTGATGCTAGGGTTTGAACCCTGGACTTCATGCATTGTAAGTCCTTCAACCATCTTAGCTCCATACCTCCCCCTCCAAATAGAATTAATAGCTGCTCTTTGAATAGACCAGGTATTATCTCAAAGAAACAGTTTTTATTCATAAATTTCTACCTTTAAAATTTATCATATGTATGAGTGTTTTGCCCTTATATGTGTCTATGCACTGCATGTGTGTCTGATGCCTGAGGAGGCCAGAAAAGGGCTCTGGATGCTCTGGAACTAAAAGTATAGGTAATTATAACCCACTGTGGGGGTTCTAGGAGTTGAACCCCTGTCCTCTGCAAGATCAGCAAGTGCTCTTAATCACTGAGCCATTTCTCTAGTCCTAGATGATGGGTGTCTTGAGGGCCTGTTGCTTTCCCTGTTATTTCAGGTGACTTGATGACTACATACATTTCTGAGTAAAGATATACTGATCCAAAGTTCTAATATCATTATCTGTCCCCTAAAAAATGATAACATCAGGACACTGCTTACAGAGCTTCTGTTATATCTGGACATATGCACACATGTATTTAATAGGGTTATGTTTGTAGTACTTGTGAAAGGCTACTTGTATATCTAGTATCTGCTACCCATGGTGTGTCTTTATTAATTTGAAAGCCCAGTCTTGTGACACCTACTTGCCGTCCTTCTATTGAAGAAAGCTGAGGCAGTAGGGTCTTTGTTTTTAGGCCAGCCTGCCACAAAGAGTGAGTTCAAGACCAGCCTAAGCAACGAACGTAGTGAGACCTTGTCTTAAAATAGTAAGAAAAACTAGGGCTGGAGTATATGGCTCAGCAGTACAGTGCTTGGCTACAGTCTCTCTGTGAGGCTGTGGGGCATAAAATGCTTGCCTACGATGCACAAAGGTCCTGGGCTCAGCCTCACCTAACGTAAAATAAAACAAACTTGTGTTAGCTTAGAACACTATAGAATGCTTTAGGTGCAGAGGCTCTTTGCTTCATAAAGCTAGTTTAAGGGGCCCCCTGCCCCCCAAGAAAGGGAGGGAGGGAGG
>NW_021604614.1:632542-713181 GCF_004785775.1 Grammomys surdaster
ATTGGTTTAAAATAATCCCCAGGGTGGTTTGTACTGATAGTTAATCATTTTGCAGATATTTTTGGAACACCTTCCATGTGTCAGACAGTTGGGTCCTGGGGAGGAAATCCTAAAATCCTGATCCTGTTCTTTAGAGTTTCTTATCTATTCCACTCAGCAGTGGACCATAGCCATGTGGCAAGCTGAGTACTGGGATCCCATAACTGGCATCTTCTGTAGAAGTCTTTTCTTGCATCATACACATATCCATGTGACAGTATTCTCTGTGTGAGCCACAGATGGCTCAGTAACCTTCCTTGTAGATAAATACCTCTGCTTTTTTGAGTCTTGTTAGAGCCATGTCTTTCTCAATCTGTCTGTCCTGGGATCTGTCTTGGTCCCGGGGTGTGTGTGTCTCTCTCTCTCTCTCTCTCTCTCTCTCTCTCTCTCTCTCTCTCTCTCTCTCTCTCTCTCTCTGTCTCTTTTGTTGGTTTGTCTGGTTGGTTTTGATTTACCCTGTGCTGGGGATGGAACCCACAGCCTCACACATGCTCAGAGAAGGCATAGCACTGATTGTCTTGCGGCTCAGGTCTTTGTTGGTTGAATCCAGATTAGTGTCTTTAGTCCCTGGTGTGCTTCTATAAGAAGCCCGGACGCTCTGGTGCTTAGATGGGCTTTGTACTACATCAGCCATTTTGTGATAAGATACCGAAGAAAAAAGCTGGGCTGCCCTGCAAGCCACCCCGTAATTGTCTTTCCTCACTCCAGTGTGCTTTTTTCTCTATCTTAATTTTTTTAAAAAAAAAGAAGGGAAGAAGCAGTGTGTGTGTGTGTGTGTGTGTGTGTACGACCTCAGTGTTAGTGATTCTCATCTTCTTCTATGTTTGAGACAGGAGTTTTTTGTTCTATGCTGCCTGCAAGAAGGTAGCTGTCTGTAAGCTTGCAGGAGTTCCTATGTCTCTGCCTCCTGTAGCGCCATAGGATTACAGATGTGTGTGGCCATATCCAGCTTGATGCAGGTTCTGGGGATCCAAACTCAGGTCCTCATGGTTTTATGGCAGCGTGCCAACTCCCACTCCCCAAGTACATTTTTTTTTTTTTTTTTGGTTTTTCAAGACAGGGTTTCTCTGTGTAGCCCTGGCTGTCCTGGAACTCACTCTGTAGACCAGGCTGGCCTCTAACTTAGAAATCCACCTGCCTCTGCCTCCCACGTGCTGGGATTAAAGGCGTGCACCACCACCGCCCAACCCCAAGTACATTTTCATGTTGGTATTTCTTAATCACTGGAGCATGCTTCCTAAAGATGCCAAGTGCTTATAGTTCCATGGTGTTGCTTACCTGTGGCCTTCTTTGGCTCCTGTATTTGGGAGAAGAGTTCAGCCCCAGCCCTGACTACTACGGGGCCCAGCTAGGCCAGGAGATGGTCACTTATCCATCTTTTCTGCCTCTACCAGGGCAGGTGCTTCCAGTATAGTAACCACAGCCCCTTTAGCTCTGGTGTCTGATTTACCATACTGTTTGGTGACAGGGAATATTCTCTGTGCCTAATATAATGTAGCAGTAGTTAATTGGCTTTTGTTTTCCACGGGTCAGAATCTTAACTTCCCAGTTCCACCTTAGGCCTTGCTCATTTCTCTGATTTATGGTCACTCATTCCCACCTCCATCTTCCCTTTCCTTCCTTCCTCCACAAGCTCTCATGTAGCTAGGCTGGCTTCAAACTTCCTTCAAATATGAACTCCTGGGCCCCCTGCCTCCATTTCCCTGAGTGCTAGGATTCCGTGCACCTGTCAGTTTATGAGGTGCTGGGAGTGGGGATCTGGGATGAGAGTGCATAGCAGGCAAATACTCGACCAATCAAGTTATATCCCTAGCCTGCCTTTTAGGCTTTGACAGAATCTTACATAGCCCAGTTGGTCTTGAATTAAGTTTGTAACCAAGGCTGTCCTCAAATAACTGATTTTTCAGCGTCTACCTCCTGAGTTCTAGGGTTGCAGGTAAATACCTCCATACCTGGTAGATGTTTGCATTCTTGCACAACATTTTTAAAATGCTATATTTGGGTCAGTCTCTTTAGGATGTGGAAGGAATTCTTGACCATGATAGAAGGAGGCTAGATTTGTTGATAATTTCTGTGCTTTAGCACATGGGCTGTGGGGAGAGTCCTCTGCTTTTTGTCTATGGGGAGGATCTATTTTCAAAGTTATGGATAAAGCGATGGGCTCCACATCTTTCCCTTTCAACCTTTTGCAGAGGTGAGGAATTAGAACGGGGGGGGGGGGGAGGCAGAGGAAAGATGAAGCCAGGACTGTGGCTCCTATCTGTAGTCCCGGAACTGTGGTGGCTGAGATAGGAGGGTTGCTATGAGTTTAAGGCCACCCTAGAGTAAAGTAAGACCCCAGCATGAGACAAGTAAGAAGGAAGGAGTAGAGAGTAGTAATACTTAACTGTGGCTGAGACCCAAGTGCATTTAGTCACTGTTCTGCTGCCTTTTATAGCCACACAGAAGTGACTCAGCCTGGAAAAAGAGAGTCACTTAAAATAAAGTAGCCACTCCAGTAGGGCACGTCTTGTTCCTATGCAGCCAGCTGGCTAGAGCCTCGTGGGGCACCTTGGCCTGGGGCGGGGGGTGATCTGGGAGAGGCATGGTGCTCTGGTGATCTTACCTTCACCAGGTTGGGGTTCAGGAAGGCCACGTGTGACCTTGAACTTTCAAGCAGCATGTTGATATTGTTGGTGTGTGTGTGAAAGTGTGAGTATCTGTGAGTGTCTGTGTGTGTGTGTGTGTGTGTAGAGAGAGAGAGAGACAGAGAGAGAGAGAGAGAGAGAGAGCGAGAGAGAGCACAAACTCGTTCTTATATGTGTGTGCTCTGTTGTCTACTCATTACCTCTCTTGCGTTCATGTCATTCCCAGACCTAGAAGGCTGCTGTGATTTGAATTTGCCTGTCAGGTTTCAGCCCATCTCCCCTGACAGGGTCTCTCTGTGTAGCCCTGGCTGTCTTGGAGCTCATTTTGTAGACCAGGCTGGCCTCGAACCCAGAGCTGCGTGCATCAGCTGGGATTAAGGGCATGCACCACCACTCCACTTTTGTGTCAGCCCTCCTGTAAGTCCAAAACCTCCAGACTCAGTCGAGCAAACATGGCAGCTGGGTTTTTCTGTTTCACATTGAACATATTCAGTCAACCGCACTGGAAACCCACAGATGTGGGTTCCTGATGTCACTGACTGTGGTTTCTAGGGGAGAAGGTAGGCCAGTAATGTCTTGTCAGACATGGGCCTCTCAGCAAAGACATTGATGCCTAGAGGTGCTCTAAACTAGTCCCCTAGGGACATGAGCACCCCTGCCACAAGCAAGAACCACTGTGGAGATTTGGGGACCTGTCTAAACCATTCTAGAGAGTCTGTAGCTTCCTCCATTTCAGAGTCTTGGCATTCTGATAACACTGAGGTTACCGATGAGCTTACCCATGTGCCTGGAGCTTTACATTGGTGCTTAGGATTCGAACGTTAGCCTTCATGCTGACATAGCAAGCACATTACCAACTTCTCTGAGGACTGCTTATTCCGAGCAGGGTTTCACTAAGTGATACAGAATTGCCTATTATTATTAATGTCTTAAATAAATTCTTCTCTTCGTGGGGCTGTGGGAAACCCACAAGCAACTTTTCAATTCAGTTTTTTCTCATTGGAGGAGGAGAATTGAAGCACATTTTTGCTTCATTTCGAAGAGGTCACTCTAGTATCTGGCAGAATCATAAAGCCTGAGTAATCAACCTGCGTGTTTAATCATTCTAGAATCACCCACCATAAAGTTGCAATACAATACGATTTTAACTAGACAAAGCTTAAAAATTAAATAGAAGCTTTTAACTGTTACCAGTTAAACATGTTCAACCAGTATAAAAAACTTAAGAAGTAGTTTTCTTAGTTCTAAGGAGATCCCAGGGGAAAAGTTATCCCAAGGACCTTGTGCAGCTGAAGCCACAGTATTCTAGCATGTGAATCTGAAGAAAGCTTAGGAGGACACGAAGCAGTCCTGAAGAACAGAGGGGCCCACTGGGCTGTGCACAGCATGGGTGAGCACTACTGGTCCAGGATTTCCCTCCCACACAAGGTGACCTCTATTGCTAGGGGCTTTCACATGCAGAACTATTGTCTGCCTGGATCCAGGGGTCTTGGAAGGTAAATGTCTGTTCCCAGACCAGCTGTTGCAGATGTCCAGGGGCTTCTGACCCTGAACAAGAGGCCTTATCATTTCAGATTTTGTGTTCTTTCCTATAATCTAATGAGCAGCTCTCACTCAGTATGTATGGGGTGAGAGTGGTTTGGGAATATTTTTGTAGACCTTATCAGTTGCACATCCTTAATCGAAAAAATCCATAGATCTCCTTTGTTTTGTTTTGTTTTTTGTTTTTTTTGAGACAGGGTTTCTGTGTAGCCCTGGCTGTCCTGGAACTCACTCTGTAGACCAGGCTGGCCTTGAACTCAGAAATCCACCTGACTCTGCCTCCCAAGTGCTGGGATTAAAGGCGTGCGCCACCACTGCCCGGTCATAGATCTCCAAATACACAGTGTTTGGAGCATATTGGAGGATTTGAGACTTCACATGTTTGGATTAGGGATGCTCTACCTTTGTTACCCAGCTGCTAGTGGGGGAAGTGATTTAGCATATACAAAACATGTACTAAGTACTCAACAGATACTTTTAGTTTCCTGTCTCCTCTAAAAGTAGCCCTGAGTTCTTTCTAGGGACCAGCAGGTATAGAGAAGGTTCCAGCTATCAGCAGGAGCAGGTAGATGATGGCCAACTAAACAAAGTAACTTCAGGTGGTATACACACTGAAACAACCCTGCCCATAGCTCAAGCCTATTGTCCCAGGCACTGCAGATGTTGAGGCAAGAGAATTAAGACTTTAAAACTAGCCTGTGAAACTTGATAAGAAAACTATTTCAGGAATCAGCTGGACTGGAGATATTACATAGTGGTAAAGTACCTGCCTAACAAAACAAAAAACCACAGGATTATACAATAGTATGTGCTCATGGACGGGTCGGTGAGGACACTTAAGGAGCTGAGATTATTTTAAAATCAAAAAGTGAACACATCCTTTTGTAGCATCCCTACCCCCAAACACAGACAGCTACCAGCAGAGACACGTAAACGCTCTCTTTAAATGCACTCTCGGTGCATTTGGGTGGGTCATTCGTCAGTGGGCTCCTTCAAATTTAAGTAAAGACTTAATTGTGTTGAGCAGAAAGACATCAAATCCCATCTTTCAGAAGTTCAGGGCTGCTTCTGAACTCCCTGACTGCTGGCATTGGAGGAATCCTTACATGATCCATGAAGAGTTTAATCTCCCAGTGTCTCTGTTGTGCCTGCTTAAAGACAGCAGGGCCACCTATGATCTCACTGTACCATACACTCTTTATGGGAACAACAGATGAGGCCCAGGTCTCTGAAGAGTCCTTAGAACCAACAGCCTCTCCCCCTGAGCTGTGTGTCGCTTCCTCTGTGTGTCTGGCATTTCCAGAGAGCTATTTTAAGCATAATGAACAAATTATCTGAGCATTTAAGAGCTGTGAAAAGGAAAGGATTGTAAAGAGATTTACGTGGGCTGAAGTTTTAATGGTGACCTCTGTGAGCCTCCATATTCCCATGGAGAAATGGGGCTGATGGTCCCAAATGCTAGGTCAAACTGCTTCCAGAATAGCATGACAAAGTTATGGAAGCTGTGTGCTTGTGACGAGCAGTGCTTTGAGAGAAGACATTGAATTCAGGAGTAGATTCTGTTTTATCTTATTTATTTTAGAGATGAAACAGGACTTTTTGGATGCTAGGCAAACACTCCACCACTAAATCTCAGCCCCAGCCCCTCCCTGGAAGATTCTAGGCAAGCACTGTATTTATGAGCCACATACCCAGTCCCTTGCTGGAGAATTCTAAGCAAGTGTTTTACCTCTGAGGTACATCTCTTCTTTTAAATTTGTATTCTGAGGCAAGGTCTTGGAATATAGCTCAGGCTAGCCTTGAACCTACAATCCCCATGCCTCAACATTCCAAGTAACTAGGATTATAGGTATGTGAGGTGGTAGGATATATTTGGATCACCACGGATCACTAATGGTCAGTATTGGCTTTTGATCTTAACTTTCAAACCTGAGTTGCTCAGAAACGGACTCAGGCCTGACTGACAGACGAGAGTAATTTAACTCAGACTGCTGGGCTAGTAGCCATGGTCTAGTTGGTGTTCCTGAAGGAGTCTTTAGATGGGAGTCAGAAAACCTGGAGTGTCGTTCTGGTGCTGCTGCTGACTTGGTTTGCAACCTGATCAAGCCCCATCACCTTTCATTTGACAGCTTTTAAAAGCCATCAGGTGATTTATCTGGGACATTTTACCTCCACCAGCTGCTCAGAGGGTGCTGAGAACCACACCAGCTTCTGCTGTTTGTTTCTCTCCCAGCTCTTTCTCTATCCTTGTCCATCTTTCCCCATAACATTCATGGCAAGCTCTCTTTAGGCTTTTTCTTTTCCAGAATTTGCATGCATTAGGAGATCTTTGCAGATCCTGTTATGTGAGAACTGAGTTCACCGTGAAGAGTTTACTTTCTGGTTCTGGCTAACTTGAGGGATATGACAAGAGCAGCTTGTAACAGCAGTTGACGTTTATTAATGACTATCTATTCATATAGCTCTTCTCCAAATCCTTTTTTTTTTTTTTTTTAAAGACAGAGTCTTATGTAGCCCAAGCTGGCCTCAAACTCACTATGTAGCCAAGGATGACCTTGAATTCTTAACCTGCCTCCATCTCCCAGGGCTGGGATTACTGGTGTGCACCAGTATGCCCATCTCCATCTACTCTTAAGAGTGTGTCTCTGCAAAAGGTACAGTATTTGAATCAGGCAGAGAAAAATTGAGACCCAGAAAAGACATTAATTTGCTTAGTGTGTCCTACTCAAATTGGCAAAGCTGGCAGGAGACTGCACATCTAGGCAAGCCTTCATAGGTCTGTGCCAGCGTGGGTCCCTGGGGAGTGCTTGCACAGCCTTGCAGCCCATAGCCACCTTCCGGATGCACAGAGCCAGCTGCCTTGTGGGATGGATCTCCAGAGCCTCCTCCTGCCCAGGCTGCCTGGCCCTATGCCACCACCCTCTGCTGCCTGTTTCCAAGCACATAAACTTCCCTGGGCATTTAGGGGAGAGTTGGAACTGCTTCTTATGGCATTCTCTGCACATCTTTTGCTCCCCATTTCACATCTGGTCGGTCAGCCCATCAGTCTCTTTGGAACCCTACTATAATCTTGTGCTGACTGCATGCAGGATGCTGTAAAGAGGGTCTACTGGCAAGTGTGCTTAGATAGTGCCTCTGGCTCGATAGCTCAGCTATTGCAAGGAGACCCAGCTTTGGTGCTGCTGGGGCCACGTCTTCCCTCACCAGCTTCCGTGTTACACTGTGGAAGCATTGCATTCCTGGGGTACAGAGCATGAACCTTTCTACTCTAAAATCCTTTTTCATCTAACAGTACCTTGCTGGGTTTCTCTATTAACTGAGCCATGCTCGCTGGGTGAGTGTGAACAGGAACCTGGTGTACTTCATATTTCTTTCTTTCTCTTGACTGGCACACTGCCTTCGGCTGTGAGTGGCCTGTTCACTCTTTCCTGTCTTCTCCTCTAACAGTTTTACTCATTTTCACTGTTGGACCATTTGCTGCCATGCCTTACCTACAAGTAGGGGCCCTGATGGTTCCAGCCTGAAATCTCTTGAGAGGTTGCCTTAAGGGCATCTCCCAGGCAAGGCATGCCCCTTGCTTATTGTACTGTCATGTGGAACTGGGCAAGTGGGGATTTCCATTCTACCTTGCCCTCCATTTTCTTTCCCACAGACATTTTTTTTCTATTCCAGACCCCACTGTGTTCGTTCATTTGTTTTTGAGACAAGGTCTCACTAAGCCAAGGCTGGCCTAGAACTTAACTTCATAGCCAAGAAGTCTCCTTCTTCCTCCATATCCTGAGTGTTAGGATTACAGGCATACACTGCCTCACCAATTTCTGTGGTTCAGGGCATGGAACTAAGGGCTTCCTTAGACAAGTGCCCCACCAACTGAGCTACACAGCCCCAACTGTTCTGGATCTTATTTTGGAGCTTTCCTCTGTGTAGATGTCACCAGGGCAACTTCCTCATCGATGCCCCAGGACTGTCCAAGCCATGTATTCTTTGGATGCTTTCAGTGTTTTTTCTGTCCTTGGTGAATGTAGTGCATCTCAGGAGCCCCGTGCCCGTCATTCTTCGGTGCTGTGTCCGCTGTGTCTGGGTCTTTATTCTTCTGCCGTCCAGCTTAGAGTCTTCTTCCCAGTTATGTTTTGTAAAGCCTTGGTTATTTTCTTTTTTGTGCTGGGGACAGGATACTTAGCTGAGTGCTCTACCACTGAGCTAAGTCTCCAGTCCCCTCTAGTGCTCAGGTCTGTTCTCTCCCCACCTTCTGGGGTTGGACACTAGCATCCTTGGTGAGTACCCTGTCATTCAGTTACTTCTCACCAAGTTGCTAAGGCTAGCTCTGTAGATAGGCTGATGTTGAACTTGCAATCCTCCTGCCTCAGGTTCTCAAGTAGCTTAAATGACAGGGCCTTGTGACCATAGTGCCTGGCTCTGAAAATTCTTACTTAAACGAAAATTTAAATGAATTTTTATTGGGGTTTCATTTAATTTGTACATTTGGACAGACTCAATGAAGTGTTCAGCTTTTTGATAGTGTTCCTGCAGATCATATTCTTAGGTGAATTTAATTCCATGTAGGGCTCAGGGGACTCATGAAAACTTACAGGGCCTTCACTTACACAGCTCATTGTGCAGATACAAAGTAGTCAGAATTGAAGGATTGATCATTTTCATCTGGAGCTGAGCATAAAAATAAACCCACTCTGTTATCATAGGTGGCTATGATTAAGACAGGGCAAAAGGTCTGCTCCAAGCCTTCCACCACTGACAGTTTCCTGAGGAAGATGGAGTGTCTCTTCATCTTTGGTCCAGGTCATCAGTAGCTGAGAGCCATTACTGTCTATCGGCTGTTTGGTTTGTGTGAAATATGGGGCTGGTTAAAGCTGGCTTCCCCGAGGTCAGGTGTGTTCGTGTAATCAAAAGATCTGGGAACCATACCGCACATACTCATATGTATGTGTACCTGAGGTAGCCGCACAGAGATAGATGTCTTTTGTATTTTAAAACACACTTCATTATGGGTTATTTTCAAGCTCCTGGGGAGAAGCTCAGTTAGCCAGTTTTTTTCTGTCTCACAAGACAGGCATTTGTGAAGCTATCAGCCACTGGCTAAGCAATGAAACATGGAGATTCCTCCTGTGTAATGCATGCTCAGCCCTGTTCAGTTCCCATGACCTAGACAGAGAAGTGGGGCGTTGGCTTCTATTGCTTTGAATTTAAAAGTTGAAGACAAGAATATTCCCATTTCATTTGTATATAACCATCTCACAAACAGCATGTTCCTTTCTTTTTAACGTTTGAAGATTTCTGTGTATATTCATGCACACATACATTCGTGTGCACCATGGCATGTGTGGTGGTCAGGAATCAGTTCTCTCCGTCATGTGGGTCCCAGGGATGGAACTTAGATAGTCAGGCCTGGCAGCAAGCACTTTTACCCACTGAACCATCTCTCCTTTGCTCTTTGCTTCTGATTTGCTTTGTGAAAGAAAATGCAGTTTCTCATAGTGACACGAAGGTAGAAGAAAAGGGATCAGTAAATACGCTTGTGAGGATTCAGAGGGAAAGTAAAAACAGGACCAGGGCAGGTCAGAGTGCCAAGTGATGACCAGAGCCTGTGGGCTCACTCCTTCCAGCTGGAGAACTGTGAACTGTAGCCATACTTTCTTTTTGCTGAAAGATTTTGAAAACTAATCTCTTTCCCGCCCTTCCCCCCCCTTTCCCTCCTTCCCTCCCCCCTCCCTTCCTCCTACCCTTCTCCCTCTCCCTCTATCCTTCCTCCCCCCTCTTTCCCTCCCCTCCTCTGTTTGAACAAATCCATTTGTATCTGTAGCCAGATAAAAGCGCTTGAGCATGTATTCATTGTCTTGGATGTAAGTGTGGGAATGCCAGCCAGCCTTTTTAAGTAAAGGAATTGATATGGAAGGAACCAGGGAGCTGAGAGCCATTTCACTCTGAAATTCTTTTTGCATTAGCACATCTGCAGCATTGAGGACTGTGTGGAAAATTGAAATAGTGCTTCTATCCTGCCGTGTCTCCAGCGCGTCAATAAATCACCTTTTTTCCCTTTTAAAATGTCTGGCCTTGTAATTTATGTTTGCGTAACCCATTACTAAATTCATAGTAGGTGTTTTAGTTGGCAGGCGTTGTTCTAGAGGTTCTGGGGGCGCTGAAAAAAATACAGAGCCTTTGTATTTATACTTAAGTGGACATTTTAGTTTAGTTTTTGTTTTAATAATGAACTGGGTATTTATATAATTTAATATACTATTATTTGTGTGCATATAAGCCACAGTGTGCATGTGAAGGTCACATGACAACTTTCTGAGACTGTTTCTCTCCTTTCACTGTGGATTCTGGGGAGTGAATTCAGGGCATCAAACTTGGATGTCAACTGCCTTTACTCGATAAGCCATCTCCTTAGCCCTGAATTTGAATTTACGAAATAATGATAATTTGGAGGTGGTGTTTGCATCTTGCTTTGTAAACAATATCAAGCCATGTTCTTATCCTGTTCAACCGTTATGAACTTCTCAATGCACTTTATGGTTTTCTTTCTTTTAAAATTAGAATTGGGGAAAGATAATGATTCTAGTATTAAGACTGTACTAATGTGCTTCACTTTGAGTAGAATACCAGCAGTCACTGGCCAGGAGGGAGGGTGGGGAGGTAAAAGTACTTGCCACATGAGTCTAATGAATTAAATTCAACCACCAGAACCCATAGTGGACCTTCACTCTTGTGCTTTGCCATTGTACCCCCCCCCCATTAATAAATAAAAATTAAGAAAAACCTAAATCTGTAGTTAGACATGTGGAACATCTTCATGTTCCCTGTCTCCCTCCCTGTCTCTCTCCCTCTCTCCTTCCCTTCCTCCCTCTCTTCCTCTGTCCCTCCCTCCCTTCTCCCCCCCCTCCCCCCCTCCCTCCTTTCCTTTGTCCCATAGAGCCCAGTCTGAACTTAAATTTCTAAGGAATCCAACAGTGACCTTGAATTCTTGGTCCTTTTGCCTCTGCCTCCTGAGTGCTGGGATTGGAGGCAGGTGCCATCCAATTCCATCTGAGACTTTGTAATTTTTAACCAAGCATTGGAAAAGAACCATTATGGGCTGAGGACATCGCTCAGCAGAGCATTTGCCTTAGACACCCCCCGCCCCCCAATGAGGAGCTAGGGCTGTGGTTTAATGGTAGAGTACCTACTTAGAATTCCCAGTGAGGGAGGGCTGAAGGGCAGCTCCACAGTAGAGCCCCTGCCTTGCCCTATGTTCCATCTCCAGCACTGGAAAACAAAAACAAACCGCATACATTATGTCTTCTAACCATAACTTAGAAAACCTTTAGAGTTTTGCTGCTTTGAATCATCATAGTAGTAATTAATCATGATAATAATAATAATGATAAATCCCTGTTTTTCTTGTGTAAAAGTTTTAAAAGTAACTTAAGGGTTGTTAAAAAGCCGTTTATGATTTGTGAGGAAGTTTGCTTTGTTTGGGTTTCTCCCTTCTGTCCCCCACTCCCTGACTGGATAACGATGTTTTCATATCCAGCCTGCCCCAGCCCGTGAGATCATAGGAGCCATTCTCAGCACTTGCGTAGGCTCCTGCCTAAGAAGCCTTCCTATAATCATGGCCTCTTCACTCTGAAGCACAAATCTTGTTCCTGAGATTATCCTAGATTGGCTTAGTGCTGCACACTTGCCATCATTGCACCTGGGAGGCTGAGGCAGGATGATGGAGAACTCCAGATTAGCCTAGGTAAGACCCCATCTCAAGGAAACAAAACCAAACCACCAAATCAATAATGGACCTATGTCAGGCACATTCAGAATTTAACCTAATCCTTATGACCTACCTATAGGTTGATAGATACAGATTGGAAAATCTGTCTTCCTACCACCAAAATTAGGGATTAAAAGTAGCTGATGTTTTGTTTATTTTAAAGATAGATTATTTGATTTTTTTTTCTTTGTGGATTGATTTGGCTTGTTTTGCAATTCTGGGGGCTGCATTAAAACCTTGAGTGTGCTAAGTTTCTATTTTTTTTAAGTGTACAGGGTCTCAGCATGTAGCTCAGGCTAGCCTGACCCTTGCTATGTAACCCAGTATATCCTTAAACTCTTAATCTTCCTGCCAGGATTACAAGCACGTGGACACTTCTCTGAATTTGTATGTGTGTGTACATGTGTATACATGCATGTATATGTTCAAGTATAGAGTTTAGAAGACAACCTCCAGTGTTAGATGGGGTCTTTGCTCTGCATATAACAGGCTGGGCCCAGCATTCCTAGAGTTTCTCCTCTGTCTCCATGTCCCATCTTGCTGTAGGGATGCTGGGATTACAGATGTGTGCTACCACACCCTGCTGTGTGAGTTTCGTAATTCAACTCAGATCCTCATGCTTTTGGAGCACTCTCTGTACCAACTAAACTCTTTCCCTGCCCAGTTTTGGTTTCCTGAGACAGGGTCTTCCATGTAGCTTGGGATTTGCTATGCTCCTGCTTTAGCTTCCTGGTGTTGATTTTCTCCTTAAAGTCTTTGGTTTTCCTTGTTGTTTGATCAACAGAGGTGTTTATTCTGGCTGCAATGCCTGGGAAACATTCATTTGAATTCAAAATACGTTTTTTTTAGAAACTTCAGGGGGTGGTATTTACGATTTATTCACCGGCAAGATGCAGGCTTTCTCAAGTTTGTCTCAGGTCTGTGCCCATGCTGCCCAGGACCTGAAGCAGCACTGTGTTGCTGTGGGTGGCAAATACGATTATGGCACTGTGGGACGTTTTCTTCCCACTGCTAATGCACTGTCTGCTCATTTCCCCATCATTCCCTGTCCCGGGGCCACTGGTTCCTTGTTCTTGAGACTCTGTAGTCATGTCTCTGAAAGTGCTTCCAGCAGGGGAAAGTGCTGTGCCAGAGGCTGGAGAAGGGAAATGGAGGTGTTTATCGACCCAGAGACTCCTTCCAGCTTTCCCTACTAGTTCTTTTCCAAAGCAAACTGGTGGTTTTCTTCAAGTCAGCCACGGCCAAAGTACAGCAGGATTTGCTGTGTGTTCTTTAGAGCAAGCATTCCAAGAGGATCACTCTGAGGGAAGGAAGAGGCTGTGTGGGGGTGGGACAGGCTAGCAAGTGCAGTGATGAGGACATCTAAGTGACAGTGAAGGACAGGCTGGACTTGAGATGGAGGCAGTCCTGCAGCCTCTAGTCAGTATCCTGACTGGCTGTTGCTGCTCCCCACAGGGAAGTGGGCGGGGTGATCCGCTGTGTTAGTAATGAGCCATAGGGGCTGGAGATACAGCTTAATGATACAGCACTTGCCTAGAATTTGGCAGTGGGGGTGGGGTCTTGGTTCAGCAGTAGAGCACTTTGTGAAGTTCTGCTGTGTAAGCAAGGCTACACTGGAACTTACTATCCTTCCTCAGCTTCCTCAGTGCTTCCATTATAGGTGTGTGTACACCGTCATGCCCAGCCATGGGGAGTAACATTTTACATTTAAAGACATGTGTTTGTTTGATTATTTGGGGGTATTGGAGGGGAGTACATATGTGCTGTAGCTCAGGTTTAAAGCTCAGGGAACAAGTTGTTAGAGTTAGCGCAATCCTTCTACCATGTAGATTCTGAGTATCAAACTTAGGTCTTCAGGCTTGGTTGCGACTGCCTGTGCTCACTGAGCCATCTTGCTTGCCAGGAAATGATAGTCAAATTGTGCTTGTCTCAGAATTCCCAACCTTCATCTCTTGTACCCCAGCAGGATTAAAGCTATGTGTCCTCACCTCTGCTTGATGACCTGATGGACTAGGGGTGGGCCAGGCCCTTGGCTCACTCTTGAGTACACTCACTCTGAGTGTGAACTGTTTTCATGAAGGATGAGGGCTTCATGTGGGAAAAGTTGACTTGTTTCTCTTCTTGTGCAAGAAGGAGGAAATGGTTTGCGGATGATTGTCCAGAGAAATGCACCCAGAGACAGGCTAGGTCCTGTCCCTGCTCCTATAGGGACAGGACAGAAGAGGACCACAGCTGCTGTGAGACCAGGCCCTTTGCTTGCTGTGTTCTTGAGCTTTTAGATCTCCTCTTGCATTTCCTTATGTCCCCACTGAGTTCTTCTACTCACCCAGGTGCCGGTTTGTGTTTTCTCTTGAGCTTCTGATCTCTAGGAAGGTTGGGACACCTCAGATCCTCCCAATCCCGTGCATGATTCAGCTCCATGAGCACTTGGTGTTTGCTGTATACCGTTAACCGTGTATTTCTGGATTGATCTACCCGCTCCCCGGTCAAGAGTGCTCTTGAATAGATAAAGCTGTCATAGCTGCCTCAGTATAAACAACCCATCCTGTCCTGTTCTTCAAGAGCAGACTTGTACTCAGAGTGGGGTAATGCTTGCTCAGAGCCACACAGCCATTCAGTCTTGTTACTGGGCCAGGACTCATTTGGAAGGGTCCAGTATCTCTGGTCAACAACTCCCCCTGTTTGTTTTCACACTGCAGCTTTGAAAAGTCAGAAGGGAAAGGGCAGTGTGCCGGGCTTCCTGGAGGCAGGTGGCTCCTTTAAAGCCGGGTCTTGTTATTGCCAGCCTGACCTCGTTTCCATGGAAGCAGCCAGCAGGGCAGCTTGTTCCTATCAGCCTGGGGCCCAGTGGAGCCTCAGCCCCTGACAGGCTCTAGAACTGGCCCTCTCTCTGTCATGGGAGGGAGACCCAAATGGCCATGGAGCCTCTCTTCTCCCACTCCTATTGTGGTTCTTACCTGAAGGAAGAACTAGGGAATATGTAGTGCCCTGCTGTGCTTGCCCCCAGGGTTGGGCTTCCTTTCTGCCCTGGGCTACTTCCTGTGTGGGTCCTGCTCACAGGTGGGTAGGTTCTCAGGAGAGTAGAGGGCTTTTTTTTTTTTTTTTAACAGTTTCTGGAGGTATATTAAGATATAATAGAAGAAAGATCATGTGCGTGTGCGTGCATGATTTTGTGTGTGTGTGTGTGTGTGTGTGTGTATGTGTATGTTTGTAGGTCCATGCTTATTGGCAGTGCCGTTGTTGGGGCAAGCTGTTTCTTTCTTTCTCCCGTGCTACCATCTGAGTCCTAAGGTTCAACCCTGATTGTCAGACTTGGTGGCAAGCCCCTTTCCAGGTTGAGCTAGCTTGCAAGCCCAAATTTTATACTTTAATTTATCCCTTTGAGGTTTGCAAGTGTATCTATGGGTTCTGAGGAGTACTTGCATGGTTAAGTTCCAGAGGTGCTTGCAAGCCTCAAAGGAACAGAGAGCACTAGGAACAGCTTGTTAAACTGCAGACTAGGGAAAGGGTTCTGTACTGCACCCCCCACCCCTAACATATACCCTGTTTTTACTGAAAATTATCAAACATGCCAGTACATTGTCTCCTGGGTCTGTTTTGCATTCGTTAGGGTAGAAATATCCACAACTTCTGTTCCAGTAGGTGGAGAAAGACTTAAATCCTAGAAGTACCACTCATCTACCTTTTTAGGGTATTACAGGTTTAGCTTGAGGGCTGGAAGGTGTCCAGAAAAGTATGACTCAGGGAGAAAAAGACTACTCCCAAAGCATGCAGGGTGGAGTGTCAGGGCCAGCACAGTAACATTCCCAGTGGGGAGACCAGCTGTCTGCAATGTGGAGACACTGGGGCATAGATTTGCTTTCACAGAACAAGTGAAACGGAACAAAAGTTTTTTTTTTTTTTTTTTTTTGACTTCTCATGCTCAGAGGCCCACTTTCTGCAGGTGTGTGTTTTGCTGACACCTCGTCCTCCGTGTTATTTCAGATGAAGTGCGCTTCAACAGTATCTCCACCCCACTCCCACCCCAACTAACTGGCTGCAGAAAGGAGACATTCTGTCGCCCCTGTCCCCTGCCAGCCTCCTGACATTAGGCAGAAAATGTGCAGCGTGTCTCTCTCCAGTCCACTTGCTCAGGGGTTTCCCCTTCTTGTTTTCCTTTCTCCTTGGCCAGCCAAAGCCTCTTGTAGAACAGAGCCATCATGGGACAGTACTACCTTCCCGTCAAGTCAAAAGCGGCTGATACCCTGCTGACCACTGCTCCCAGTTGTGTCCTCTCCTTCAGCCCCTAGTTCTTGGCATAGAAGAAGCAGCTCTGGGGGAACACAGCCTTGCTTCACTGGCTGCTGGTAGATCCCCTTAGCTTTTCCACGTCTCATTCAGCTCAGCTGGGAATCTGTTCTCTGATGATGACTAATGAGGCCACAGCCATGGTCAGTGTGGCATCATCTTCTGCATGGAGGTGCCTGATGGAGGCCCCTGTCCTCCTCCTCTTGATAAGGCTCACACTGAGGAAAGAAGGCGAGCTATTCATGTCCAACCAAGCCAGCAATAGCTGTTTCTCTGTGCTCATTTGTCTGTCCAGCCCTCCTACAGGCACCCACTGGGCCAGCCTTCACGTTCTCTGGTAAGGGAGTGCTTTTCAGTGTCAAGTGTCATCATCAGGGGACACAATAAGGACGTATGCTCAGCACCACCCAGAGCAAGAGGAATAATTTTACCAGAAGTAAGTTGTTGTGCTCTTTCCTATGAGGTTTTGGTTATAAAATTGGCATTGATTGTTTTCTAAGTTCTGAATGTAATCTATTCTTTTTTAAAGACAGGGTTTAATATAGCCCTGTATAACCTTGAGCTCTCAATGTAGCCAAGGCTAATCTTGACCTCCAGATCCTCTTGCCTCTGCCTTGCAAGTGCTGAGGTTACTAAGGTTATAGAAATGTACTAGTACACCCAGCGTGTGCCCCCTCCCCCCTTTTTTGAGACAGATGACACTGGCTATAAATCTAACTACTTGGGGTGTGTCACAGTGGTAGACTTCTTGCCTAGAATCTGCCAGCGAAGGGCTAGAAGTATAGCTCAGTGCAGAACGCTTGCCTTGAAGGCCCCTAGCTCTTGCTTTTGTTTTTTAGACCATCTGTCTTTAGAATTTACCAACCTAGTACAGAATCTGCAGGCTTTCCAGAGGGCATATGGGGGTATCTAGTTTACTACTGGAAAAGTCAGTGTGACCTCCTGCCCACTGTTCTCCTTTAAAGGTCTCAGAGTCTCAAGGTACATCATCATGATCCTCTTCCTGGAGCTGGTCCTGGGGTGAGGATGGGTTGGCCACAGTCAGCTGTTTGTGATCGTCAGAGCTAAGACCAGAAGAACAGAGCAAACCCAGTACTGCTGAACTCAGTTCCTGGTTTATTGCCGAGAAGGGAAATAGTTACTGATAGATGTGTTTCAGTTGCCACTGACTTCCTGTTCTTTGGATTCTGTCAGTTATAGTTAGGAGTTCCTTCATGTTTATTCACAAGGAGTTTGGGAATTCCTGTCTGCCTGGATCTGTGCCAGACATTGTGGATAGGTTTTGAACAAAAGTTGAATTCTTGATAGGATGTACAGGAAGCCTGACTTGCCCAAGGTACTACTGTATCCTGAGGGCAGAAGAGGGAGAGAGTACACAGTTCTCAACCCATGCTGGGAAGAATGGGTTGGTTCTAGGCTGAGCCTTGCTCAAGGATGTGAACATACCTCAGGGCCCTTACATGAGTGTAGTGCAAGACTCCACAGGACGCCCTGTCTTACTGAAAGAACAAGTTCTAGATGTTTCCCAGTAGCTGTAGCCAAGAGGATGAAGCTTGGAAGTAAATCACAATGAAATTGTGGGTTTAGAAGGGGCATCATAGGAGATGATGAGGCTGCTCATGACCGAGACCGAGCTTGGTGATGAAAAGACGCAGACTAAAGAGAACCCCAGGAAGTCCTTGAGGCAGCTGCCAGGGTTTGGAAGAGAGCAGAAGTGGGCTGACATCTAGAAGTGATGGCTAACACACAGTTCTGTACATTGGTGCCAGGTTTAAAATTTGACTCATTTTCCTTTAAAATAATCTCACTATCCTAGGCTTTATGCAGATTTGACAGTATCCTTCTGTTCAGCCCTACATGGATGCTGGGTATATCACCAGTGGTTTTAGAAGAAAGCCTTGGGAGTGTGGAGACATGTTGGGTCATCAGGAGGTGACAGGCTCAGGTTGTACAGAATGCTATCTCAAAGCTCCAGGTGCATGGTCAGGCCTCTCAGATTAGCCAGAAGCAAGACCCTCCCCCACTCCATTCCTGTTCTTGTTTCCTTCTTCCCTCTCTCCCTTCCATTTGTGAGTCAAAGTCTTATGTTCCCTGCTGGGCTTGAACCTGCTGTGTAGTAGAGGATGACCTTGAACTTGGAATCTTCCTGCCTTGACCCCTTAAGCAAGGGGTATGTGTGTGTGGTTCTAGAGATGGAACCCAAGGCTTTGTATATGCCAGTTAAGCAATCTTAATAAGAGTGCTTACAGCCCCTGCTCTCTTTTGGTGTTTTGGAACAGGGTCTTCTTATTCTGTTGCCTTGATTGGCCTTAAATTTGTGGTAATCTCTTGCTTCAGTGTCCCAAGTACTAAGAGTCATAGGCATGAACCACTCTGACTAGTCTGAGTATTCAGAAGCCCCAAGTGAAATAATAGGCTCAGTCTAAACAGAGAACTAATTTGGATGGGGTCACCTATTTTGATTTCTGGACTGTTTCTTAAGGAAACTTTAAAGCCACAAGCAAAATATCTTTGAATGTGACCTGAAATGACTTTTTAGTCACCTCACGGCAGTGTCCTGATACTGGCAAAACAGATAGTGCCTTAGCCAGGACAGGAAGCTTGGAAGTTGTTACTCCAAACCATACATTCTATACTTTTTAGAGGTAGGAGCTGCTAATGTGGTTCCTAGTTGTAGCCAGCACCCTCACTTCCAGCCTGGTGTGTAGAGACCTGCACTGGTTTATCTCCGTCACTGCAAGTGTTCCCTGTTCCCTGCTCTGTTAACAGAGCTATAATTAACTCACAGGACGCCAGGCAGCCACATTCGGCCAGGCGCCAAGAAATCAGCCCCAATTACTATATTCACATTGTCAGTAATGCCCACTTCACAGCTTCTGCTAATTTGAAATGGCAAGTTCCAACTTTCCATAGTCAAATTACCATTTTTGTACCGTTCTATTACATGGTGATATTTGTCCATTATTTGGGCTATGTAAACTTGGTATTATAACGACAATTAGTTGTTGTGCACTTTCTGAAATGATTTGCAATTACATCTCTTAAGAGGCAAACTCAAGTCTGCTCTGTTGGAGTGAGCAACACATTTGTTTTGGTGCGCCATACATGTCAGAAGTCAGATTTTCAAAGACAGTTGAGTACCTTGAAGTTCTGCAACAAAAGTGAGCACCTAAGTTGAAGGGTGTGAGGTAGGAATGTAGCTCGGTCTGTAGAGTGAGTGTTTGACTGACTTACAAATCCTGGGTTCCATCTTCAACACCACGTAAAAAAGGTGATCCCAGTACTTGGAGGCAGGAGAATAATGGTTAAAGGTTATAAGCAAATTCAAGGCCAGTCTAGAGTGTGTGTGTGCCAGTTCACACCCCTGTGCATATGCAGAATCCAGAGGAGGGTGTCAGGTGACTCGCTTTATCAATCTTTGACCTATTCTCTTGAGCCAGTGTCTCTCACTGAACCCTGATCTAGGCTGGTAACCAGCAAGCCCCAAAAGTCCCCCTTTCTCTCTGTAGACCTGAGGTTATAGCTGCATGTGCAGTGATACCTAGCTTTTCCCATGGATGCTAAGAATCTGAACTCAAGGCCTTACCTGTGTGTCATGGACCCTCCTCTGAGCCATCTCCCCAGCCTCTTCGAGTATCTTTTCCGTACCAAAGTTTCCTGGTTTCCTCATGGAAATGGAGACTTCCCTTGCCTCTTTGTCAGTTCCTTTGGACCATCCAAACTCCCAGGGACTTGAGATCTGTGGCTCCAGGTACTATCAATGACCCAAGGCTGTTCTAGTTCACTGGAGTCACTTGCTGAGTCCCTCTGCTTAATGGCATTTACTGGCCTGATTGGGCAGTATGGTTTTTGGTCGCTTGTTAGCAAAGAAAGAGGCCCAGTAAGGGCCACAGCAACATCTCAATGTCAGGATGTCAGGGCGCATTCAAAGGACAGTAGCCTTGGTGTGTTGAAATGAGTGCGGAAACTCAGAGGAGGTGTGGAGAAACGTTTATAGCAATGTGACATTCCAGTGACATCCAAATGGCATTTTCATTATAGTTTATAAAAATCTCAGTGCACAGAGGATTGGAAATTAAAACACGCATCTGGGTAACGGCTGGAGGTATAGTTCAACAGTAAAGCTCTTGGAAAAAGTGAACATCTAAGTTGAGGGGTGTGTCCCCAGGACTACACACACTGGGTATGTGGTGTATAGCTTCAGTTCCAGAGGCACTGAGTTTTATCCCTAGCACTTCAGAAAGCAAAGCTAAACAAATCTATAGTGTGTCCTTTCCCAAACAGATTATTTGAGAAATGTTGGTCACTTCTCTGTTTGAGTTTCATAGTAATATTTTGAATGTGCATGAATACATGTATACCCAGGTATCTGTGCTCATGTGTGCATATATATGGAGACCAGAAGTTAACCAGAAGTCAGTGTTGCTGCTTGGGTACTGTCCACCTTGTCTTTTTGAGGCAGATTCTTTCACAGGCCTGAAACTTGACTAGACTAGGCAGACTGGCTGGCTAGGGAGCCCCAGACATGCACCACAACACTGGGCTTTTTACACAGTTTCAAATGCATAGGGCACAAACGCAGGTCCTCATGCTTGCACAGTGAGCGCTTTACTGACTAAGTCTCTAGCCCATTGTAGTAATGACTTAGTGTCAGGCAAGGGGCTTTTTTTTATCTTGCTAGGCAGTGGTTTGCCAGTATAGCCACATTTTATGTATGTGAGTACACTGTAGCTGTCTTCAGACACTCCAGAAGAGAGCATCAGATCCCATCACAGATGGTTGTACATGTGGTTGCTGGGAATTGAACTCAGGACCTCTGGAAGAACAGTCAGTGCTCTTAACCACTGAGCCATCTCTCCAGCCCGTGAGACCCTGTCTTAAGAAACAAACAAAAATAAAGTTTTATTGGAGTGCAGTTATGCCCATTTGCCTTCTGATGGTGCCATGTGACCAACACGGCTTACATCTGACCCTGTGTAGCCGACATCTGCCGGTCCTTTCTTGGTGCGCATCCTCATCCTTAGTTACAGTCACTGTGCCACCGCCTGTCTTGGCCTCTGTCTCCAGTTTATCTCCTCTCCAGTCTGTGCTGCCTGCACTCAGTCTTCCCAAGCTGCCATTCTATCAGTTGTTACTCCTGATGACAGTCTACTGCTAGCGCCCTAAATATGCATGTTCCTTCAAAGTCTGGTCCCTGAATAACAGCACCAGTGATTTTCAGGGTCCTAAAAGTCCTGCAGAAAAGAAAGCTACTCAGTGTGGGTTAGTCTGAAACCTAGACAATCCCACTGACCAGAACAATTTGTCTTGGTCTGCTCACATCCATGAGTGAGGGATGGCAAATATACATGGTAAATGCCAGGCCCTACAGGCGTGGACCTTCTCACCTTTGCTGTAAGCCTACCTCATACCATATGCAGGTGGTGAGGGGGCTCATGTCTTGATGAAATGTTATTTAAAACAAACAAGTAAGCAAGCGAGCAAGATACTGATTAGATTTGGCCCTTGGGCTGTGTGTGGTTCAGGGAAGAGTGTGTTCTTTACCTGGGGAACTTGGTAGAAATCCTCAAGTCTTAGGCCAGTACTGTGTGCACTTTCACCAGCCTCTGTGTGGAGGCTGACTCTGTTGGACTGAAATGTTTCTCCCCTAGCACTTACTGTGTGGATTGTTGTGTCCCTATTGCTGTCAACACCTTCTCTGTGGAGGTGTCAGCTCAATATATGTATGGCGCCCTAGCCACCGGTCCTGATCTGTTAGTTTCCTTGTTGACATGCCACAGCTGTCTGTACACATCTGACTGTGTGTGGAGTCACTGTCCTGTGTGTTCTGTTGCCTGTTGCCTTTCCTCTGTGCTCAAGGGCTCTGCAGCTGGTCACTGCACTCACCTCTGTGTTTCTACATCTGCATACTGACCATGAATGATAATATTGGTACTATTAGCACTTGAGGAAGCAGAAGAACTGAGCTGTGAGCTCTTGTGCCTGTGGTCTGTGGTCCACATGCTGTGTGATTCTGTGTAAGGAGGAGTGGGGAAGTGGAGTCAGCACCTCGGGGTTCCTGATTTTTCCATGGTTCTGAGAAGTGCTCATGGTGGGAGGCCTTGCAGCAGTTTCCTCCTCTTACTCTACTCTGACTCAAGGATTGATTGATGTTTGGAAATTGTGACTCATCTTGTTAGGGAAGGAACAGGAAATTTTCTTCTCCCCTGCCCCCCCCCCCCAAATAGGTAATAAATAAAGACAGCTGACATCACACTTGGTGCAGTAGGGAAGTTTCAAATACAGGGCTGGTTTTCATAATCAGACACTTCTTGCAGAAAGATACCAGAAGAAAATTTCCTCTATTTTTGGTCAGCCTTCTTAGTAAACTTGCAGAGTTGTCCTGTGGGTTTGTACCCTTCTTGGGAAGATCTTCAGGGAATTTCATGCCATACAAGTGAGGTTCACCTCCTTTCTCCTTTAGTAAGAAATGTGGGAGTGGGCCACACCACTCTGTGTTTCCAAGTGAACACACAGGGTGGTGAGTAACTATGGCTTAAACTGTTAGAGAGTGAGGTGTTCCAGGTTTACATCATGAACCAAATACAGATTATCTGGACTCTAGGCTGAGGCTCAGGCTGGTGCCAGGGTGCCGGCGACTGCGGGTCTCCTGTTTTGTCTCACAGCATCAAGTAAAGTGGATGCCTGGTGTTTGCTTTTAGGAGTCACCTTCTGGGGTCTGAGGAGATGTTCAGTGCATAAAAGCTGTAACTGTGTAAGCAAGAAGACCCAGGTTGGATTGCCAGCACTCACATTGAACACAGAATGTAGGCATGCTTATCTCAGTGTTTATGAGGGGTGGGGGAAATACGAGGGTCTCTGGGGCTTGCTGAAGGTAGCCTAGCTCCAGGCTTAGTGGGTCCACCTCTGTCTCATACAGGAATACGGCAGAGCATGATAAAGCAGAACACCTAACATCTTTCCTGGGCACATGTATGGGAAGACAGACAGACAGATAGACAGACAGACAGACAAACAGATGCACACACACACACACACACACACACACACACACACTGTTCTCATATCACTTTAGTGTTGGAATGCTCAAGTGTCTTAGATTCTTGATTGTAGGTAACTTGGGAAAAAAAAGAAACATTTCACATTGTGACTCAAAGTGAGGCCTCAGTAAATGGTGGCCATTGGAATTACTTTATTATTGCTATCCTTGTTACTTGGTATCCAGTGTGTCACAAAAAGGTCTGCTTCACTGGGATTTGTACCACCTGCTAGAGTTTAGATAGGTGCTTTGCCATTAAGCTATGTATCCAGGACCCCAATGGTGGATTCTAGGCAGGAGCTCTACCACTAAGCCACAACCCCCCAGCCTTACTGTATATAGCAGCCTCATGGTGTTCACTGGTACCATTTTCTCTCCATTTCTGATGGGAAGACACTGTGGCATAAACATTTCCAGAATTCCTTGTGTCTGCCCACATATTGATCTATCCACTGTGTACCTTGCATAGCAATGATAAGCCACAAGCTATATGCTCCATGGTCTTCCATGATGCTGTGGACTGGAGTCTCACCAAATAGAAGATGAATTGCACAGAAATATTTGAATGTAGATGTTAAAATGAAGTATTCCAGGTGCTTTGCCTGGAATATTCCAGTCTGAAGCTGGAGATAAGGCTTAGTTGTAGAGCACTTGTCTAAAATCTTATAGTGGGAAGGCTGGGGGTGTGGCTCATCAGTGGAAAGCTGGTTAGCATGCAAGAGGCCCCAAGTTCAGTCTCAACACTGGAAAGTTTCAACACTGGAAAAATGTAAAGAGAAATAGAACCAATATAGTGGGTATAAGTCATTGTCTTCACCTCCTCATCTCTTACCATAAAATGTGCCACATGGAAGTCCCTTTTGAAATGAGGATTGTCACAGTACCACTTCAAGCATACCCATTTTGTCTGTAGTCAGGGTTATAGGGCCTTTGTGACACTGGGCCACAGATGCTGACTGAGGTCATTTCCCTTTCTGTGTTAGGCTCGGCCTGTGTAGAAGCAGACTGCTTATATTTGGCACCAACTAACTTGTTGGGTAGTGACACCAGACACACAGATTAGGATCTGACTCACAGCATATTTAGTTCAAATAGGTCAGTTTTAAAAATTCTGAATCCAGTTTTAATGGATTCTGAATCAACTTTTCTTTCAAAGATCCTTTAAAACGGTGGAATGGTACCACAGGATGTTCACTTGAGTCCCTTTTGAAAATCAGCACCTGATGAACTTCAGATTCCTGTGTAACCTGTCAGTTAAGAATCAGGGTTCTGGGGGAGAAATTCGGCATGGTCTCAGTGTCATGAACAAGAGTATGCGTCCTATGTTAGTCTCAACACTAAAATATGATTGAATGGAGGGAGATAAGAAAGGGGAACGGGAGGCAAAAATGTGTGTGTGTGTGTGTGTGTGTGTGTGTGTGTGTGTGTGTGTCTGTCTGTGAAAGAATAATGAATTTAAAAAGGGAACAACTAATTTCCCATAAAGAGGTATTTTTTAATGTCAGATTAATTCATTGAAATTATGTAAGTGATATTATTTTCCAAGACTGTTTATTAAAAGCAAGGAAAAATGTCAAACAGGGTGATATACACTGTAATTGCAGGACTTGAGAGGCTGCTATGGGAGGACCCCAAGTTCTAGGCTGTCTTAGCTACATAGCAAGACCATGTCTCAACAGCCCCCAGCTACGAAAAAATGACATGGAAAAAAAATCATGATATGACCTAATAAAAGAACTGCAGATGTTCCTTCAACCTAATTTTAAGAGAAAAAAAAAGAAAAAAACCACATAAATGCATGCACGTATAGCTACCATAAGCAAATATTGAACAATGCACGACAATGCACGACACGGCCTGTGTGTGTGTGTGTGTGTGTGTGTGTGAGAGAGAGAGAGAGAGAGAGAGAGAGAGAGAGAGAGAGAGAGAGAGAGAGAGATCAGTTCTCTTCTTCCGTTATGGATTCTGGGGCTCCAAACTGGGCTGTCAGTTTGTACAATAAGCAATTCCATCTCATCAACCCAACCCAACTTATTTTCTAAGACAGGGTCTCTCATTGGCCTGGAACTCACCAAGAAGGCTAGGCTAGCTGGCAAGCAAGCCCCAGGGATCTGCTTGTCTCTGCCCCGCAGCTTTGGTATCGCAGATGTGATCCACCACAGCAGCTGCAAGTTTTGTTTTGTTTGTATTTAATGGACCTGGATTCTCATAAGGCAAGCACCTTATCAACTTAGCCGTTTCCTCAGTCCTTCCCCAGTATTCGTAAGTGGAAGATAGAGGTTACCATAGCCTGGACCTCTGAACCTCTCAACAACCTGCTGTGTACTGTCCGTGGTCCGTGAAGAGTGATTCTACACTCTCAATGTTAGTGTCCTGTCTGTTAAAGTTAGTGCAGTAGAGCCTTGCAAAGTGCTCACAAGCGATTACAGTTAGGTAAGATCAAGAACGGGAGCCCATTGTTGGGATCTTTCTGGAACACGTCCTGTTTAGGGGTATGTTGCTGTCTCGACTTATTAAATGCAAGTGTCAGAATGTAAAAAGAGTGGCCCTCCAGAATGTTACACCCTAGAGGTAGGAGGGGCATATAGCAGAACCAAAGATAAGAGCACTCAAATTGGGGGAGGGGAGAGGCTGCTAAGGAAGGGTAGGAAGGGAATGTCACGAGTGACATGGTGCCGCTGCTAAATTTGAGAGCATCCTGAAAGAGAAGAACTCTGAGGACTTGATTCAGTGGCTAGGTGGCCCAAAGGGTAGTTGTTGTATGACCTGGAGTCTTTAATTATCATGTGAACAGGCAGGTGTTCTGTATCACTAGGAGATAGTGGGTTGTTGTTGTTTCCCTACTTATTTGGCCTTTTTGGAGGGGCCGGCAACACTGGGAGTTGAATCTAGGGCCTTTTGCATGCTGGCCAAGCACTCTCCACTGAGCCATGGTCTCCAGCTGTTGTCGGCTGTATCTCCAACCCTCCTTCTTAAACTTTTTATTTGGGTACAAGTTCTCATTGCATTCCTGAGACAGGCCTGGAATTTGTAATTCCCCTGCCTCAGTCTCTCTGATAACGTTTACTTTAAGGAAACACGGAACTAGTTGTGCATGTGTGTGGGACAGTTAGGAAGTATGGTTCACATCATTTCTGTATTGCGCTTCCTCCCATTCCCTCATCTGAACAGCTGGTGCTGTATTCCCATGTCACCTCAGACCATATTAGATTTTTTATATTCTAGTCTCTAAATGATTTGTCATTCTGGTTATTTGCCCATCAGATATAACTCTCCCTAATGTGGGCATCTGACTAGTTTGAGCATAGAGCTCTGGATATTCCCTCCTTAGTACCAGCCACGGCCTTTCTGCTTTCTCGGGTGCTGTGAATCAGGCGGGGAAAGGAAGCTCTCGTCAAGCCTCTAATTATTTCTGTTGAAACTGATGATATTGAGGGTGGAGTGTGCAGCTTCACCTTCCTTGTGTGCATGTCTTTCCCCCCCTTTTATAAGAAGTCTATTCTTTCCTGTCTTGTTTGTTCCTGCTTGATTGGGGAAGCTGCTGTTTTCATTGTTTAATTAATGGGAACATGTTCTCTTTAGGATATCACTGTGGACGGGTTTTCTGTTTGAACATGGTGCAACGTGTGGACCCTTTTAAGCCTAGTTACACGTTTACCTCTTTTATAAGGCAATAACCAGATTCATTTTGCAACTTTTTTCAGAATAGCATTGTTCTTTGGCTATTCTAATAAGATTTCACCACCACGGAGATGCCCCAGGTTGGCACAGCTGCTTCACAGCACACAGTCCCTTAAAGTACATTTTGAGAGATGTTTTGTAACAGGTTTCCTCCACCCTAGACTTCAGTCACTCACTGTGTACTTGAGGGCTCTTTACAATGTCTGTATAATGTAATTTCTCTGGGATCTGTTTTATTTGTAGTGAAGCTCTTAGTGTTTGTCCTGTCCTGTTTAGGTTTTGCTAAGGAGATTCTCGTGTGAAGGAGCTGACATTAAATTACATGACTAATTTGTGGAATCCCTTTTTTTTTTTAACAAGGATCTGTGGCTCTGGGGAAAACTTAGAAAAGCCCCTTAATATGTTTTCCTCTTCCTGTCTTCTCACCTCTTTTTCTGGGTGAGTGTGGGTATGCTTTAACACAATCACATTATATAGCCCAGGTTAGCCAACTCAATTGTCTTCTTACCCCTGGGATTACAAGTGTGCTGCCATGCCTGTCACAAGGACCTGGTCATATAAAGAGAATCTGGTATGCCAGAAGATATTCTTTTCCTGAACATTTATTTATGTAGCATTGACTGTTTGCCAAGGTGGCCCCTTCTTCCTCCCTCCCTGTAAGTGATCATTTGTGGCTGTCCAGTTTAAATAAGGAACTTGAGCAGTGTACAGAGGTAAGGGGTGAAGGTGAGGGCAGGAGGGGAAGCTCAGCCCTCTGGCTATGGCTGTGTGGATCTCTGTAACAGGAATCCTCAACGGATTAGGTTTTCTGGGGTGACAGTGAAGACCATTGACATTTGGAGAATTTGAAGATATAGTAGGTCATCCAAGCAGAGCTAGATGACATGCCAGCCCTCAGGGACAAAGCTGTGAATCTGTGTGTAGATATGGGAGGCACCAACTGGAAACAGGTGCCGTCCGTGTGCCTTTGTCACCTCTGTCCTTGGCTCATGGGGAAATCAAGGTTTCTATGAGGACCCAGCTCAGTACACACAACAATGTTCTTTAAATTTTGTTTGAATTTATTTTTATGTGTATGGGCTAAAAGAGAGCATCGGATTCCCTAGAACTGGAGTTACAGATAGTTGTGAGCCACTGTGTGGTTCTGGGAATAGAACCTAGATCCTCCGGAAGAGCAGCCAGTTCACTCTGAGATCCAGCTACATTAGCTATCATCCTCATCATTAGTCTTAGGCGAAAATGTCTTTTGCACAACCATTTGGGAGGTGAGGCCTATCACAGCCTCACATGGAAATTCACAGTTCTCAGGATCATCCGTTTGTTCCTTTAGCCCCAGATCACCTGTTATTAGAACAACGGAAGCCGTATATTTTAAAAAGCAGCCAAGACTAGCCACACTTTTGAAGTGTTGCACAATCATTAAAAATCACACTGGTGGCAAGACTGTAGAACAGGCAGCAGGATAAGAAGGGGAGAAAACACCTTAGGAAGTGCATGACAGCGTTCTCACAATCCCAGAAGACATGTACTGAAACTACTGGAAGAAGCCGGAGCATAGTACCGGCTGGCCCTTAGGGGCAGGACCACAGCAAATTTCTACCCTATGCTCTGCCTATTTTAGAAGTGATAACTGTCATAGCAAATACTATGTTGGTGTTGTGTACACTAGTGTGCATGCTTGCACACATATGCCATACCATGTGTAGTAACGACAACTTACAGGTTGAGTGACTTTCCTTCTTCCACCATCCATCTTGTTAGCAAGCCCTGCTTCCATAGTTTATACAAGGGCAAGTAGACATGATCAGCCATGCTGTGACAGAATTGCTGGATATCACACAGCTATCACCATCTTCCTGGCACCCCTCAGTGTCACCAGGGACCCCAAGCCCTGTCTTCATGGCTCTCAAATCCTCACTGAAGCACAGTCAAGAATGGAAGGCATGCTTAGCTCTCCACGACTGCCCTGGTTCTACGAGTGCCAGCAAGATCAGCTCCTTGGGGCCTAGGCCTGTTCCCCAGTCAGCAGCCCCTCCTAGTCCTTGCCTGGGGAGTGGTGTGCCTGGTGTATTGACACATGGTTGGCACAAGAGCCCTGTGTCTGGAAGTTTAGTCGTTTCTCCTGTCACTCTTCTCTGAAAGGCAGTGTTAGAAATAGATGTAGTTTTTTTTATTACCGTCTGGTCTGGTCCCTCAGGCTAATTTCTGCAGTGTGATGGAAGTGTACTCACTCTCCATGCTGGGGCTTGGATTATGGAGTCAGATAATGTCAAAAGATCAAGGCAGCAGGAACACTCAGAAACCTACCACCTGAGGTCTGGAGATGAAGCTCAGTGGAGAGATTGCTTGTATAGCCTGTACGAGGCCTTAAACTCTATCCCCATCAGTGAATAAATAAGGTGTGGCATGCTTATCATCTTCTCATTCTGGAGATAGAGGCAGGAGGATCAGAAGTTCAAAGTCATCCTATTACATAGAGTTCCAGACCAGACTGGGATAACGAGACTCTGTTTGACCAACAAAAACTTAGGCTGGGATTCTTTTTAAAGGTACCAGTGACAGTTTAGCCAGTGTCCTCCAGAGCCTTCACACAGAATGTATTTGTGACATCTCCACTGGTCCTGCTGCATAGCCCCAGCCCTAGCTACCTTTGGAAGAGGAGTTATTTGGAATCCTTCTCCATTTAACACCTTTGTGACTTAGCTCAGTGTCTTCCAATGACTAATACAGCCCTAACAGTTTCTAAAGCCATGCCAGCCCCAAGATCGGCTGCAAGCCCAAATTCTGTCTTTGTTGGGAAAGATTTGAAACTGCAGGTTTAGAAGCTTTCTGAAAGTATCTTGCTTCATTGAACACAAATTCTTTTGCAAATAATGACATCGCAATGGTTCTAAAGAAATAAAGTGACTTGCTCAGCCTGAGTGTGCATCTTAAATGCTGAAAAGCCACAAACATAGGCTTTGTGAACTGTGTACATTTAATTAAACCATATCCATAACACACTACATGAAGGGCTGATTTGTGTATCATACTCTGAAAAGATCCATAAAGGGTCTTTAGAAACATACAATCAGGATTATTCCTAGACAAGTTGTTTATCCCTTTCCTTATATGGAACATGAGATTGTAGGGGCTGGGACACACCAAAATCCTTGTAGTTAATAGCTCCCCAGGGTGTCTGCAACTTGGAGCAATCAGAATGTGGTGAGGTTTTATCCTTTGTTTTCTCTGTCTTCACATAAAACAAAGGAGCAGAAGAAGACAACACCTCAGTGGTAGAGCATCTGCCTAGAATCCCCCAGTGAGGGGCTGGGAGTGTGGCTCAGTGGTAGAGCCCCTGCCTAGAATCCCCCAGTGAGGGGCTGGGGGCGTGGCTCAGTGGTAGAGCATCTGCCTAGAATCCCCCAGTGAGGGGCTGGGGGCGTGGCTCAGTGGTGGAGCCCCTGCCTAGAATCTCCCAGTGAGGGGCTGGAGGCGTGGCTCAGTGGTAGAGCCCCTGCCTAGAATCCCCCAGTGAGGGGCTGGAGGCGTGGCTCAGTGGTAGAGCCCCTGCCTAGAATCCCCTAGTGAGGGGCTGGGGGCGTGGCTCAGTGGTAGAGCCCCTGCCTAGAACCCCCAGTGAGGGGCTGGGAGTGTGGTTCAGTGGTAGAGTATTCACTTAACATACACAAGTCCCTGGTCCATCTCCAGTGCTAAATGATCAAACAAGTCAAATAAGGAGAATATTTCCATACTAAATGCATATCAAGAAGTGGGTACTAGGAGACCTAACTCCGTGTGGACTTCTGGGTCTGTCTAATTAGTCCACCATCTCTGTTGCTTGCTGTCTTTATTGTTGCTGTTTATGGTGCTAGGATAGAACCCATGGCCATGTACATTCTAAGCAAACTCTGACCTTTGAGCTATAACCTCCCCCACCCGTGTGTGTGTGTGTGTGTGTGTGTGTGTAGTCCCAGGAAAAGTCTAAGATCCTTTGGCCGCCAGGTTGTCCTTGCCTAATGCCTAAAAGAGGGACAGGGGAGTGTTGGGTGAATGTTCACCCTGTGAGGAAACACATCAGAGACTCACCTTGGATCTGGAAGTGCCAGTTCTTCTGCTGTGTTGCCTTGGGTTGGGTACTCAGCTCCCACTCCTATTTCCTCAGGAGTAAGGGGCTAGGGAAGCTCTCATAGACCCGTAGTCTGTTATAGCAAGTCCTGTCAATGGCCTGGCCAGATTGAGAGCTGATCCCAAAGGCACCTTAAAGAAACCAACCCTGGTGGCAAACCCTGGTGGCAATGCTCTGTAATTCTAGTGTTTGGGAGGTTCAACAGTTGGATCATGATTTCCTGGCCAACCTGGATTACATAGTGAGGCCTTTTCCTAGAGCACATGCAGAACAGGCTGGTGCTGTGGCTCCAGTTGGCAGAGTGGTTGCCTTGTATGTACAAAGCCCAGCGTTCTACCCTTAGCACCACATAAGCCAGGGGTGGTGAACACATGTAAGCCTAGGAGGATGAGGTAGCACAAGGATCAGGAGTTCAAATGCATACTTGACAACACAGCAAGATCGAGGCTAGCCTAGGATATATGAAATCCTGTTTACAAAAAAGAGGTGTGGTGTGTGGGGGTGTGGTGGGGGAGGGTAAACAGAGACAGAGACAACTTGAGTTCAAGGGATCAAAGTGTCACAGAAGGTCCCTAAGTCACACTTCCTGAATTCACTCTGTTTAGTGACCTAGGATCCTCCCTGTAAGAGCCCTTTACTGCACGTGCATCTCCTCACAGCCACCTCCTCAGCATGGGGGTTAAAGAAACCCACAGGTCCTAATAGCTGAAGGGCGAAGACATCCCAGTCCCTCCAGCACTGTGGAGTGTAGCCTGAAATAGTTGGAAGCTGAAGTTTAGGCCTCTTTTGGCCAGATCAAAGAAACCCAAACTTCTAAAAATACCAAATTAGCTTTTTAAGCATAGTTTCTAACTTTAGTTGAAATGTGTGCAGTGTGTTTTCTGGAATGTTCTTAGCCATATCCAGAGAAGTTAGCATCTACCTGGAAAAATTAGGTGTTTGTCCTGCAGTAATAACTAATTCTTCAGCCATTGACTTCCCCTCAGTAGAACTCAGGATTCCACAGGATAAATGAGGCCTTCTTTCTCTGTCTGAATCTATCATCATTGTACTAGGACAATTTCTTTTCTCTTCTCTTCTTCCTTCCTTTCTTTCTTTTTTCTTTTTCTTTTTTTTTCAAAATATTGCTTCCCTCCATGTGTGTATCTGTATGCCCTTCCCCTGTGAGAGTGTGCATGAGTGTGTGCTCTGTACAAGGCTAGAGGAGGGGGCAGGGTTCTGCTCTACTACTCTCTGCCTTATTCCCTTAAGACAGTGTCTCTTAGTGAAGCTAGAGCTAGGCTGGCAGCCAGCAGGCCCCAATCATCTTCCTATCTCTGACCCTCACAGCACTGGGATTGCAGGTGTGCACAAGGCAACACCTGCCCTTTTACATGGGTACTAGGGATCCAAACTCAGCTCCTCATGCCTTTGCAGCAAGTGCTCCTACCCACGGATCTGTCCCCCAACATAGTACTGTGTCTTATAAAGAAGGTTTTCTTGTAATCATATAATGTTCTTTGAGCCTATTGAAATGATGGACGGGGACCAATGATGGAAGGGGATGTCGGCAAGGGGCAGAGAGAACCTGCAGGCGAGGGATCAAGGGAGCAAGAGAGAGAGGAGGGGGCAGGCAGCCCCTTTTATAGTGGGCAGGCCTACCTGGCTGTTGCCAGGTAACTGTGGGGAGGAGTATGCCTGGCTGTTGCCAGGTAACTGTGGAGGTGGAGTTTAGACAGAATACTAACACCTATCTTCCCCCTCCCCATAGTGGTGCCAACTTTGAGACCCAACATGAAATGACATGTTTGAGAGCATTCAGTTTGCAAGTCATATAGCTCACCACGCTTATTCCTACCCAGGGCAGACTGAAATATTTGTATTTGGGTTTCAAATGTGTTCTGTGATGTGTACGCAACAGATCGGCCCTCTTAATTGCTGTGCTTGTTAACATTCAAATGAGGTTTCAATCTGGAGCCAGAATTGAATGACAGTTGCAGAAAGTGGCCCAGAATTTCACTGAGTGATGTGGGGCAGGCAGCCGAGGTAGGAAACTTGAGACAGACCATTCTAAGAGAAGTCGGCAGACTTAACTTTCAATTCTTCCCTGGCAGACACTTGCTTCAGACAGAGCTTCCTGCCAGGTGTCATATGTGGGCTGTTCATACCCCACAAAGGGAGCCTGGGGTGGCAGCAAGGGTCCATGCCCTCATGGTGGCAGAATCAGCCTCCAGTCTATCATCTTTGTTTTCCAAATTCCTAGCTAGGACCAACCACCCCTAGGTCAGCTGACTTCCTAGACGTGTAGAGGTGCTTGGGCTGTCTAGGGGGACTTTGGATGGGATTTCTGCAAATTTTGCCTACAGTCAAGTGGAAGTATATGGGCAATTTGTCTTAAGCACCTACTTTGTGTCTGGCTGATCCCTGCTAAAGATGTCAGCTGATGACAGTGACTGCCCAGGCTAGACACTTCTCCATTATGTGTCTGAGGAAACTGAGGTCAGATAGTCACTGTCCTCACAAGCCTGTGACAAACCTAATATGGAGTCTGAGTTCATTGACCCCAAGCATCACACTCTTGTCATCATCTCCTGACTGCCCTTCAGCCGGCTGTGTTATTCAGTTCTGCACTTGCCAACAGCTTGCCTAGGTAGAGTTGGCTTGCTGTAACAAGCAAGGCAGTCTACAGAGCAAGTTCCAGGACAGCCAAGTCTACACAGAGAAACCCTGCCTTTAAAAAAAAAAAGAAAAGACACCAAAACTAGTGTGTGTGTGTGTGTGTGTGTGTGTGTGTGTGTGTGTGTGTGTATAAAAATAAATATAAATATATAAAAATAAAATAAACCAAGGACTGACAGGGAGACCCCAAATTCAAAGTACATCCCTGACCCTATACTGAAAGATGAGTCATACATAGACATGACCATAAGTTTCCCAGAAATGAAGTAGGTGACATTCATGGTCCAGGAGCTAAACACAGGGTGTGAGCCGAGGAGAAGCACAGCTACGGTGGCAGAGCAGGAAATTTACCTCCATGCCTAAAGGGGCCTGGGGTTCAGTGCTGCTTATTCATTTTTTGCTAACTGCTTGCCATAGTGTGTATCTTGTAGGTTAATAGAAATACCATTCTATTTATCTGCAAAAGGAGGAAGAGAAACCTCCCAGGGTTTGGATTGTTCAGTGAGGGTGACTGTTGTCTTCAGAATCAGGGCAAACACAGCAGGCAGAGCCCTCCCTGGTTGTTTGAATTTGAGAAAAACTCTTTGTCCCTCTTTTATCTGTTTGATTCCTTCTTTGGGCGCATGTTGTTTGTAGACAAAGTAGTCTTTAGAATTTTCTTGGCCTGCTGGTTTGAAGGGATTTCTGGGAGGAAGCAGGTATCTACCAGGCCCTGAATCCATTGAATACCCTGACTCTGGGATGGGTATTGTTATTGTTTGTGATGTCCAATGTGCCTTCATCATCTCTGTCCAATATATCCCTATGCTTGATTCAGCCAGGAGGGAGAAGGATGTGTCACTTCTCATACTTAAGTTCTGGTTCCAGCATTTTAGCTCAACTAGGTCTCCTATGGGCCAGGCACATAAGACCAGTCTTACAGACATTATCTAGAGAGGTATAAGGGGGAGCCTCAGGTGATTGTTGTGTAGTACCAGTCACACAGCTCTGTCTTTGCCTTCAGGGATGTCACCATAGCTTGCCAAGGAGGCATGACCTGTCACCACTGTCCCACAGGCTTTTTTTTTTTTTAAATAGGTCTTAGGAATCCAATACAAGACTTTACATATATGCTGTACTGCTGAGCCACAGCTCCCAGCCCCTCACTGGGGGATTCTAGGTAGGGGCTCTACCACTGAGCCATATCCTAATCCCTAATATGACTTTAAGGTACAAAGCTCTGCCCTTTATTTTTGGCTTCTTTCCTTTGACTTTAAAAGTGATGCTTAGGTTCTGGGGAATACTCTTCAGGCAACTGAAGTCTGCAGTTGTACATTCTGCTCCATTTTTGGGAGAGAAACACCAAGTCATATCACTTGGCCCTCACCTAGGCCATGAATCCTTCCTTCTGTGCAATTTAGCCATGGTAGGCACACTTTCTCCGATGCAGGACACACCCCTTTGGGTGGTTTTGTTTTGTTTTGTTTTGTTTTATCTTGAACTGGCCTCTTAGCCATCAGCTCTCAATGTCACTGACCCAACCAGGCAGGGTGGCATAGACCTATCAGTTGAAACGTTCATTTCAAAGGTTAGCCATCTGACCCACAAAGGACAGGTGGCTGGCCCTGAAAGACTCAAGTCAGCACATTCTTATCTAATGCACATCACTGAATTTCATCTTGTCCCCACCTTTACAGATTGTTAGGAAATGAAATCCTACTTTGAATTCCCCAAAGTACTGATGAAACCTGAAGTGTTGTGAAATGACAAAAGAAGCAAGAAGCTAGGAAGTAAGGCCTTTGAATCCTGGCTTACAGGAAACTAGTGAGTAGGAAATCTAATTCAGGCAGCCTTGGGAAACATCCCACATTAGGAGATGAAAGTTCACTAAACTGGAATCTAATTCTATAATCTAAATATAGATGGAGATATGTTACAGGTTGGCCTTTTCCATCAGGCACAGTGTCGCACAGTCTAAGTAAAGTTCCTTTTGTGTTACAGAGACGAGAAAAGCTTGTGGCGGTGACTGCTAACAGGGACAGAGAGAGCTTGGGCTATCTTTATTTCCTTAAGTTCTTTAGTAAGAGTAAGTTTGTGGAGTCCAGCATGGTTGTTCATGTCTGTAATCTCAGCAATCGAAAAGCTGAGGTAGAATGATAGTCATGAGTTGGAGGGCAACCTGGGCTACAAAGTGAGAGGTAAAGTCTCCCCGTGTAAAAACAAAACAGTAAGGTGGGGTATCATCTAATACTGCGACCCAGTGGCATCATTTTGTACCAATGGCTCCCCCTTTCTTTTCTGATGGGTTTGTTGCTTTGTCTTGCTGTTCATTTGTTTCTAAAGAATATGGCATTTTCCTTGTCACCTTGTCCTCCTACCTGGGTTAGTCACTGTGGAATCAGCCGTTTTCATGTGATAACAGTTTTAAGTGTACGATGCAAAGTGCCTCAAATTAATAGCTAATTTCCTCAATGCAAGCATCGTTTTATTTATTTTTTATTATTTAGTTTGATTTTCTGTTTTGTGTGTTTTTTTCCTTTCTTTTGAGAGAAGATTTTGTGTATTCCATGCTAGCCTCAAACTCAATTTGAAGCCAAGGATAACCTTGAAGTCCTGGTCTGCCTGCCTCTACCTCCTGAGCTCTGGGCCTACAGATGTGCAACACAACACAGCATTCTTTACACTATTCTAACTAAAGTCTGCCACCTGTTTGGTAGAGCCCTCATTTAGCACATACATACCTTAAGTCCAGTCCCTAGTTCTGCAGAAATAAAACCTCTCTTAATCAAAGATGCTTTACAACATTCTTAAAAGGTAAGAAATATGCTCAAAATATGCCTATTGCAGACTATCGTTTGAAAATTCAGAAAGGATTTTGAAATGATTACCCCCATCCAAAGTTGACACTTAAAGACATCATATAGCCCGTGGGCTTTCAGCTGCAATTCAGTGTTTGTGCAGCAGAGCAGTCCTTTCTTTCCTTGACTTTTAAATAGCCTGTTAGGCTAGGCTGGTTGGCTAGTGAACCGCAGGGATCCTCCTGTGTCCAACAAGCTGGTCCTGGGAGGAGTAGGAGTGTGCCTCTACTACATACACATGGTGTGGGTTCTGGGCATTGAACTCTGGTCTTCATGCTTTTGCAGCAGTCATGTTACTCACTGAGACGTTTCCCCAGTCTTGACCTAAAGTTAACTTAGAGCTTCTCCATATGTGCAATTATGTCACCACCTTAAATGCCAAAATCCTGCTTCAGTCCCACTGAAATTTTAAAAGTCAGGGAAAGATGGCTGGAGAGCTGGCTTAGTGGTTGAGATTCAGACGTCAAGTTGAAATCAGACCTCTTTAGCCTCATCATACATAGGACAAGCAGGGTGAGTGTGAAAGTCACAGTCAACTGGTAAGGTCCTAGGCAGTTCCTTGTCATAGCCAACTCCTCCTCCCTAGGACCTATTTTCTTCTTGCTCCTTGCTGTCCTTTGCCATCCTGGAGGGCCTTACATGCTAGTTGTTTGCCCCATCCCAGCCCTCACTGTTGTTCTGGCATCTAGGAGTCCTAGTCTTTAGTGTCTCTAATCCAACTTTCTCTACCCATTTTATATTTATGTATTTAGCCTTTTAAAATCAAGGTCTCATGAATATCTCCAACTTGCTATGTAGTTGTGGCTGGCCTTCAGTCTTCCTGTCTCTATTTCTCAAATTCTGGGGTTACAGGTGTTTGCCATAACATTCAGCACCAATTAGTTTTGAACATCACCAACATCTGTACTAATATTAATCCTAATTTTTTACTGCCTGCTCTATTCAACATATGGACTTGAAGAGACACCTCAAACTTCACAGGACTCAAAAAGAGAAATATGATCTCTCTACTACATTCCCTGCCACTAGCTTGGTCCTGTAGGAAATGAAGTCACCATCCACAAGCCACTTGGTAAAGGTCTTATGTGACCTGGTTTCTTCCCAGTAGCCTGTCTAACATTATGTGTCATCTCCCTACACTTCTGTTCTTGTCATAAGCCATCCCACAGTAGTTCTGTGTTCAGCCCCCATGTCCTCATTGCAGAACCCAGTTTAACTTTCAGTAGCGAGAGTCAGATCTTACAGTCTCCCGCTGTATCTCCTGATGCATTTCTGTTCCAGGCTCCATGCTGCCACCACATGCTGAACTTCTGGGCCCTGTCCTAATGTCATTTCCTGCACTTGCCTAGCTTATCTTAATCTCACTAAGGGATTCTAGGCAACTCTTCTACCACTGAGCCATGCCCTAGCCCCTCACTGGGAGAGTCGACGCAAGCTCTCTACCACTGAGCCATGCTCCCAGCCTTGAAATGTTCTTCTTTAAATAATTATTCACAGTGTGACCACGTCTGTCTTAGAAATTAAGCTCTAGAAAATAAAAGGGAACAAAAGGGAATTTTGGTAGTAAACACTCTATCACTATAACAGATACCCAGGATAATGAACGTATCAAGAGACAAGATATGTTTTGGCTCATGGGTTCAAAGTTTTCAGAGATGGCTTTGTGCCTGTGGCAGTCGAATGAAGCATGGTTGGAGCATCTGTGATGGACCAAAGAGGGCCACCTTATGGCCAAGAATTGAGAAAGCAGGAATCAGCATCCTGTTATCCTTTTCAAGGATATTTTACTTCCCATACCACATGACCTAAAGCCACCCCAGTTGTGTCATCCCTTACAGTTCCTACCATTCCCCAAGAGCTGGTCACCAAGCCTTTAAAGCGTGTGTCTTGAAGGACATTAAATGTTCAAATCAAAGCAAGTAATTACACAGTTGCCTAGGTCTGTAATTTCAGCACCTAGGAGTCAGAGGCAGGAGGATTACACCATGTTCAGAGACAGCCATGGCTACAGAGTAAACCCAGTCTCAAAACAAAACATAGCAAAACACTCAGCCCAGGTGCATTGCCCTCCCAGGCTTCCCTGTCCTCCCTATTTGCCAGTCTCCTCTCTCCAGGTAGGATTCGGAACTGAGTTCTTGTCCTCTGTGCATCCCACTCTTCAGCCACCTGATCCTTCTGCTTCTGCTGGTTAACAGTTCTGTGCCAACCACAGCCCACAGCTACCTGATTGTTAGGGTCTGACTAGCGGCCTTCTTGGCTTCCTTGTCAGCTAACACGTAGGTATACTTTACGTGGATGAGATGAGGGGTGACTTTCCCCAACCTGCTTCCTAATCTGTTAAATATATCTGCCCAGAGGGTTATTATGTGATGATACATTTAAAAGTCCCAGTTTGGGTTCTGGTACACAAAGGGCTCTGTAAATACTCTTCAGAGGTTTGTGAATTTCTTTTTCATAAAATCCTGTTACTTATTATAAAAGAAGAAAAGTAGGGGCTGGGGAAAGGGCTGAGTGGCCAAAGTGCTTGCCACCAAAGCATGAGGACATATTTCTGACCCTAATACCCATGTAAAAGCAACAAATGATCAGCCCTGGAAACATATACATACAAGTAACATTATACAGCCTGATCATGTTTTATTAGTTTTTTATTAGGGTATATGTGTTTGTGTGTATGACAATATTTAAAAAGAGGCTGAAGGGTACATGGGAGGGGATGATGGAGGGAGGAAAAGGAAGGAGGGAAATGATGTAATTATAATCTCCAAATTTAAAAATTACAAAAAAAAATAAAATAAGCTAAAAAGCAACTTTTAAAAAAAAAAGAAAAGCTGAACACTGCTGCATGTACTTGTAACCCAGTGCTGGGAGGCAGACGAGGCTGATCCTGAGGTTTGCCTGCCAGACAGTCTGGCTGAATCACGGAGTTCCAAGTTCAGTGAGAGACCTTCTTTCCAAAACTAAGGTGGAGAGTAGCTGAGGAAAATGCTTCTTGTTGCCCTCTGTCCACCACGCAAACATGGACATACCTACACACAAGCACACAAGATAGGCCACTGCCTTCAAGAACCTGCTTAGAGCCTTTTATTCTGCTGGTTTTATATAATAGCCTAAGAGGGCCTGAGAGGGCCAAACTCTGAAATCCACATACTCCAAGAAATGCACTTCCCTGATGACACAGGCCCAGGCGAGCAGTGGGGAGGTGGTTTGAGCCTGGGAAAGCTACATGTCAGTTGAAAATGCTGGAGCTAGTGCCTGCCAAGCCTACTCATAAAAGCAGTGTGTTCTAGGTACAAAATGAACCCCAGAGAAAATAAAAACACACAAGATGAAATCTATTTGAATATGAAGACACTGCACATCGCCTCCCAATGTATCAAGATCACATCCATCTTAATTTTATTATATATTAAAGTTTCGAACTTTTCAAATAACGCCATTTTCGTTGTTTTAGAGCATCTGAGAATTATAGAGCTATTTGGCGTGGCTGTCAGGCAAGGATTCCTGCCATTTATTGGGGCCCTGGTTTTATTTAATAGCCAGATGAATGGAACAGTTAATAAAAGAAATATTGCTTTATTCCCTGACATTTATGTCCTTGGTTTCCAATAAAGAATTGAAATTATGAATAGTTGATGGTTTAAATTGATGTTTTATGTTGAACGCTAGCTATAATTTGCCCTCTGAGGATTGTAATACCACGAAACAGATGGTTTTTCACAGTAACAAATTGCTATGTGTATACAGTCTATAGCCATGCCTTTCAGATACATTCACCTTCAGTTCTGAACTGACCTGCTTCTGTAAGATGAGGAGACACACAGATCCTCCAGGAAAGAGTCTTGACCAGGGGGATGCAGCCAGATACTAGAGGGCCTATGAAGATAAGGTTAAGGTCAGAAGTAGAGGTGGGGTATGTTTTTCAGACTTTGCCTAAACACAGCCTGTACCTGCCAGTAGGCTCTGTTGGGAGCCACATTCTCCTCAAGGTCATGGTAGCTAGTATGAGATGGGGCTTGATTCCAGCCACCGTGAGACTCCATACTCTTTCCGAACAGGCAGAAAGACACAGCAACACGATGATACACTTTGTAGGTGAACTGCAGTGGACAGGTTGTGAACTCCGGAACCAAGTGACTGGGAAATAGCCTTTGGATAGTTTCCTGAACACTCTTGCCTCAGTTTCTGGGCCTATAAATGTAGGTAACAGAAATCTCCTTCTTATGACAGTCAAATGATGCAGTTCTTACCAAATTATTTGGAGCTTAGTGCTGGCCTAGGTAGTGTTTAGAAGGAATAATTGAAACTGTACAGTCTGGGCATGTGGCTCATTTGGTAGAGCATGTGCTGAGCCTGGGAGCAAGCTCTGGGTTTGAGCCCCAGCACTGCTTAAACCAAAGCAGATGTGAAAGTTAGTGCATGCCTGTAAAGCCAGCATGCAGGAGGATCAGGAACTCTATATCATCTGCCATAGTGAGTTTGACATTAGCTAGATATATAAGATACTAGAGAGGAAGGGTGGAAGAGGGAGAGGGGTTGGGGGTGGTTTCTCCAAGAGTTTGTTCTTGAGACTAAATAAGAACATTAGCAAAGTAAGTACTGCGCTAGTATAATTGGTAAAATAAAAACTACTCATCGCATGACTCACCTAAAAGAGCAAGCAGCTATTTTTCCTGGACTGAATCTTTTCCCTGACTCCTCCCCAGAAGGTGAGGGGCACGAGCCCTTGTTCAGGCCTGCTGGAGCCATCCTTAGCAACCCCAACCCCGGGCCCTACCCTAACTGTGCTTCAGTGGCTTCAGCAGAGACCTGAGGATGAGCTCCGAACCTCATGGGCTGCAGAGCCAGGGAGCTTGGCTGCTATCAAGTTAACAAAAGAAGAATGGATCTTAACTATGGACTCTTCTTGATTAGACAGCTTCTTCAGTCTTTCCCATTAGTAACTAAGGCTGTTGAACTGGCTTGTATGCTCTCTGAGCCCGAACTCAGCCCTGAGCATGTGCCATTGCTTCACTGGCCTCCACTCAGTACCAAGTCCAAGTCTGGGCTCCCATACATTGTTCTGTACCTCTACCACTGTAACCCAGAACTCTGCGTCTCTCCTCACCAAGTGACACAGAGACCAGCGAGGACAGACACATCTTTTCCTAGCAGGGAGTCTGTGGCACTTAGGTTGAAGGGCTAGTGAAGGTTGCTGAAGGTGGGTTGTTCCTTGCCCTGTGCCTGGAACAGAAGGGGAAAGCATTTCCTCTGTGTAACACTCGAGTTGTCTTATTTTAGTTTTATATTATCATTGCACTATACAGAAAGAAAGATAAGAAGAATGGAAAGGAAAGGAAGAAAACATTACAGGCATTGGGAGATACAGCAGTGGTTAAAATGCTTGCCAGGCAAGCAAAAGGACCCTATTTCAAATCCCCAGTCCCTACACAAAGCTGGATGCAGCATTGCAGGTGTTTGTAATCCCAGTCCTTCTCCAGACAGATGAGAGGCAGGGACAGGAGAATCCCTGGAAGCTCTGAGGAGGGCCACCTAGCCTGGCTATGCCATGGTGAACAAGCAAGAAACCCTGTCTTAAAGGAGGTAGAAAGTGATGCTGACACCTGAGGCTGTCTTCCCACTTCTATGTGCATAGTATGTGGCACGTTATGCCTGCATTTACACAAATGCACATGCGCGTGCGCGCGCACGCACGCACACACGCACACACGCACACACACTCATACAAATTAAATAAAATGATAGCAATGAAGAAAAAGACATTTATGGGTTCCTACCCACTTGCATTGTTGAAGTATTCTAGAATACTGTCTAGAATGTTGGGAAAGCCAGGCTCAGAGTAGGCACCATGGCCTAGAAGAATTTAAGCAAGATTCTGCTTTGACCAAGTTATGCTAGAATTCAGAGCTTCATAGAACATCAATTACATTTTTAAATAGTATTTTTGTTTTTTGTTGTTTTGTTTTTGTTTTTTGTTTTTGGATTATTTTTAAAATACTACTTGACTCATCTGGACTCTGTCATGTGGACCAAGTGACTTCACATTTGAGATTTGTAGTATATGTAGCAGTAAGTGTGGCTATGATTGGCCATAGAGGGTGGGCCAGGGATGAGGCCTGAGTATCAGGGCACCTAGCCAGAGCCTACTTGAAGCTTAGGTGGAAACGAGATTGCTGCTGAGTTACACATCCACTCCATTTGTCACTGAGAATGTTCTTCTGCCACAAGACTGCAAAAAAAAGTCTAAAAGCACATCCTTGACCCAGGTATCTTCCTCTATCACTTTCTACTTTATTTTTCCCTATTATGTTTATTTAACTTTCAGGGAGGGGGCCCAAGCATGTGGAGGTTAAAGGACAGCTTGAGGGAATTGGTTCTCTCCTTAGACCATATGGTTTCTTAGGATTAAACACAGGCTATCAGGATTGACAGCAAGTACATTTACCTAGTGGTAGCCCACCCCTTATTTTCTGAGACAGGGTCTCACTGAAACTGGAGCTCTCTGATTCAGATAGCCTGGTGTGCAGTGAGCCCCAGGGATGTTCCTGTCCCATTCTCTTGTGCAAGGATAGCAGACAGCTGCTTCCATACACATCTTTTATGAGGGCGTTCTTGGTTCTCATGGTTGTGCAGCAGGTGTTTCATCCATCGGACCATCTCCCCAGCCTACAACTGGCATCTGGTACTTGATGTGAGAGTTGAAGGAGCTCAGAACACCCAGGGAGTCCATACTGTGCTCTCACTGCAGATGCCTGCCCAAGGGTCGCTCAGGATGCTCAGTGAGGCTCGCTGAGTTCCCCAGGGTCTGTGAGCAGCCTGCTTGAGCATCCAGTGCCCAGAAGGCGTTTCAGTGTATGTCTGTCAGAATAGGAAATACATGTTTCTTTCTTGACCATATGTTTCATAGAGGACATTGACTTAGACCTCAGTGATACAGAGCTGAACCCAGATACTGATGACTTAAGCCAGGTTCTTCTGGCTGTTTCTGGAAGAAAATACACAAAGCTCTTAATAGTGGTTAAACTTGGGACTTTTTTTTTTTTAGTTTGTTTTAATTCAGGAGACTTTTGGTTCATGGTAATTTTTTTAAAGTCTTGTGTATACATATTTACATGTGCATGCCCATATATGTGTGAGTGCCACCGTACATATGTGATGGTCAGAGAACCGCCTCAGTGCCAATTTGTGCCTTACATATTTTTGAGACAAGTTCTCTATTGTTGCTCTACGTGGCCTACTAGCTTCCTCAGATTTTGCCGTCTCGGCCTTCTTCATAGGAATGCTGGACTGAAGATGCTACTGGGCCTAGATTTTTCATGGGTTCTGGGGATGCAGACTCAGGTTGTCAGGCTTGCTCAGCAAGAGCTTCATCCCCAGACCAGTCCATGATAGCTTTATACCATTAGGAAACAGTGAGCACTGCACAGATTCAGTATCTGCCCAGCCCACGGTCGACTAGACATTTTTGGTAAGCAAAAGCTCTGAAGGTTTCAGAAAGCAAGATGTGAATGTCCAGAATGCAGTCCCTTCATTGAATCCATGTGGATAAAGCAGTGTGACAGGACTGACTAGGTCATCTAGAGACACTTGCAGACCATATATAAACATTATGCCATTTTATATGAGACTTGAGCAGCATTCGAATTGGTGTACCTGTCTTTTGGTCTACCTATACCCTTATAACCTTATAACCTTATGCCCAAATACCAAGAGATAATGAGGTGTCATTTCTCAAATGCTCTTTGATTTTTGAGACATGGTCAGTCACTGGCCTGGAACTCACTGATGAGGCTAAACTGCCTAGCCAGTGAGCCCTGGGGAACCTCCTGTGTCCACCTCCCTCATGCTGATATTATAAGCATGTACCGCTATACCCAGCTCAGTTACCTGGGTTCTGGGGATCAAGCAGGTGGCCATGCTTTCACAACAAAGCACTCACCACTCACCTATCATTCCCAGCCCAACTTTCTTAAGAATCAGGGAGCTTTTGAGTGTTCTAAGGAATGCCATGGCCACCACCAGCTCTGGAGTAGACAGCTGAGTGGCCTAGGAAAGACAACACCTTTCTGGCCTCAGCTTTGCCTTTATTAAAAGAAAGCCTTGTTTCTTAATTTTGTTTTTGGTGATGGGTCCCAAGAATGCAGTTGTAAGCAGACAGTGAAAGTGGCATCGGGAGAGAGCTCAGTTCATTATATTGGGGTGGCACTGAGTTCCCCAAGGGGGAACATTTGCCTTTTCAGTCCATGGTAGGTCAGAACTCTTAAAGAAAGCAGTACAACTGCTGTATGTATCCTTCTAACACTCCTTGCAGACTGGTGACCACTCCTCCATCCCCGGCTAAGTGGCCCACACTAGTGTCATTGCCTCTCAGCAGTTTGGACCATTCACCCACCCCCTACTCCTTCCTCCTGGCCTTAGCCACTATTCTCTCACTGATTCTGTCGGAGCAGGGCCCCTCAAGCAATCTTTGAATCACTGCTGCATGTAAAAAGACTGTCATCCTTCCTGGGAAGCTGTTGTCCTCCCCATATCCTTGAGCCCCCCTCCTCCTCTGGTTCTCTCTCTCTCTCTCCCTCTCTCCCTCTCTCCCTCTCTCTCTCTCTCTCTCTCTCTCTCTCTCTCTCTCTCACACACACACACACACACACACACACACACACACACACACACACACACTTATTTCTTGACACAACATCTTCTAGTAGCTAAGACAAGCCAGTTTCTCTGCCAGACACCTGTTTGTGGACTGGGTTGAAGGCTTGGGCTCCCTCTGTTGCTGCCTTTAGGAACCCTCTTGATACCTCTCTTCTGAATATGTTCTTTTTAAGGCCTTAGTTTTGTATTTAAAGGGCATTTGAGAACTTAGAGCCAGGCTGTGGATGGTTATGGTGATTGTTAGGGTTGGTGGTTTGTGGCTCTTCCCACCCCAGCGCTGGTCTTTATTCTGGCTTATTTATTCTTGCCACATGGACTCCAGAAAACAAAAAATCTTTACATAATTCTGGGAAACTGACTGTTAAAAAGCACTCATGGTATATGTCCCAAAATAGGGTTCAGGGTATCTTCCCCCAGCTCAGGACACACTCTGAGCCAGGACTTCTTGAAAAGCACCTGACACCCTCATCTCCCGTTTCCCACCCCTTGGCTTCACTGAGTTTCTGGAAGGAGGAAAAGGGAGGCTTTGGGCCTCCTAAAGTTGAGTCTACCACTGGCACGAAAGATAGGCTCTTTGGAACCAGGCCAGACCCCAGCCTCCCATGCCCCAGTTCACACTAGAGGGCAGTCAGGAAGCCATTTCTTCCTGCTAACTACCAGGATCTGGCTTTCTTCTTCCCTCTTCATCAGGGCCAACTTTTTATGTCAAGGGCATGAGAGAGAGAGAGAGGCTGCTGACCCCCTAGGTTCATGGCTGGACTTTGAAGTGTGTTTCCTCTGGGGCCCCAGGCTTCACCACTAAGGGATGCCTGGAAAAGGTCTGTAAGTCTCCACCAGCCATGAAATCCGGCCTCAACCAAAGTCCTTGCACTGAACATCTGCTGGCCTTACTCACCCAAAGTCCCTGCACTGAACATCTGCTGGCCTTACTCCAGTACAAGGCTAGGCACTCTGGCGGTAAGGGACTAGAAAAGGCAGCCACCAGAGACTGCTCATTACCCTGACTATGCTGTCTCTTGCAGCAGGACCTCCGTTTTGGCTCCAGTCTCCTGCTAGGCAGAAGCCTAGTACTTTAAACTTCATAGACTGCAAGTACTATGAGATTGCCTGAAATCTCAATTCCCTGGCAAACATGCCTCTCTTGGATTTACTTCAGCACATCTGGAAAGCAGGATTGTCACTGCTGTTCCAGACGGAGCACTCTACCAACAGGGTGTAGGAACAGGTTTTCTGCTGTGCTGAAGCTGGTGACAAATTGCCAGAGTATGACCTGTTCATCGGCAGCAGGGCCACTTGCAGTCCAATTGCCTCCAAGATTAAACTTCCCCCCAGGCGACGTGTACAGCACCAGGAAGAGCGGCAGTCAGCCTGGTTCAGGATTACTAACAACTACGTGGAAATGGTCTGCTTTTAAAGGGTATGGGTTTTGGAGTTTTCAGGCTCTGTAAGAAAATGAAGTCCTTTGTGCCAGCTCTGGTCCTGCTGGTTGTGTGAGTGGTGATCGCGCTCGTGTGCGTGCCAGTGCACGTGTGTTGTAGAGAGTTCCTATTTTGAGCTGTTTGGGAAAGCAGCTGCCCTGAATTGAGGCGCATGTGTCTTCAGCTTATTTCCCGATGTTAGCACTAAAATAGAAACCGGCCTCTGTCGGCAGTGGCTCTCCTGGGCAACTTGTCAGCAAAAGCACTTCCAAGTGTTTCCCCAGTCTATGCCTTTGACGGAGAGTGCCTTCTTTCTTCTTTAATTTATTCTATCTGCTGGGCTGTTGATAGAACCTAGGGTCTTGTGCATGATAGTCAAGTTCTCTATAGCTGAGCCACGCCCCCAGCACTTCATCACTCTGTAGCCAGGCTAGCATTGAACTAGCAGCCTCCTGGGTGCTAGGATTATAGGTATGTGTCACACTTGACTAGGAACAGTTTCCTCATGCCTGGACCCACTGTCCTTTAACTGCCACCACCAGGTAGCTTCAGGTCCCCTGAAAATTAAGATACTCACCCACATTCTAGATCTGGGCCACCACAGGAGCTGGCAGTGACCTTCAATTTGGCCTTCGTCCGAGCTTTAGTGAACTCCCAGGCTGTCTGGCCTTCCTCTCCAGCTTGAACACAATCACGTTTAATGTTTGTGTTCTTTGCCTTTTAACTGAGTCACTCTTGTTTATTTAGCTGTGAGTGAGGGGCAATGGTGGTCGTGGAAATGATCCCTCTCTACCCATTAGATTACTCAATAAACACTTCAACCAAGTGAGTCCTGTAAGCTCCAGGCTGCACTAAGGAATATCATCAGTCTTAAGGTGATCTGGTCCTAGTGCTAGGACTCTCTGTCCTGTAAAGCAGTTGTCTCAGGAGATAAATGACTGTGCTAGGCACTCTGGAATTCCAAGAGGAAATTTCTTCTACCTGGGGGAGAGGTTGGCTTCATGCAAACGGTCACCTGGCAGCCCCAGCTTCTTTTGCACCCACCTTACGTGGGCTCCTGTAGCTGGCTTGCTGTGCTGTCAGTTTGATTTGCATGTTTGTCCTCCCTGCAGAACTTCTCCTTCAAGAGGCCAGGACCAGCCAGGTGTGGTACCACTCCTGGACTCTCAGCACACAGAAGCTGCGGGCAGGGGGATTGTACATTTGATGTGCCTGCCTATATAACAAGACCCTGTTTCAAAAAGAAAGATGGGGGCGGGGTATATAACTTCTTGGCTATATGCATACAACTGCAGGCTTACTCAAAGTAGCAAGACTCACCTGCTCCAGAGTGTTTCCCTGCTTGTTAGCCACTTGCATTGAAATGGTAGTGAAACTTGAGACCCACAATTCCTGCTCTAGTTGTATCATTGGATAATGACATGTTTGTAATCCTAGCAGGGAGGAGGAGGAAGAGGAAGAGGAAGAGGAGGAAGAGGAGGAAGAGGAGGAGGAGGAGGAGGAGGAGGAGGAGGAGGAGGAGGAGGAGGAGGAGGAAGAGAAGCAGATTGCTGGGTTTTACTGGCCAACCAACACAGTTCAATCTAAAAGCTCCAGGCCAGTGAGACCCTGTCTCAAAAATACTTACAGACATCATCTTGTAGAGCTGGCTTCCATATACGTGAACATGCATCCCCCCAACACATACACATACACACACACATACACACAACACACATACATACACACACATACACACATACATACACACACATACACACAACACATACACACACATACACACACATACACACAACACACACACATACACATACACACAACACATACACATACACACACACATACACACACACAGCGTGAAGGGGTGAGGGGTAGAGGAAGAGACAATGAATCAAGAAGGCAGGAAACCTACTTGGAATCAGGGTATCCCAGCCTAGCCTGAGCTCACAGATAAAAGGAACTTTTACACAGGAGTCAGAGCCTGTATTCTCCCTGGGTAGGTAGACCTGTGTTCTGGTGGCAGCCTGGCACTTCAATGCAGAATGAATGTGGGTCTTACTGGTGTGTGTGACCAAGGCTCTGAGGTGGCAAGGGCACCAAGGTGATGTTTCCATGAAAGTTGACTTAAGGCCCTTCTTTAGGAGTGTGAGATTCAGCATGTCCATTTCTTGAAATACTTTGAGTTTCAGCTCCTATGTGATACAAGATGTTGAACATTCTAGGTTTACCACAAAATACAGCTTATTTTCCCCTCTTCCCCGTCCATATCTGGACGTGGTTGGGATGGTTTTCCTGGTGGAATGAAGATTGGGGCGTGCTTTTCCATGGCTCATAGTCAGCATGGTTTTGACATCTTCCTCCACCATGCACATGGGTTCAGCTGGCCTAGCAGAGGTGCCCCTGACCTGCTGATGACATGGGCTATGAGGCACAGAGCACAATGCCCAGGGCGCATCTTTGGCAGTTCAGCAGATTTCTGCCCTGCCATCCCACGTGCTATATGTCTTGGACTGAGATAGGATGTCACATTGCAACATTTATGAGAATGGAGCATAGATGTTGGTGATAAACCAGCTCATAAATGACCACAAGTAAATTTTTATTCCACAAGTATTCTGAGCTCACACAGATCTATTCATGTCCCAGGTCTCCTTTGATGTTCATAACAGCTTCTTAGGCACCACTGTTTCTGGGAAGTCTTGGGGGGGGGGGGGGTCGGGTCTTCCTGAGGTTGAGATTTATGCCTGCTCAATTTACACAAGAAGATCATGGTGGGCATCAGACATTCACAGGATATATGCGTGCCTGGATTCCAAAGCCTGGCCCATTCCATGGCTAAGGTAAATCTTTCTCACAAGTTTACCTTGTAGGAGAAGGTGGGACAAGCAGAAACGGAAACGGACAAGGGATAGTCCAGAGGTCCACAACTTCTGTGTGTAGTTGTGGTGCTAAGGATTGACCCCCCCCCACACACACACACATACACACACACACACACACACACACACACACACAGGCACTCTACTGCTGAGCTACAACTCACTGGGGAGTCTGGCCAAGTGCTCAAATCTGCGCCATCTTCTTCAGCCTCTTTATTTTATATATACATACATATAATTTTTTTCTTTTCTATATAAAGACAGGGTCTCATCAAGCTGTCCAGGCTGGCCTTGAACTTCTGCTCTTTCTGTCTCAGCCTCCCAAGCAGCTGGGACGACAGGCCCACTACCACCAGGCCTGACCACAAACTTTCTGTTGAAGGGTATGGCATTAAATATTTTAGACCTGGCTGGGTAAAAGGCAAAATCAGGATATTATGTAGGCACTTACATAACCATTTTAAATGTAACCATTTAAAAGTGTAAAAACCATTCTTAGCTCATGGACCATAAAAATACCAGAAGCCAGCTGGATTTAGCTGGCTCGATGGAGCTTACCGACCCAGGATGGACCATCTCCTGTTAATTACAAGTACAATTCTGCAGATCTGGTCACCCTGCCTCAAATCTCCTCTCCTGCTGTGAGGGGCTTCTAAACAGAAGCCCTTGTGAGTTAGTGGACTTACAGCTCGCCACAGGCACGCTTGTGTTCAACAGAGTCAGAAGAATAGCCTGGAAAATTCCCATGCCTTCGTCTCATAATTGCCCTCTGATCCTCTTTGAACCACTGTTGTTCTGACTTGCAAGCATGGCTGCACTACTCGAGCATGTGTGTGTGCATGCATGCATTCGTGTTTGTGAGATGCATGCAGGTGGGTGGGCAAACATATATGTAGGGGTCAGAGGTCAGCCTTAGGCATCACTTCTTTCCATCTTTTGTTTAAGACATAGTTCCTCATTGGCCTGGAACTTTCAGATTAGCTGTCCACAAAACTTATTTTGTTTTGTTTTTTGTTTTGTTTTGTTTTCCTGTGAGTTCTGGGGATTGAATTCAGGTTCTCACTCTTTTGAGGCAAACGCTTTACTCTCCCCACCCTACCAGGCCTCTTCTTCAACTCCAAGTGCTGCACTTCTCCTTTCCCCTCCAGGTAGTCTTTCCTGCTTCTTCACATCATGGCTACCTGGTAGAGAGCTTGGCCTACCAGGTAGTACTTCTTCTTGTGTATGTCTCTACAAATTTAAATTTTATGGGCCTGAAGAGATAGCCCTATTGGTAAGCATGCTTACTGTTCAAGCATGAGGTCTGAGTTTGATTTCTAGCACTTAACTTTTTTAAAAAAAGTGTGCAGAGGTCTGGCATTTGGAGGCCAGAGGGCAACTTGCAGGATCAGCTGTCTCTTTCTGACACATGAGTTCAGGGATTGAGCTCAGGTCGTCAGACTTAGCAGCCAGCACTTTTATCCACTGAGCCCTCTTTATCTGCCCCTCTTTTTGTGCCAGGGTCTCACGTATTCTAGGTGGCCCTCGAAGTCATTGTGTAACTCAGATAATCTTGAACTTCTGATCTTCCTGCCTCTCCTCCTGCTTGCTGAGGTTACAAGTGTGTGGTACTCTGCCCAGTTTCTGTGGTGCTGGGGGATGATATTGAGGGCTTCTGCATGTTGGACAAACACTCCACTGACTGAGCTACTCCTCTAGCCCCTGAATATGCCCTTTCTGGACACAGGCTAGCATGTCCCCTTATCCCTGGAAATTTCTGTCTGGAAAGGTGTCATGATTGGAAGCTGGGATGGAACATATAGAGCTGGGCCAGACCAAAGGAAAGAAAGAGTGACTAGGATCTCAGGTGAGGGTCCTGACGATGCTCCTTCCGCTCCTTCTTTAAGGGAATATACTGGACGAGTTCATCTTGTTTTGATACTGGGGTTCCAGAAATCAGTTAAGTCCAGTGATGACCCTGACCTCTTGTATCCCTGCTTCCACCTCTGGAGTGTCGGGGTTACAGTCCTGTAAGCCGACATCCCAGTTTATGCAGTTCTGGGGATGAAACCTAGAGCTCCCTGCATACTAGGCAAGCACTCTACCAACTGAGGTCTACTCCACCTCAGTGAGCCTAGTCTTGGGAGTCTCATGTGTGCATGATCTTAGCTGAACTCCCAGGAGGCACAGCTGGGGTCATGAAGAGTCAGCTGCTGGCCAGCCCAAGTATGGGTGGTATCCATTCTCCCATCTGCTGGAAAGTGGAGACAGACCTAGAGGTATATTTCTTTGCTTGTCTGTAAAGTTTGACTCCATAGAAGTTTACTGATTGAATACATGAATGGAATATTTTTCTTAACTAGTAATTTTTTCTGGGTTGGTTGATTAGTTTGGGAGGGGGTGTTTTGTTGTTTAGATTGATTGGTTAGGCTTTTGTTTTGTTGCTCAGACACAGTCTCCAGTACCCTAGGCTGGCTTCCTTTGAACTCGTGAATTCTGAGTCGTCCTGCCTCTACCTCCCCAGTGCTGGGATTATAGGTGTTTGGCATGTGTTAGGTTTATGTACTGCTACTAATCAAACACAGGGCATCGTCATGCTAGGAAAGCACTCTGCCTACTTAGCTACACCTCTAGCCCTTTCCCAAATAATTCTGCCAGCTTGTCGGAATCTTAAAATATTTTTGTCACTTATAAGGAACATGTCAAAAACAATTCCCACCTACCATAATTTTCTCAGACCATTCCCGAGTATGTGGTACTAACTTCAGGATGGGGGAGGAAGCATTACTCAGGTGAAATTGTTCTGGAATCCTTATTGCCTTGTGCTATTCTCTTTTGATGTTGCCAGAATGTAAGTTAGCCCTGTACTTTGCCCTTATTCAAACACTTAGCCATGCAAACACTTTGTAGCCCAGGGTGATGATGGTTTTAGGTCCTATGGCTGATTGGGTGTATAGTCTCTATATGACAGAGTTGTAGATGGAGAAATTCTCAAGAGAAATGATGATAGGTATGGAATTGCTGAAGCTCCAGTCAACAATGGTTGGAGATAAGTGGATCTATATTAGCCATATATGGTAATAACAGAAAAGTCTGGGCAGCTGCTTTTGACATCTATGAACTTCCGTATGACTCATCCAGCCAGTCAGGCGGCTCTGGACAGCTGACTGAAGCCTTCCACTGAGTGACTGCACAGACGCCAGGCTGAATATTCAAGAGTGAATCTCAAGGCTGCCTGAAGTGCACTCCTTGCTTAAGTGGCAGAAAGAGGTAGCAAGAGGAATTCCAAAAGTATTTGATTTTTTTTTGTTTTTGTTTGTTTACTTGTTTGTTTGCCACCCCCTAACCCCCATTTGAGCCAGTTTCTCTAGGTAGCTCAGGCTTGCTTAGATGATCTCCCCCAACTCAACTTCCCAAGTTTCTGGGTTTAGAGCGTGCACCACCACACCTTATGTTCAAAAGTATTTTAAAGTCATTTTCTCTGTTCAGTGTTACTTTTTTTCTTAATGCTTTTTAAATGGCCCTTTAAGTAGCTGACATCCCCGTGCCTTCAAATTCTCCATACATGGATAATCGGACATGGATTGAAAATATTGAGGCTGAAAGTCTTCATCTGTATTGAATGTGCAAAGATTTCTGCTGTCATTATCCCTAAATGATTCAGTATAACAGCTAGATACATAGCACTGTTACTATGGCAAATATTGCAAGTCATCGCTGAGATGATTCAGGGCTGAGGCTGGTGTACAGCTACAGGTAGAACAATGGCCCCCACTCTCAGTGAAAGCTGGGGACATAGTGGTAGAGAACTTGTCTAGCACAGGTGAGTCTCTGAGTTTCATTCCCAGAACCTGGACTAAACAGATTAAAATTCACAGCATACACTGTGATACACTGTGTGTGGATATGTACAAGCCGGTTCTGTGTAAATACTGTGCCATTTTGTGTAAGGAACTTCAGTGTCCATGGATGTATCAGATGGGTGAAGGGTTGAAGCCAGTCCCCACTGAATAAGGAGAGACAACTACTCTGAGTACTTACTTGAGTCCAGTGCATAGGGAGTTCAGTGGATCAGATATCTTTTGGAGATTGAACATTAGAATGTCCTAGAGTGTGCCTTTTCTCTCCACCCTTGCCTACCATGCTAAACCTCAGCTCCTTGTCAGCAGTACTGACACTGGTCACTCAGGGTGAGGACCAGGGTCAGGATGCTTCATTCTGCCCCGAAGACTTTGCTTCACCTCCCGTGCTCCATGCAGGCATCCTTCCGGACACTCGGAAACATCTTCTCATAGTTTTAAAAGCTGCTTTCAAATTTTCATTCCTTAGTTGCCCACTTCATCAGACATTTTGTAGGCCATCCATGTGGCATAAAGAATTCCATCTAGAAATTAAGAAATTATAGTCTCCATTTCCTGTGCCAGTAGCTCGCTCTGTGTTACTTTCCGTAAGAAATGAGACTAGGAGGAGAAAGGGGAAGAGCCATGTGCAAACAGACCTCGTTTAGATTCCATCTCTGTGGACTTGCTGCTTGCACATGGGCCACTAGGCACCTGGTTAGGATCCAGCCTCCTTTTGATTGTGTGCAGTAAGCATTGTGTCTGCAAGTAGGTTTGTTCATCTTTTATTATTAATTACTCCTGAGCAGCTCTGTGAAACTACTAAATATTAATAAACAGTATGTGTTCGTGATTAAGTTGAGACAAAGGATCACCTTCTCTATGCCTCTTTCCTTTTATAAAGCAATGACCCACATGAATGATGGGTAAAATTGAGGTCAGGCTTTCAGATGAGGAAGCAATTGAGATGGAGAACATTTCTGGACGGAACATGTTTAAGATCTGACTTTAAGTTATATAGACATCTGTTTGTTTGTTTTTGTGATGGTTAAGAATTGAACCCAGGGCTCTGGTAATGCTACAAAGCAGTTCTTTGGCTGAGTCTTGTCCTTAACACTTCATTGGTAGGATTCTAAGCAAGCGTTTTGAGCTATGCCTCAATCTGCCTTTAAGCCACAGGAGCGTGCACACACACACACACACACACACACACACACACACACACACGTCCTTTTGAGATCTGTTAGCTGAATATTGATACCCTGTGTCTGTTCACATTGGAGCTGTGTAGGGACTGTCCTTGCTTTTTAGTTGGTTTGTGGTGTTCCAAATCTTTCCCATCATCTCCTGAGACTTGTTTTTCTAATGATAAAAGAGGGGTTGCTCATTGTAGAAATTTACATATACCATAAAGAAGAGAGAATTAAGTTAGCTATATCCTAAAAATGAATATTAGCATATGTTTTTCAGGCCTGTACAACTTTCTGATATTGTGACATCCTAATCTACAGAGCTCACCTTGAAAATGAGTTGTGAAATAACAACTCTCAGTGTTTTAAGTAACTGTAGGGCTCTGCACTGGGCTTACAGAGTGTTAGGCATGACTTCTTATCTGCACTGTCTTATTATTTGTGATTATTACCTATTTTAATACAGTTAGGGGGCCGAAGACGTGGCTCAACAGTTAAGAGCACCAGGTGCTCTTCCAGAGGACTTGAGTTTTGTTTCCAGCACTCATATCAGAAAGCTCACAGCAACTCCAGCTCCAGGGAATCCAACCTTTCCCTGCCTTAGGACACCTAAACACATGTGAACAAATGTGCCTGCAGTGGTTTGAATAAACACGACTCACAGAGGGTCATATATTTGACTCTTTGGTCCCCAGTTACTGGAACTGCTGAGGGAAGGATTAAGGAGGTGGCATCCTTGGAGGACATGTCACTGGGAGCAGGCTTTGAGATTTCAAAAGATTCCTGCCATTCCCAGTGTGCTGTCTGTCTCCTGCTTGCAGTTCTGCACTGTGAGCTCTCAGCTGTGAGCTTCCAGCTGCCATGCCTTCACTCCACTGTGCTCTCTAACCCTCTGGGGCCGTAAACCAGTTACTCTCTTTTGTAGGTTGCATTAGTAACGGTGTTTATTACAGGAATAGAAAAGTAACCAGTACAACACAGGGGTGTAAACAAATGAAAACAGGTACCTAGGATCATGTTGTACAGGAGGCTCAGGGGACTGGAGGTCCTCACGTAACCCACGTTTTTCTGAAACTAAGTTATATTAATCAAGACTGACTGACTTCTTGCTTCAACCTCCCGAATGCTGGGATTGCAGCTATGTAGAACTGCTACTGGCTAAAAAGATCTGGCTTTGTTCATGATTGTGCTCCGTTCCCCAGCAGATGTCTGTTGAAGGGATAGAACTTGGTGTCAGGCCTGTATCCTACCATGCACAAAGCCTGTGTTGTGTCCCTAGCACCATGTAAACGAAGTGTGGTGGCATATGCCATAACCCCAGAGCTCAGGAGATGGGAAGAATGGTCGGAAACTCACAGTCACCCTTGCCTGCATAGTGAGTTTGAGTCCAGCTGGGCTACAGGAAATATTACCCACTTACTTGATTTAACAGTATTTTCTATTTGTTGAAAAAAAATAATTTCATCCGTTTCCAAATATGCCACTGTATTGTAAAACCAGCTTGGTCTTCAGTAAGTAATTCCACTGTAGGATCTAAACTGTTTCTAGTTTTCCTCTGCCTTAAACATTGCCTAATGATTCTTGTGCATAAATTGTTCTTTCATCTCTGCTTAGTCTTAGGAAGAGATTCCTAGAAACAAATATCTAAGCCAGGGATTAATCTGCATTCTAACTTATAAATACCCATTTGTTTGGATGTTGGTAGGGCCAGAGGTCCTAAATAAATTACACAGGGGTGTGTTTGATGAGAGGACTCACATTTCTTGATTGGTTCCTGAAGCAACCCTGGTTGGTTTTTGTTGTTTTTGTTGTTCTGTTTTTTAAGGCACTTTTAGAGGCTGTCCCTTGCGTAGCATATGGGTCAACTTTGCTAGCCAGTTTGGGAAGAGCATCTTTGCTCATTCACCCAGCATATTCCTTGCACTAAATCAGCAAAGAGCCCCAAAGTCTGCCAGACACCGTAACCTTCATTCTTACTAAGATTCAAGGTGCTTGAGGAGAAGGGACCAGGACTGTCAGTGCTCATGGTGAACACTCAGATGGTCTCTGAAGGAAATATATGGAACAGATGGGTCCTGTCTTTGGTAAACTCACAGCAGTGTTTCCATAATTCTGGGATACAAGTAGAAGTGGAGATATGACCAGCTATTTGGAAAGTGGCCCAGAAGAAGTCCGGAGAAGTAGTTGTATGGTGAAGTGCTTCCTGTGCGAGCACAAGGCCAATAAGAGACTCTGTCCCAACAAACAAGGTAAGTAGCACCTAAATAATGACAGCTGGCTTCGCACACATCCACTGTGTACCTATGCATACAAACAAGCAGTACATGCTAAACAAAGGAAAGAAGGAGAAAGCTGCAGAATATTACAGTTAGATAGAGATGTGAATGAGATGCACTTGGAGAATTGGTCACAAGAATCTGAGGTTGCTTTCTCTTCTTTCCCACCTTTAGTTCTCAGGAGAAATAGCCATTTCTCAGCATTTTGTTTTCTTTAGATTGAAAAAAAAAATAAGGGACAGGATGCGGCTCAGTTAGAGTGCTTGCCTAGCATGCATAATGCAGCAAGTTCCATAATCATGCATGGCGGTGCACACCTGTAATCACAACAATCGGGACGGGAGACAACAGGATCAGGAGTTCCAAGTAATCTTCAGTTAAATAAGTAGTGTGCTTGAGTCTTGCATGAGCCTTATCAAGATACTGTCTTTAAAAAGACTGGAGGGAGGGATGGAAAGTTCTATAAGTGTGACCATGCTAGAGATGAATATAAAAGTTTGTAACAGCACTGGAATAAGGATATTAGAGCGTCTAGGAAACTGCTTTGGAGAAAATGTGTAGAAATGGCAAAATAGCAAGTAGTTTCAATCTAATGGTCTTGAGGAAGCCAGGATTCTCCAGACACTACCTAAGCCAACGGTTCGCAACCTTCCTAATGCTGTGACCCTTTAATACAGTTCCTTATGGTGTGGTGACCCCCAACCATAACATTATTTTTGTTGCTACTCATAACTGTAATTTTGCTACTGTTATGAATTGTATATACATATTTCTGGAGCTACAGTTTTGTCCAAATCGTCACAACCTACAAAGTTGAGAACCGCTGACCTAAGCAAACCTTTGCCTCCCAATGCTTGGACTCTGCCATCAGCCAAGCCACTGCCCTGTACCCACCCATGCCCACCTGGAGCCATCCCCTTCTCCTTGACCTGTTTCCCTTCAGATTTGGCCTTATGAATTGGACACAAACAACTCTGAAACTTCAGGCAGGGAGTATGGCAGAGCTGCTGTTCCTCGGGAACTCAGTGTCACTGTCCTTTTTGTCCCTTGCTGATTTTCACCACTTAGCCCCTGGAGCCCATACCTTCTCCAGTCACTGTCTGGCTCTAGAAGGCTGGCCCTGCCATCACCCAGTGTTGTTGGAGCAATGCTGCAGACACCTCAATCACAACTGAGACATTCTACTAGGACACACGATGCTTTAAATGGAGCAGAGAAATTTAAATGGAAAGAAATTATAGCATGAGTGAGTTTCTCCTTTTCAAGATAATCTTATTTAATAACCAAAACCTCACAAAGATGTACATTTTATCCCCAGACAAAGGCAATGTGGCAGGGTCTGCATTGTGGTAATTACATGTTTGGGTTTTCATTCTTTCTTTAAAGTAGGTTTCTATTATTTCAGTTTAGGAAAAAGACTATTCATCTATTCCATTGCTGGGTGGCCCATCCACTGTGAAAATAGGTCAAGAACCGTAATCTAACTCGACTGCTGATAAATAATTAAAGCTAATGGAATTTTTGCAAATCTGTGAACTAAATTCTCTGAGATGCTGCTAGGCCATACTGGATGCTGTTGTATAGAGAGATTTTTTTATTTAACACCCCAGTTTAAATGCATTTAAAACCACTCCTCCATCTCACAGAGACTGAAAAGGGTATGTGTTCATCTATAAAAACAGCCAAAAGCTTGAAACCCCATCAATAGCCATGCCATTCACCTTCAGATGATGAGATGAGAGCTGAAGGGTCCTGCATCCTGGGACAAAGGGAAACTTCCCTTTCCACCAACTTCTCTTTAACTTGAACTCTGCAATCAAAGTATCAGGAACCTCACACCTGGAGGCTGAGGAGATGGTTCAGTTGGTAAAATACTTGCCATGCAAGCATGAGAATCTGAATTGTATCTCTGGAACTCGTGGTAAAAAGTTGGCTGTGGCAGTTCATGCCTTCAGTCCCTGAACTCAGTGGGCATAGATGGAAGGATTCCTGGAGTTTACTGGCTGTCAATCTAGCTAAGTCAGCAAACTCCAGGTTCAGCAGGAGGCCCTGCCTCAAGGATAAGGTGGAGAGTGACTGAGGAAGATACAGGCTTCACACCTGGTCTGGGTCCTTTGCTCTATTCATAAAGGGGAATTGCAGGTGCTATAAATGACACCAGGAATAATTGCTCAGAGCTAATTTCTCTTTGAGGCAAACTGTGATGCATTGGACAAATATTCATGAAGGCTGTTGTGAGGACTGGTGACTTACTTCTTAAGAAAGCAGCTTATTTATTATTGTTGTTTAGCAGTCTAGACCTGTAACCTCAGCACTCAGATGGAAGCAGGAGGATCATAAGGTGGAAGCCAGTATCAGCTATATTAGCCCCACCACATACACTCACACAGAGGAGCGGGGGGAGACCTAGGAAGGAAAACATAGGAGGTGGGCAATTTTGTTATTACTTTTTAGGGAGAATGATTTGCTGTTACTTTTCCAAGAAGCTGTACTTTTGTTAGAGAGCTATATTAACTTTGTATGTACTCAGCTTTCTTGAGTTTATAAATGCTGAATTCAGATTTCTGAAACAAAACTGTACAATGAAATGTCTAGATTTAAAAAAAAAATTCCATTTTAGTTGCCCCTACCTAGCATCAGAATGTTCTGGAATCTGAGTTTTTTGGGGGGGCTTCTCCTTCTCTTTCTCCTTCTTCTTCCTCTTCCTCCTTCTCCTCTTCCTCCTCCTCTTCTTCTTCCTCCTCCCGGCCCTTCCCCCCCTCCGCCCCGCCCGTCCACCCTCCCCACCTCCCTCCCTCCCTCCCTTCCTCCCTTCCTTCTTGTAACAACAGAGTTTTGTGTATTCCATGCTGGTTTGGAGCTCAATACAAACTCTTGTTCTTCCTGCCTCCACCAAGGTTCACCCCATGGAAGTAACCTCCAAGTGCTAGGTTTAGTTTTACAGGCATGCACTATCACACTTGGCTTCTGTGGTGCTGGGGATGGCATGTGCGCTAGACAAGCACTCTCACCTGAGCGCCATCCCTAGTTGTGCTTTCTGTATTTTTAAAGAGCTGTAGGATTTGATAGATCTGCTGTCCACTGGGGCAGGTACTAGAACCCTACGCCTTCCTTCTTTTCTAGAAAGTTGCTCTACTAGTTCTTCTAGGCAATCCCTATGCTGTTTGACTCACAAGTTGGATGGCACTGGAGACAGCAACAGGGACTTAGAGCAGCTGCCAGGCATGTGTTGCTCAGAACAGAGGAACAGAGCCTGGAGACCATGTGTCAGGCACTAGAAGGAGGCTTTATTTGGAAGAGTCCAGGATAGCCCAGCCCTACACCCTCGACCACTTTTCAGAGGACAGGAGAACTCAGTGGTAGAAGACACTTGAGCCGTTTCCGTCTCTTCTTCTCAGCTTCTCGTTGTTCTAACAAAGCTGGGAATCTGGGGAGCAAAGACTACTAGTAAACTGAGTGACTGCAAGTTCCCTTCCCCTCTCCTTTTCCCATCCCTTTCCTCTCCCTCCCTCCCTTCCCTCCCTCTTTTTCCCCCCTTCTTGTTTTTAAAGACAGGGTTTTCTGTAGTTCAGGCTGGGCTTAAATATTTAGGTATTTAGGATAGCCTTAAACTGGTCCTCCTGACTCCACTTTCTGAGTGCTGGGATTGTGTATCTACACCACACCTGAGCTATGGTGCTGGAAAGCAGACCTGGAGCTTTGTACTTGTTAGGCAAGCATTGTATCAAAGGAGCTGTATCCTCAGGCAGTTAAACTAACTTACTTAACTTCTTTCCTTCCTTCCTTCTTTTTTCTTATCTTCTTTTCTTTTTTCTTTTCTTTTCTCTCGTCTCTTCTTTTCTAGATATGGTTCCACCATCAACCCTAGGCTGACCTCAAACTCTGGACTGTCAACCCTCCTACCTCAGCTTCCCTAGTCCTAGGATTACAGGCATGCAATGTAATATAATCCATTGTAGTGTAAACCCCCGTGCCTGGTTTAAGTGAATTGGTCACCAAGTATTGGTAAGCAACTCTTCAATTGCCACTCTTTACCAGAGAGCTTCCCACAAAATCTCAGCACTTTCCCAGCTCAGTGGAATTCCTGACCCCATTGTGAGTCCCCATATGATAGACAGGACAGCCAGGACAGGTGATCTGAGTGTTGAACGGTATAACCCTAACATTCCTAAGTGAACTTGACAATTTGCAGTTTCCACTGACGAGTTCAAAGGGCATCCCTAACCACCCTCCTCACTCTCTCTGCCAGTTCAATGATTGTTCAGGAGAAGGCTTAGTGTGTCTTAGAGAGACATATAGTGACTTATTTCAAATATTTACAAGACTCAGTGAGTGGCATTGCCCCTTGAGACTCATAACACCTGCTATGACTTTCACCACTTCTCTTCTCCTGTCCTCATCCCTCATAGCTCCCCATAAATCAGGCTGAAGAAAAGTCATGTATTTCACCCACAAATACTTCAGCACTTCTGTATGTATCTTGAAAGACCAGGGCCCCGTTTTACAAAATATCACATAGTTCCTAAAAAGGAGCTCTTGTTTAGTGTTTTTTTTTTGGTTTTTGTTTGTTTGTTTGTTTGTTTTTGTTTTTTGTTTTTTTGTTTGGTTTTTCGAGACAGGGTTTCTCTGTGTAGCCCCAGCTGTCCTGGAACTCACTCTGTAGACCAGGCTGGCCTCGAACTCAGAAATCTGCCTGCCTCTGCCTCCCAAGTGCTGGGATTAAAGGTGTGCGCCACCACTGCCCGGCTTTGTTTGTTTTTAAAGCAACAACTTAGGGGCCTATAGTTCTTATTTTATTTCATTTTCAAGCGAATAGTGTTTTGTTAACTATAATACTTAGAATTTTTTATGTGTTTTGTCCATTTCAGATTCAGGGTGACTATGATAATGAACAATCTGATATAAAAGTACTTGTTTCTCTTCCTGCAGTTTAGAATAACAGTGTGTTTTGCATTTGATAGTATCAGTTTTAACACATATTTGATATAAAAATGTGCTTTGGGGCTGAAGAGTTAGTTGGCTTAGTGTTTAAAAGGAGTGGCTGCTCTTCCACAGGACCTGGGTTCAAGCCCTAGCACCCACATGGCAGCCAACAACTGTCCGTAACTTCAGTTTTAGGGGATTTGATGCCTTCTGTTGGCCTCCTCAGATACCAAGGACACATGGTGCACAGACAACATGCAGTCAAAGCACCTACACCCCAGCTTTTGGGAACTCGACCTGTAGCCCAGGCTGACCTGGACCTCACTCATAGACATCCGCCTGCCTCTGCCTCCCAAGTGTTGGGATTAAAGGCGTGCGCCACCACTGCTCAGCTTATAAAAATGAGTTTTATAAAATGTGCTTTAGACACATAATCAAGACATTTTCATTTTAAAAAAAACTTACACATGGGGGGATTCATGTGTCTATGTCTGTGTGTTTCTGTGTGTGTGTCAAGGTCAGAGAACTTGCAGGGGTTAGTTTTTTCTTCCATACTATTGGCTCTATAGTTGAACTCAGGACCTCAGGTTTGGCAGCAGGCTTCTTTACCTGCCATGTCCTTGCTCTCACACTTTCCAGTTAGAGTTTCCTTTGTAGGATGTGTGTGTATGTATGTGTATGTTTAGGGTTACCCATTCATGCTCATATGAAGGTCAGTGGGCACACTCAAGAGCTATCCACCTTGTTTTTTGATATAAGGTGTTATACTGGGCCAGAGATCTCCAAGTAGGGCTTGCTTACTAGCCTCAGAAATCTGCCCATTTGTGCCTCCCCAGTGTGGGGCTTACAAGTCCACTCCACCATGCCTGACTAAGAACTTTCTTGCTTTGAGGTTTAGATAGTGAACACTTCATATAGTCATAAGGAAATATGTCACTATGTGACATGTCACTTTCCCAATCTGAACATTTCTGAGGGTTCTTTGTGCAAATAAATCAGTCCACCATTTTCACCTGAGTTAAGCCCCACCCCAGCTTTTCACAACCAAGACACTGGAAGCAAAGATGAACTGAAATTAAGGAAAAAGAGAAGCAAGCCCCATCCTGTGCAGGGTAAATCTGGATCTGGAGATGACACCTAAGTATGAGCCATGATGGGTGGGAATAGAGAGATGTCCACAGACTCTCTTTCCTTTTTAAGCCCATGTGACTGACTCTAACAACTATGGTTTTTGTTTTTTTTTTAAATTTATTTATTTTATTATTTAATGTGTTTCATGTGCATGTGTGTATGTGTACTATGTGCATGCCTGGTGCCCACAGAAACCAGAAGAGGGCTTCAGATTCCCTGGGACTAGAGTTACAAATGGTTGTAAGCCATTGTGTGGCTGCTGGGAATTGAACCTAGATCATTTTTAAGAGCAACATGTTCTTAACTGATGAACCAACTCTCCAGCCCAGAATAATGAAAATCATCCCTACGTAGAAATGGCTCTGGTAATATCATCTTTTTGCTGTATACTCAAAAGAGAGGGACAAACAAAATATTTTGGCCTTTTCCAAAAGCCATCACTTTCCCTAATTCAAAAAATGTATTTATGTGTCTATGTAATTTGTTTGGTTATAGGAGAGTATTTGTGTAGAGGTCAGAGGTCACTGTCATGTCATTTCTTGGGAACTTTCCATCTTGCCTTTTCAGACAAAGTCTCTGACTAGCATGTAGGGCTCAATGATTCAGCTTGGCTGGCTAGCCCCGATACCCGACCCACCCAGGAATCTTCCATGCTCAACTTTATACCAGGGTCCTAGGGATCAAATTCAGGTCCTCATGGTTGCACAGCAAGCAACAAACTGGCTGAACCATCCCCCTACCCACAAGGGCTTCACTTTCTATGATTAAGATATGTTTTGTTTTTTTGTTCAGTGATTGGTACAAAATGAACAAAATTGATAGCAGTGGGGAACCCATAACTCAATTAAGTACTCAGCTCTATTGTTAGGACTTTTAAACATGTGCCAGTTACCAAGTTGTAAGTCTTTATAGTGTGGTTTCAGTCAACTCAAACCCCACCTTTCTTCAGTTGGCAGTTGTCACGAAGGGTGTGCATTGATGGTGACCCAGGACCAGAAGCGCCAGAGACTGTGGTTTCAGTGGCTGTCTAGAATTCAATGGGCAACTTGCTCTAAAAAGAGGATAAATCATTTCCTGTCCATGCTAACCGATGGCGACAGAGTCCCGTGGCCAGAACTGAGCAGCTTTGAATTTCTCTCCTCAGTTTAGTAACAAACCAGATAATATTTGCAGGCGGCAGATTGAGATAAGGCATTTCTCAAACTGCCAAAAAGTAAAATTAGAATGAGTCTTTTAGCTGGTGGCTTGAAGTGCATCTGTGTCGGTATGTGTGTGCTATGTGAATATATAGTCAGTTCTTTTTCCCGTCAGCCATGGGGAGAAAGGGGTTCATGTGCACCTGTGTGCAGACAGATGCACATCTGGCTTTAATATCAAAAAGGTTGCTTCAGGGGCTGGGTTTGTGGCCCAATTGGCAAAGGCCTGTATTCCATCCCCAGATCACATCAGCTAGGCATGGTTTGTAATCTCAGTGTTCTGGAGGCAGAGGGAGGGAGTTCAAGGTCATCTTCAGCTACATTAGGTTCAAGACCAATGAGATCCTGTCTCAAACAAACAAACAAACAAAAAGAAAATAATTAATAGGGGGTTCTGACAAGCCTGTCATGAGAGGCAGCTCTTGGGCCTTCCTGGAATCCTGTTATAAGCTGCAGAGATAATTCTTGTCTCCTCTTTGCTTTGGACAGTTGGTTTTCTCATGAAGCTAACCTCGTACCAAGAGAGAAAGTTAGGGAGCCCAGGGGTTATGTGGGCTTGGGCCCACACTGACCCATGAAACTCTTCCCTCTTCCTTTTCTCTGTTGAGGTCCCCAATTCTGGGCTCTTCTCTTCTGTCATTCTGTAACCACAGCCGTCTTCTCTCTTAGCCCTCAGAATGGGGCTTTATACGAGAGGACTTGACTGCTATAGCGTAGGTTAGTCCTGAGCTTGTGATACTCAACCAGCCTCCCTTGTACTGGGGTTTATAAGCACGAGTCACCACACATAGCTCTTGTAAGCCACCTGGGTGACACACACACACACACACGCACACACACGTGTCCACGGTACATGCTGCTCTTTATATTTGTGTGCATATGTTTGCACCTGCATGTGGTTATGTGCATCACGTGCATGCAGGTGCCCACGAGGCCGGAAGAGGGCAGCGTGGTATGTGAGTGTGTGTGTGTGTGCGTGTCTGTCTGTCTGTCTGTCTGTCTGTCTGTCTGTCTGTGTATATGTGTGTATGAGAAAGAAGGAGAGACAGAGAGAGAAGAAGGGAGAAACAGACAGAGAACTGAGTTCAGATCCTAACTTGTCAAGCTCCATGACCTTAGAGAATGTTCCTTCTCATGTTAAGCTGTGGAGATCCTTCTGTTCTTTACTCTAGTCCGTAGTGTTGATGCAGTCAGTGGACAAAGGTTAAGGACTGCTGGTGTCCAGCACAGATTGGACATTCAGCTGGAACTTGCAGGCCTGGCCCTGGTCCTCCTGGTCCTTCCACTGGTGCTTTAACTAAACATTCTGCACATTTGCTGTGGCAGCTTCCAAACCTACTGCATGTGCTCTCTGTTCTCCGGAGCGTCCCTGCTGCTAAGGCAGGCTTTCCTTGGTGTTAGGTTTGCAGCTTTCTGTAGAAGCAGCCCTTCTCTTGGAAACTCCCTTTGTTTAGCTCAGTATCCTCCTGGCTCCCTTTGTATTCTTCAGAGCCTCTTTCACCTTGCCCACTGACTCTCAGGACAGGGACTTGCCGTCACTGACCCTCCCTTACGAGACAGTACTAATTTTAAATGTAACTCTTGACCTGAGCTGCCCATGATGGAAGCAGTCAACCACATGTGGCAAAAGGCATGCCTCCAGGCCCCGTATCTCCTCCCAACTGAGCCATGTAGCAAATACCCAGTATACTAAGACTTAATACTAATGTGTTTATAAAATGTAATGCGCACACACAGAATTTTTATTCATACATGCTCCTTTTATTCCTTGAACTTCCCATCTTTATTTCCCAGGTGCTGGAATTACAAGTGTGTTCCACTGCACCCAATTCTCATTAATAATTTTTTGGTAAAAGTAGAGCTTGAGGCTAGAGAGATGACTCAGCGGTTAAAAGCACTTGCTGTTCTTGCAGAGGATCAAAGTTCTGTTCACAGGTGGCTTACAGCCCCCTGTAACCTTAGTCCCAAGAGATCCAGTGCCCTCTTCCAGCCTCGTGGGTACCTGCATGCACGTGATGCGCATAAACACATGCAGGTGCAAACATATCCACAGAGATGATAAATTAATAAATCGACATGTATACACACACACACACACACACCTACAGACACATATGTACATATACACATATAGGACTTTATAATTCCAGCACTTGGGAAATGGAGGATTAAGGTTATCCTGAGCTACATAGTGAGATCTTGGCTAACCTGAGTTACATGAGACCTTGTCTCAAAAACCAGACAAAACACAAGAAATACAAATCTTTCTCCTTTTGTCCTTTGTTTTTATCTTCTTTGCCCTTCACTGTTAGATTTTTATCCTGTCTTTCTGAAATGGCTGGTGGTGGGCTGAACAGAATAGTATTTTATTCCCTGTTGCTTCTATCTGCTTAAAACAACAGAAATACATCATCTGACACTGCTGGAGGGTGGGAATCCAGAACAGGATTTACGAGGTGGATATGCAGTTGCCAGCAAAAGCTGCATTCCTTCCAAAAGCTTTAGGAAGGTCTGGTTCCAGCCTGCGCCAGCTCTGCCAGGCTCTGCTTGTCCTCTGGCCAGGACCCTACATCTTATTATCTTCCCAATCTCTGCTTCTATGTTTGAGTCCCCTCTGACTCCCTCTTGTATGGACTCCTGTGTTTCTACTTGGGCACTCTGATGACATTAGCCCCACCTACATGGTCCAGGATCCTCTCCCTGACCCAGGATTGTTAATGTAATCAGCTGCAATGCCCCTTTATTTTGTCAACTCATGTATTCACAGATCTCAGGATATGTTGGGGGCTATTAGTCTTCTACAGGTAGCAATGTCTGTTGGGGGCAGGGGAGAGGAAACTTGTGGATGCATCTCATTGCTTTTTGTCCTTGAACTTAGTGTAGAGATCATCCAGTGGAGGAGCTTCTCAAAAGGAGGTGACACCTATGGATGACAGCCCTTAGGAAACTGTGGGTAAGGGCTCAGTGATAAAGTGTCTTGACATGCAAAAAATGAGGACTTGAGTTCCATCCCCAGCACCCACATAAAGCCTATGTGCTTGTAATCCCAATGTTAGAAGGTAGAGATAGTCAGACCCCTGTGGCTTCTGTTGCCAGACATCCTCCCTGAATCCGTAAGCTCCAGGCCAGTGAGAGACACTGCCTCAAAAAATAAGCAGAGAAGATTGAGAAAGACACTCAACTCCTGGCCTCCATGAGGACACATGCACACATCCACATGAATAAGTAGAAGTTCACTGTTTGTCTTAAGACAGTGTCTTGCTTTGTGGCTTTTTGTGCAATGATCTGCACAGAGCCTTTGTAGAAAGTCTAACCAATGTTCTTCTCTTTCCTCCAATGGCTGTTTCCTGACCTCTGCTCCACCCAGGATTTACGCAAGCAGGTAGCACCACTGCTCAAGAGCTTCCAAGGGGAGGTGAGTACACTTGCATGTTCTTTATCCTCACAGCACCATTGATTGCTGTGTTAGCTACTTTTCTTACTACTGTGACAAAATCTTTCACAAAAGCAAGGGAGGGAAGGAAGGAAGGAAGGGAGGGAGGGAGGGAGGGAGGGAGGGAGGGGTACAGTGGCTCACAGTCTGAAGGCAGACAGTCCATCATGGTGGGAGAGCATGGAGGCAGGAGCGCAAGGCTCACATCCTCAGCCAGGAAGCAGATGTGCTGAGGCCGGGTGGGAAGCTATGGAGGTGAGACTGAGTGTCACTGATGGCTTGAAACCCCAGAGCATAGTCTCCTACTTCCTGAAATGTCTTTCCATCCCCCACTTCCCCTGATACCTCACAGGATGCCCCCACCCACCCACAGACAGGCAGATAAGATGAAAGTAGATCAGCAATGCCTTGAGAAGAAGCCAATAATAACTGTTGTCTTTGATTGAAAAGTTTGAAATTTTATAATCATAACGATTACATGTAATTATTATGGCAAAGTTATCAAATTTAACTCACGTTGAAATTGGATTGATTGATTGCTGTACTTAATTTTCTGTTTCACAAGCCCAGACAATTAATTAGGAGCGGGAGTTAACCTCAGTGTTCAATCCAACTTGAAGCATGTTCTCCCCCAACAGTAAATTCAGCAATCCCTCACAGCCAGGCTGGCAACATGCTCTGGAAATCCACCCAGCACACGGACACCGAGACAGGAGCATTTTGTCTCTGTTACCTAGTGAGTCCCAATTCAGCATAAGCTATATGGCAAGCCCTTATTTAAAGCATCTCAAACCTACAGGGATCAAATCCCTGGAAATGGAGTTAGGCCTGGTTGTGAGCCATTATGCGGGTGCTGGGGATGGAACTCTGCTCCTCTGCAGGAACAAGATGTCCCCTAACTAACCCACACTGTCTCTCCAGACCTGTAATCTTTTTAATTTTCTGAAGCTATTTCTCCACTTTCATTCTTAACATTGTCTTAATCTTTTTTTTTTTAAATTACTGAAATGATTTATCAGCTGTGTGAGTTGTTTTTTTAAAGAGCCAGCCTTTAGTATGTTTCTTTGGGGTGCTTTTTTGCTCATGACTGTTTTGTTCTTTTTGAGTTATAATTAAATATGTTTATTATTCCTTTGTGAACTCATACTGTTGTACTTTTTGAAGGCTGCTGCTTACCTTAGGATTCCTGCCTTGAATTTTTACCTAAGAAGATTTTTTCCCCCAAGTTCCATACTAGTACTTCCTAAGACTGTAATTCCCTGGCCTTTCTCCTTCCAGGACACACCTTTCTCAGGACAGGAAGATAAGAGCAAAATTTTAGAGATGGCCTTTTCTCTAGCTGGGTGTAATTGCTTCAGCCAGCGGATCACAGTCTTTATAGATCACCAAAGATAATGCTACCAGAGTCTAACATGGGGAGCCAGTGAGGTTATTGGGCTTCCATATAGAGTACAGAAGCCTGGGCAACCCCAGAGCAGCCACCATACCCAAAAGTCTCACCCCAAATGAACAGTGTCCTTGTAGTGACACAGATAGAGTCCCAGCTTCCACAGTGTATGCACTCTGGAATGTTCTGCAACTACAGGGCACATGCCATTAGAGTAGAATCGTATGCAAACATCTGGGAAATGCAAAAGACTGAGAGAATGGTGACTCCCACACTCCTTTTGTGGGGGAATATCTGTTTTTAGGCTCGATCTTAAGGGTCCCTTGCAATGGCCCTGATGATAGAAGCATCATCGTACTATACAATATACAGTATACACAGTTCTCTCAGGAAGAGTTGTCAGTTGTTCATGGGATAGACTAAACCTCCATTAGAAAATAGAAAACAAACAATCCCTAACTTGTTTTCTAAGACTACAATAACCTTGATGTCAAAATCAGATAAGAACAGAACATGAAAGAAAATCAGTCATTCTTACTGTTATAAATAGATAATTCAAGAGCCCTAAGAAAAGTCACTGGAAGCCACTAGGCTTGGCTGTTTCATTTAACAGGCTGAAATGCTGTTTCATTTAATAGCAGTAAATTGCATTAATATTCTTTATAACATGACCAGATGAATGGAAAATTGCCATTTCACTAACTATAAGGAAAAAAATTGAAAAAAAAATGCGTTTGTGAGGGCTGGAGAGATGGTAACAAGCATCCCTGCTTTTACAAAGGGCCTTGGCTTGGTACCCAGTACCCACATGGCCAGAGTTCTCTGCTCCCTTCCTCAGGCACCAGGCCCACACGTGATGTACAAACATTCTCAGGCACACATAAGCATGAATAAATAACTTTAAATTAAAAAATGATTAAACAAAAACTATCATCGGAAAAAGAACCTTTTTAATCTTGCAAAAAATTACCTATGTAATTCCAACAACAATCATCAAACCTATGTGTTTAAAATAATTTTCTTTACAAGCAAGAGCTAGGGCCATGGCTCAGTGGTAGTACCCTTGCCTAGAATCCCCCAGTGAGGGGCTGGGGGCGTGGCTCAGTGGTAGAGCCCCTGCCTAGAATCTCCCAGTGAGGGGCTGGGGGTGTGGCTCAGTGGTAGAGCCCCTGCCTAGATCCCCCAGTAAGAGGCAGAGTGGGCAGGGTTATAGCTCAGTGGTAGGTAGAGCTCTCTCCTGGGATTCAGAGCACCCTAGATTGGTTCCACAGCACCAAGAAGTCAAATAGATGATAAGTAAATCACTGCAGGTAATTTAAAATTTTTGAAAATAATAAACCAAAAGATGGCAACCTAGGTTGTTGTATAGATGGAGTTTATGGCTAAAAGAATGTTGCAATGTGTTGTTACACCACTTACCCCATAGAACTGGCAAGAGACAGCATGTGATTTTCTTTAAAAACACTCTGGCATGACCCTGTCTGTCTTTGTATATTTGCAGTATTCTGGCTTGCATAACAAAAGCCGCATAGCTTTGTTTGCTTGTTTGTTTGTGACAGGGTCTCATGTAGCCCAGGTTTGCCTTACTCATCATGTAGCCAAGAATGACCTTGGATTCGTAGTCCTACTTTCCAAATGCTGGATGGAGCCCAGGGACCCTTGTATGCCAGGCAGGTGGTGGTCTCCTTACTGAGCTCCATCCTAGGCCCTGTGGTCAATTTTAGTCTGCCAGGGAAATTTGGGTGCTCAGGTAAAGCTATACAGTCTTAGTTAGGCATACTGACAGGGAAGGAAAGTGGTAATAATGTTCAAATCTCTACCATCAAATCTGTCTGGGGCCAAGTAGGGAAGAAGATGCAGTATCTTTTCCTGCCTATTGAAAGGTTCATGGGTGGAGCCCAGTAACAAATGACAAATGAGCAAGAGAAGGTTTACATACTTAGTGAGTGCTTCCCTCCAGAAAGAAAGACCACATCTGGTACAGGAGGGTGCAGGGTTCAAGGCCAGCCTGAATACAGGGTGAATGTAGAAGCTGTGTACATTTATTGTATGAAATGTTTTTCATATATATTTATATATTATATAATATATATGTTACATATTATTATAAATGTGTATGTGTTTTGTTGTTGTTTTATACAGGTTCCTATGTGGCCTAAGCTAATGGACTACATAGTGTGTAATCCCAGCCCTTAGGAAATAGAAACAGGAAGATCAGAATTTCAAGGCCATCCTTAAGTTCATACAAAATGTAGGCCCAGACTGTGCACATGGGACCCTGTCACAAAAACTTTTTTTTGGCAGGGTGGCTGTGGTGGTGATGGTTGTGGTGTATCAAAGACAAAGTTTCTCTGTTATCTTGACTGGCCTAGAATTCACTCTGTAGACCATGTTGGCCTGGAACTTACAGAGATAGGCCTGCCTTTGCCTCCAGAGTGCTGGAATTAAAGGCATGTACCACCACGGCCCACCATAATAATATTTTTTAAGGATCAGTGATATCAGAAGTACTTACAAGTTTAAGGCTAATGTCTTTAATAGGGGCCTATAAAGAGAGAATTCCAGACATGTTGAAGACAAATCCAGGGACTCAAAACACAGGGACTCCCCCTCTCCTCTGTGTCCCTCTACCCTGGCTCTTTACCTGGGACATTTTTCTTACCAAGCCCAACCACCCTCAACTCTGGGTCTGTCTACAGTAGCAGAAGGTACCATTGTGGTTAAGGTGGCAATGGGCATGATGCATTTTTAACGATCTTAGAACAAAACCCCAAAACCTGACCAGCACAGGATCCTCCTGGAGGTTGGCTGGCTGATGGCTCAATTAGAGGCGCTCAGGACTGTGCTGAGGCGAGTGGGCCAGCGCTGTAATTGAAAGCACATTTTCCCCTCCGAAGCTGCAGCTGGTTTAGCTCTGCTCATGCAGAAAAGGATATAACCTTGCATAACATAGGAAATGAACGGTTGAGAGAGAAGCCAAATTCAATTTTAGTCAGATATGTTGAGGCCGAGCCCATGATCTATGGGAGCCTGGGCCTGAGCAGCTCGCATGTGGAAAGGCGCGCACTCAACACTCTATTAATCACGGCCGCCCGCCTGGCGCTGCCGCCCCTGTGTACAGGGGGCCACTACACCCGAGCTCCTCCTCAGTGCTGGAGAGCAGCCAAGCACTCCAGAAGTTAACCTCTTAAAGACCCGGAGCTGCTTTCTGTTGAATAAATGTAATTTTGTGGTCAGACATAAATGCTTGTGATGTAGCAGGGAGCTTTGAAAACAACAGCGAGCCAAAGCTATTACAAATTGCTGCATGTTGGGGAAGTCAACAGCACACATCAGAATTCCGCGTGTAAGGCAAATTGATTTCGGCCCAGAGCTCTGCAGCTATTCAATGAAAGTCCTATTAAACCATTGTGTGTAATGAACAATCCAGAGCAAATCTAATATTTTCAGAGGGTAATTATTTTTAATGTCCTCTCGGTAGCCATCACTAGATTTCTTGGATGTTTATAGTGGGGACCCAAGTGGGTGTGCCCTACCCAGCTGTCATTTGGCCTCTGAGCTGGGAAACCCCTGTGCAACCGGCTCCCAGCTGCCTAACAGGCACCTGGCAGCTTCCTTGTGCCTGGAGTTAAGTGAGGGCCAGCCCTGCTCCTCCAGGAGGGTGTGCTGGGGCTCTGGTGTCTCCCAGAGCCAGGCACACATATGAGATGCCTGAGTTTTGTTGAATCAGTCCAAACTAATGGAAACAGACAAAAGGGAGCTTCAAAAGCATGAGGGAGGGTAATGAAATATTGGTGGTGTTCTCTCAGAACCTCAGGCAACAGATGCCAGTGCCCAAGGCAAGAAAATCAGGTCCTGTGTGATCTAGAGACCCATGTCAGCACCTAGAGAAACTGTGGCACACACTGGCACCTTGGGACATGTCTTTTACATCAGTTCCTTTATCATGTGGAAATCTGACTCTTTTTTACTCAGTGACTCTGACAGCTAACCAAGGCTCACCCCACCCCTACTCCTGCTCAGTTCAGAGTGAAGTTGTAAACCTGCCTCACCAGGTCACAATTCTTAATGCCAGTCTTTTGCCTAGAGTCTGAGCTTCTCAAAGATAAGGTCTGCTAATAAGTGATATCATTCAGTGATATCTATGTGCCACACCATACCCAAATTAGACCTTGATATGTAATGACAGATTAATGCAGATGCTCTTTTCACGGAGTTTAATGATTAGTGAGACCTGTGTCCCTATGGTACATGCTTGGTGCACAGTAGGCCCTCATTAAATAAAGGAAGAGGAGTGAATGGATGGATGGTTGTGGTTGGGTGAAGATAGATGAGTTGATTGGTTAGATGGATCCGTGAGTGAGATGGATGGATATTGTTCATTGGAACGAATATATGAGTTTATATGGGTGAGGATGGATGGGTGGATGAATGAGATGGGTGGATGGACATGGGTAAAGATAGATGAGGGGCATCGGTGGATTAATATGGGAGAGAATAGACAGACTGAATAAGATAGATGGATATTGGTGGGTAGAGCAGAAGGATGGATAACTGAATGACTGGCCAGGTGGGCTGGAAGAGTTAATGGAAGAAGTGGTTGGGTGCTTGGATAGATGAATGGATGAAACAGGATGAGGAGAGATGATAAAGCAGATAGAGGGTGATGGATGGGTGGGGATGAGTGAAAATGTGATAGATCAAGGGAATGGGTGGATGTATAGTTAAGTGAATGAGGAGATGGGTTGGGTGGGTTTATAGAAGACAAGAAATGAAATAAATGGATAATTGAATGGATGGGGATTGGCAAGGATGCATAGATCAAATAGAGCAATGCTGTTATAGTTTGTTTTCTATTACTGTGGTCACCACCATGACAAAAGGAACCTGGAGAGCAAAGAGTCTCATTTTACAGTTTGCAGGCCATCATAAAGGGAAGCCATGACAGGAACCCAAGGAAGGAACCTGTACGCAGAAACCGTGGACGAGTGTTGCTTACTAGGAGTGTTACTTAGTGGGAGTGTTGCTTACTGGATTGCTCTCTGTGGCTTGTTCAGCCTGTCTTATAGAACCCAGGACCAAATGTCCAGCAGTGGCAATATCCATGGTGGGCTGTGCCTGTCCACTTTCATCATCAGTCAGTAAAATGCCCCACATTCTCGCCTGCAGGCCAGTATTATAGAGGTATTTCCTCAACTGAGGTTCCTTCTTCATAAATGATCCTAGCTTATGCCAAGTTGACAAAAATTATAGAAAAACAGACAGGTAGATAGGATAGATAGATAGATAGATAGATAGGAAGGATAGAAAGGTAGACGGGTGCTTGGATGGAGATATATAAATTAAAACATTCCATCAGTAAAAAGGCTTTATCTTCTGTCAGCTTCTGTATTTAACCCACTCAGGATAAGAATAGTAGGCCTAAAGTTAAAATTTTTAAGGTCAGATGCCTTTGACTTTGACATTGGCCAAGTCAGCTGACCTCTCAGTGCCTCTGCTACCTCAGATGATGAACATGAGGGCTCAGTGGGTTAGATGTGGGTGAGAATTAGAGACAGTATTTATAAACTTGGCATGGTGGCAGCCTATGATCCCAGCTCCCATGTGGTAGAATCAAGAAGATCAGAAGTCTAAGGACATCTTCAGTTACTTAAGGAATTCCAGGTCAGACTGGGCTGTAAGAAACTGATCTGGATTGGGGCCATGGCAGGAGAGGACAGTGAGAAGATAAAGGTCAAAAAGAAAGGAAACAGTGTTTGGTATAAGAATAAACTGACACTACTTCCCCTACAAGCCTAAAACTACTTGGGCTTCATTAAAATTAAATTAGTTAATTTAATTACTTAATTAATACTAGTCACATAGATTTGCTCAAACATGGGAAAATTTCAGTGACCAGCAAGCCTGATTTTCTACAGATCTTCCTTTTGAAAAGCTATACCTGCATCTTCATTAGATTTTCCTAATGTGCCACTGACTCAAAATCCCATGTATGAGACTGACATCAAGAATCAAATGACCGCCGGGTAGCGGTGGCACACGCCTTTAATCCCAGCACTTGGGAGGCAGAGGCAGGCAGATTTCTGAGTTCAAGGCCAGCCTGGTCTACAAAGTGAGTTCCAGGACAGCCAGCCAGGGCTATACAGAGAAACCCTGTCTCGAATGCACCCCCCCAAAACAAAAGAATCAAAAAAAAACAAAAACAAAAAAAGAATCAAGTGACAAAAATATTAGGTCTCCAGAATTATCTTGTACAGGGAACACTTAGGGATATGATAAGTGGCTGGAGGCGTGGCTCAGTGGTAAGGCTCCTGCCTAGAATCCCCCAGGGAGGGGCCTAGCAAGTGTGAAGTCAAGAGTTCAGTCTCTAACACTTCCAGAATTAAAGCTGGCTTTCTGCCATTGGATAGTCTTATTGTTTTTGTCAAACATTATGATATATTTCTTGCTGGCTCTTCTTACCCCCTTCATTGTTCTATATTATTTTCCTTAAGCCAGTGCCACAGTCTTGGTAGCCATGGTTTGTGGTAATTTGTCAATTGGGAAGTAAGAGTCTTCCAACTTTTTCTAGTTTCTTTTTTAATTGTATTTAATTTATTCATTTAATTTTTTTGTCTGTTTGGACCCTTGCATTTCCACACAGATTTCAGGATCAGTTTTCATTTTCCACAATAAACCTAGCCGGGATTTTGGAATGCAGTGCATTGAATCTGTAACTCAGCTTTGTGACTGATACCATTGTTACAGTACTAAGTCTTCAATTCAGCAAAGACCTCCATTTCATTTCTTTCTACAATGTTTACGGCTTTCGGAGTAAATTTTATACTTCTTTCTTTTAGTTTTTCTATTAACAATTTATATATGTTTACAATGTTTATTATTATTATTATTCAGACATCATCTCACTATTTAGTTCTAGATGGTCTGCAACTCATTTTTCATTTGTTTGTTTTTGAAAGAAGGTCTCTCACTATGTAGCTTTGGCTTGCCTGGAATCTGATGTAGACGTCACCTCTTGGCTCCTCACCTCTGCTCACCTCTGTCTCCTGAGTGCTGGGATTCAAGGCGTGGCTTATATCACTAGGCTCACCTTTGCGATCTATTTTGGTCTGATCTCTCACAGACCCTTCAAACTTCTCTCTCCTTCTCTTATGTCCTCTTTTTTGGATGCTAATGTACACTGAATCCAGGAATTGCTATCAAGTGCACATGGGGCCGTCCTGTGGAGCATGGGCAACCGACATCAGCCCTGGCCCCAAAGAGAAATGACTCCCTTTCCCCAGATGCTATCGGTTGCCAATAGCTCATCAGCTAGAGGTGGAGCCTATGAGCCCGTCCCTCCCTTGTCCCTGCTGGAATATTGACTGGCTTGATCTTGTGCAGGTCACCATAAGTGTTCTGAGTTCATAAGCCATACCTAGAAGACAGTGTTCCACTCCACTCTTCCCCCCATGTTGCTCTCACATCATTCTGACTCCTCTTCCCAGATGTCCCTGAGCCTTGGAGGGGTGTGTACAGTAGTCTTATTTAGGGCTGAGCACTCAACAGTCGGTCTACTCAGCACTTTAACCAGTTATGAGCCTCTGCATCGATTGCTGCCTACTGCAGAAATATGCTTTTCTGACCAGTCTAGAGCTGCACTAATCTATGGGTATAAATATAAATATTTAAAAGGCAATTTGGCAACATATTTATTTGGCCAAACCACAGTAGTAGATACCCCATTAGGGTCTGCAACCTCCCAAACCATGGGCTTTTGAACAGGTTTACAAGGCAAGACATGAATTCCTTCCTGTTAAGCAAGCCTCAGATCCAACCAGAGAACCGCCGTCACACCGGGAGGCACATCTTGTGTAGCACATTAGAAGCATTGTTTGAAGGGAATTTGACTGCGTAGGTCCACTGATGACTTTTCTCCTCCAGCATCCTGCCTGCATAACACCTTTGGCACTTCCATAGCTGTCTAGCAGGGAGGGAGCTCTGTCTTGCAACTAAAACAGGCGGTGTTTTATCAATAGGGTCATAATGTCCAGGTATAGTGGACGATTAAGCAATGGAATGTAGCCTGTGTTATGTGGGGGCATGTCTTTTCCCCCCCTCCCGACCAACAATTTATAGGGAGGTCTCCCCTGCCTGCCATTAAGATTTTCTTTTAATAACTCATGTTTTCTTGGGAAAGCATTGTCTTTCCAGACCCAGAAATTGTTGGCGTTTTGTTTTGTCTTTGTTTTTCAAGACAGCCTTTCTGTGTAGCCCCGGCTATCCCGGGTATTTGTTTTGTAGACCAGAGATTTGCCTGCCTATGTGTCCCAAGTGCTGGGATTAAGGGTATAGTAAGATTACAGGCATGTACCACTATGACCAGTTTATAGGGTGCAGGGAATAGAACCTAGGGATTTATTTATGCATGCAGGACCAGCACTCCACCAACTGTTTCGCTACCTCAGGCAACCAATCCAATGGGAATACTTCCCTGCATCCCTCCCATGGTTTTCCTGAAGTAAAAGAGGTTGAGAGGGAAGAGGAGGCTCTGGGCCTGCTAGGTGGAGATTGTGAACCTCTTTGCGCTCTTTCTATGGTGGGAATGAAGGAATGAACGAGCCAGTGAGTGAGACAGACAGCTGGGCCCTCCCACCTCTGTACCTAGCCCACTGGTGTGCTATGGCCTGTCCTCTGCAGCTTACCTGCTTGAGCTTTAGGGAAATGGCAGACAGATAATCCTCCAGCCTCATAGCCCTTCAGTCTCCAGCTGAAAACGAGAGTCAGTGGTAACCTAAGGGCCCTGCAAATGTCTTGAGAGGACTTAATTATCAGTTTGACTATCTGCACTCTTTCCCTCCATCGTTTGCCCACATCTTTGCTATGACCACACTCTTACCTATTTCATTTTACGTGGCTACTCTTCTTTCAGATTTTTACTAAAGCACACTTTCCTCATCCAAGAGTGTTTGACTTGGCCTGGTGCGGTGGCTCAGATAGTAATGGCACTTGCCAGCAAGCCTAATGACCTGAATTTGATCCTTAGAACCCACATAATGGAGGGAGAAAGCTGACTCCTGTATAATACTCTCTGATCTCCACATTCAATAAACAAATATTGAAAAGAAAAGAAAAGAAAAGAAAAGAGACTTTTTCTCATGTAGCTGAGACTGACTTTCAGTTCAGCATGTTAGCAAGGATGGTCTTGAACTCCTGTCCTTCTGCCTGCCAGCCTCCAGTGCTGGGGTAGCAGGAGTGTGCCACCATGCCTAGCTTGATACTGGAACAAGCTGTTCCTGCTACTGTGATGAAGCACCATAAAGGTCTTCATAGAGACGCTAACTTGTTATCTCTATCTAAGTTTTGGAACTTGAGCTGTGCTCTCAACTTTGGAATAAAGAATCATAGCCCCTAAGGTAAGCCAGCACCATACAAGGATTACTCTGGAAACGTTACACTTGCCCTTGTACTAGCATAGCACAGTATTAAATACAGTCTTCAACACAGACTCAAATGTGAAATGTAGTAACAGACTAGGCCCATGGCTCAGTGAGGACAGCCCTTGCCTCCCATGCACAAAGCCATCACTCACAACTACTAAACTAGGTATGGAAGTGCAGACCTGTGACCTCAGTGTTCCTGCAGTGGAGGCAGGAGGCTCAAAAATCCAAGAGCATACTTACCTACATGTGAAATTCAAAGCCAGCCTGGGCTACATGAGGCTTTGACTCAAAATGAGAAGACAGAAAGAGGAAATGTATAGTGGGAGCCTGTGGTCATTTTGCTGGAGGTAGCTGGGGAGGCTCATTTGTAGAAAGGTGCCAAGATGTGTGTGGTGGGAAAGTGCAGTGGCTGTGGACAGCCCAAGGCTCTCATTACACCGTGTCCCGAAAAACAGGTGCTTATGTGCAGGCAGTCCTTTCCATATTAACCAGCTTCAGAGTAATGGAAAAACAAACTCCCGAACCATCAGCTCTTTCCTGCAGGTGAAAACCTTCTTCACTGAGTGTAGGTTTCCATTCTCAGAAAGAATATAGGAGCTGCAGCAAATATAGTCCTTTTGGAATCTTCTGAAGAAGGGGAGTCTGGTCTGTAGCCTGGTAGTGAGTCTCTGATCCCCTATGCTGGTGGGAGTGGCCTCAATTTATAGGTGGATCTGAGCCCGGCCCCAGAGATCAGTAGAACATTCCAATGAGGCGCCTTCCAGGCTGAGTGGAAATTGCTTGGTACTCTCAGGAACAGGGAGTAACCGGGTGTGGCTGGAGGAGGAGGCGTGGCAGGAGGTGAACCCCAAACAGAGGAGGAAGCTCTAGGAGCAGGACAGTTTTTACAGGTGGCCACAGCCTGTTTATGATCCAGCCTAGTCCTGCCGTCACAGTGGTACCTATGTTCTTTCCTCTTGTTCATTTTGCTATTATGGGGTGGGAACAGTAGATAGAATATCCACCTCGGGCTCATGTGAAAACCAAGGAGCCATTAGGTCTAACCTGGGAACCTGATTCCACACTCTCCCTTCATACCTCTGCCAAAGAGCTGCCATGCTCCAGTGGGCCACCGCCCAGGCACATAGTGACAGACAGATAAGGATGGGACAGGTTCCTTTCTGCCTCCCTTTCTGAATGATAAAGGGTCCAGACAAGAGGACCATTCCTTTCATAGACACCAGCAGGCTTGCTCTTACAGGGAACAAAGTCAATGTCACTTGCTCCTCCTCTATGTTGGGTACTGTATTAGGTCACTTGACTATGTTAGATCACTTGCTTGCTCAGCCCTGGCAGGTGAAGTTTGTCACCTCTAGCTGCTGGAAGTTCTGGTCAAGCAGCCAGCCCCAAAGATCTGTTACCTCCTCCCAACCCTGCTCTTCCCTGGAACTCTGCCAGCCAGAGGAAAGTCTGAACTGAAAGTGGAGGAGAGGAGAAGGCTTGGGTGAAAACCTGGAAACAGACTGGTAACTGCTCACTGGTTGTAAGCGGTGAACAAGAGCAGCTACCACAGGAAAGATGAGCTGGGGACTAGTGCATATTTCAGGACCGCAGCCATGGGAAGGAGGCAGAAGAAGGGGATCACAGAGAGGCTGTCGCACTTCTCAGAATGTACTGATCATTCCAGACAGTTTGGCAAGGCTTGCCAGGGAACTGGTGCCTCAGCTAGAAATTCAGCCTCTCTTAAACCTCATAGACTAAGGATGTGGCTCTGCTGGTAGAGCATTTACCAACGGTACATGAAATCATGGGTTTGACCCCCTGCACTGAATAAACTGGAATGGGAGCACATAGCTGTGGAGGCAAGCAGATGAGGAGTTCAAGGTCATCCCCAGCTACATAGTGAATTCAAAAGTAGCCTGTGCTACATGAGACTTTGTCCTGAAAGGAAATACAAAAGGAAAACGAGAACTTCATATATACTTCTTAGATGACTTAAACCCACCACCCACCTTTGTCTTGGGACTGGATTTGAACTTGGGTCACATTTGTGGAAGGATTGAAGGAAGGAGAGCTCAGAGCTATGGAATTCATTTCCTGGTGCTGTCAAGTGGCTTAAACACTAGAAATGAGCACCTCATAGTGTTGAGACTGAAGGACTAGATGAGTGTGTGAACAGGGCTGGCTGCTTGTGGAGAACAGGGTGGTGGTGATGACATTCCTTGTCTAGAGGCAGCACCCCAGCCCCTGGCTTCCTTTGTCAGTGACACTTCCCTGCGAGTGTCTGTTGCAGGGTAGATAGGGGTGTGTGTGTGTGTGTGTGTGTGTGTGTGTGTGTGTGTGTGTGTGTGT
>NW_021604614.1:713191-717747 GCF_004785775.1 Grammomys surdaster
TGTGTGTGTGTGTGTGTGTGTGTGTGTGTGTGTGTGTGTGTGTGTGTTTGTGTATGTAAGCTGGGAAGAGTCGGCCATGACCCAAACCAAGCTGCAAGCACATGGGGCAAAAAGTTTGCTTAGTTCTCATTCTAAATGCTGCATCAGTTCTCTGTGGGGAGCTTGCCTCACAATCTGATACACTTAGCTAATTGGCCCAAAGGGGAAGCTGTGGTAGAGTCAAAAGTTGGAGAAATAGGCACATCAGAAAATGGGGGAGGTTATGGGGCTTGGTGGGCTAGCTATTTTTAGTAGGGAGGGAATAACCATTTTCATATGCCAATGTTCCCTCTTTTTTCTTTTTATTTTTTTTCATTTTATTGTGTGTTTGTGTGTGGGTGAATGTATGTGCGTATGTTTGTGGGGAGGGTGTATTATATGGTGGGTATATACACAGTGTGTAGATGCCAGAGGACAGTCCTGAGAGTTCTTTCTCAGGCCCCATCTACCCTTTCCTTTTGAGATTCGCATTTGGTCTCTTTCTGACTTGGTGCTCAGCAAACAGGCTAGGCTGGTCAGCCAGTAAGCCCCAAGATCCTCCTGTCTTGGCTTTCCCAGCACTGGGATTATAAACCTGCCACACTGTGTCCACTACACTCAAGTCCTGTGCTTGCAAATTTGCCATTTGAGCCACCTCCCCAGCCCCCAAGTTTCCCCTTTTTATAAAATTGTCCACAGAGTTGACTTCCAGTTAACCTTATCACCTACAAAAGCCTGACTTCTAGGTAAGGCCAAATGAATTTCTATGAGGGATTAAGTGTTTTTTGTTTTGTTGGTTGGTTGGTTAGTTTGGGGTGTTTGGAGAGCAGGTTGATTTTTTTCGAGACAAAGTTTCTCTGTGTAACAGCTCTGGCTATCCTAGAACTGGCTTTGTAGATCAGGCAGGCCTCAAACTGTCAGAGATCTGCCTGCCTCTGCCTCCCAAGAGCTCAACTATTAGGTGGTTCCAGAGATTCAATTCCCCATGTCCCCTCTTAGGCAGGTAAACAACTGTAACAGGGATCTGGACAGATCAGGAGTCTCCACAAACTGGGCTTGGTCTTCTGCAGGAGGGTGTCACTTAGTGACACTTAATAAGAACACCTGGGAAATGCAGGCACTTCCCTAGGCTAGTGCTGAGATAGTATCTGGAGCCAGTGTGGAGGACCCAGGCACAAAGGCAGCTCATCCTAGATGCAAGCCAAGCACTGTTTCAGGTGCCTTTCTCAGTGATTGGGGGTAAAGGCAAGGGGATCAAGGGATCAAATTCATTTACAGCTACACAGTAAGTTCAAGGCCAACATGGACTAGAAGAGGCCCTGGAGAGAGATGGCTAGAGGGTATTTGCCTTGTGGATTATGTTAGGACATACCGTATGAGCATGGATGTGTACACTTAAATTACAATTTTGTTTTATGAAGGAAGAATATAATCTGAATTTTAAACAAGTGACTTCAGATGTTTTCTTTGGAGCATGGCTTTAGAAGTGTCTCTGCCCTGTGTTAGCTCTCCCGAGACCTGGGAGCCTGTGGCCTCCACAATTCACCTTTCTTTTCCAGATTACACTCAGCCCTTAACAGACTGTTGCCTGGCCCAGGTGAGAGGCCCTATAATTAAGACCCATCTTTTGCCTCTGTAATAACACGGGAGAGAGAGTGATCTTGAGTAAGACCAGCAGGAAACTGTAATTCTGGGTCCTTTTCCCAAGCAGTACGAATTTAGTGCATGTGAAGTCTTGCTCCTCAGGAGTCAGAGCTGTCTGTTAGCTTGGCAGTTGTGTGCTGGGAGGTAAAAGCACAACGAGGTGGCCTGGCAGTATGATACTCTCTGGATGAGTGTCCAGTCTACTTGGGTTTCCCACTCCACCTTCCTAGGATACGTAGACATGGCCTGAGGGACAGAAGTTCAGCTGGGTCAGTTATACTCCCAACACAGAACCTCTCCTTTGCCTACTGGGAACCCCAGCAGTGTCCTTGCCTTACCCAGCTCTGTGCTCACACTGAATCAGAATGTTTCAGTTTTCTCCACTGGCCACTCCCAGTGCCTTTCACATTGTCAGATTCAAATGATCTTTCACTCCCAGCCTGGGATCTTCTACTGTGGTATATTTCAGGTACATGTTCCCCTCCATGTACAGGGATGGCTTCTTGAATTCTGACCCTACTTGCCCACACAGTGTCATTGCCAGTAAGCCCCATGTGTATATATCTGTACTCTCTCCCTAAGGCCCTACTGATACCACAATGTCCCCATGTCCATAACTCATCCATAGGATCTTAACTTTTGTTCTACAACTAGAACATAAAAAAATGTGTGCAGGGCTGGAGAGATGGCTCAGTGGTTAAGAGCACTTACTGCTCTTCCAGAGGTCCTGAGTTCAAATCCCAGCAACCACATGATGGCTCGCAACCATCTGTAATGCGATTCGATGCCCTCTTCTGGTGTGTCTGAAGACAGCTACAGAGTACTCATAAGTAAAATAAATAAATCTTTAAAAAAAATAAATAAACCTTAAATAAAAAAAAAAAGAAAAGAAAATGTGTGTAGTAGGAGGCTGAGGCAGGAAGATTAGGAGTTCTAGGCTATTCTGGGCTGTATAGTAAGACCTTCTCAGAAAACAAACAAACAAAAAGAACAAAAACAAAAAACCAAATGAACTCTCAATATATTGACTTCTTTCTTTCTCTTCTTGTGTCCTTCCCGTTCAGATTGATGCACTAAGTAAAAGAAGCAAAGAAGCAGAGGCAGCCTTCTTGACTGTGTACAAGAGACTAATTGACGTTCCAGGTAAGTCAGGCATTGCTAGTCAGTGAGGAGGATAGTGTGTCTGCTTGGGCCGTGGCTGTTAGGGATCTTAGTTTTCCTAAGGAGAATGGGCCACTCAGCCAGTTTCCCTGGAAAACCAGGGTTGGGGAATGTGAATTCTCAAGAATGCAGACTTTGGGCAAGCAGGAAAATGCCTTGTATGTAATCCCAGACTCAGCAGCTGACTCTTTTGTAAGCACAGAAGCCCATGCCTCTGCGGCCATGCTGCAGAGTGCTGTGTGTCCCAGGGAAGCTCTAGGCTGGTGGGAAGTGCTCTGCTGCTGTCTCCCAAGTGCACATGCCACCTGCAGGACTTCGCAGGTGGCATTGATGACATACCTGGTGTGCTCCTCCCCTCCAGCATCATGGAGGATGGGGGCTACTAGAGAAGTAGCTTTCCCTGAAGAGTTAAAGCTGACAGTCCTGTTCACTGTGTGTGACAAAGGAGTTGAGTGGCATTTTCTTTTAAAGGAATGTGTTCAAGTTTGAGTGTTCCTCGTCAGGAATGTTCCAAGGAGATGGCATCTGAGTCCCTTAGGGCTGTGTGGTGGGTTTCTCACTCTTCAGCTGTTGATTGAGGATCTATCAGGATAGACGTGATCACATAGATCCTAACTCAGTCCTGGAGGAAAGGTCACATAGGAAAGTCCTGTTTCCTCTGCAGACAAGGAAACCAAAGGACCACACACACTGCAGTCACATGTTTGTCCTGTTTGGTAATTGTGCAGACACCACCCATAGTAGATGCCTTTACAAAGCAGTAATCTCTCTTTTGTGCCTGTAAGGGTGTCCTCATTTCTTGTGAGAAGGGCCTGGTCTGTAGCACTGTATTTGCTGACAGCCACCCCATCAACGCCACCTTAGGCTTTGCTCTTCTCTGTTAGACCTGAACCAAACAAGGAATTCTCTGAACAGAAAGTAGAGAAACGTAGTCTCCTGCTGTGAGGTCTCAATTGTATTCTCCCCCTGTTGAATCTGTTTTCGCATCTGTAAAGTGGGAATGACATAGTAGTGGAGAATACTTTCTCATGTTCCAATATTTTTATTGCCTTAGTTGTTTATCATGCTCTAAGTTCTAAATTCTGACCTTACGATTTTCTGTAAGTTTGTACGTGACTGTGCACAAGACCCACAAGGAGGCTTCTGAATTATAAGTAGATTATTTGGTGTTTAGAGTACACTGTCTTAATTTGCTTCTCTATTGCTTACAGCAATTGCATAAAACAGGGACCAAATCACTTTGGGTCAGGAAAGAATTTACTTGACTTATATATCCTGATCCTGGTACAACACTGAGTAGAGCTAGGTCAGGGACCTGGAAACAGGAACTAAAGCAGAGACCATGGAGGAAAACTGCTTGCCAGCTTGCTCTCCCATGGCTTGCTCAGCCTGCTTTCTTGTACAACCCAGAGCACCTGCTCAGAGGTGGCAACACTTACAGTGGGCTGAGCCCTCCCATGTTCATCACTAATCAAGCATCTACCCCATACAATTGCCCATAGGGGCCATTCCTTTTCCCAGTGTTGCTAAGTTGTGTCCTGTTGACAAAAACTAACCAGCACACTATTCCTCAAATTCCACCAATTTGATGGACACCTCTTACATTTTCTTCCTTCCTTCCTTCCTTCCTTCCTTCCTTCCTTCCTTCCTTCCTTCCTTCCTTCCTTCTTTCCTGCCTTCCTGCCTTCTTCTCTTCTCTTCTCTTCTCTTCTCTTCTCTTCTCTTCTCTTCTC
>NW_021604614.1:717757-772198 GCF_004785775.1 Grammomys surdaster
TCTTCTCTTCTCTTCTCTTCTCTTCTCTTCTCTTCTCTTCTCTTCTCTTCTCTTCTCTTCTCTTCTCTTCTCTTCTCTTCTCTTCTTTCTTTTCTTTTCTGTTTTTTGAGACAGGGTTTCTCTGTGTAGCCCTGGCTGTCCTGGAACTCACTCTGTAGACCAGGCTGGCCTCGAACTCAGAAATCCGCCTGCCTCTGCCTCCCAAGTGCTGGGATTAAAGGCGTGCGCCACCACTGCATGGCTTACATTTTCTTTCTTTTTTTGTTCATTTTCTTTTTCCGTTCATTTCATTCTTCAGTGTACATATTATGGACTTACTTCTCATGTGTAAGACATCTGAGAATTTTTTTCCTCCAAACCATGTGATATCTACTCCCAAGAGGCAGAATTTTAGGAAAAACACAGTCATTTCCACAGCATTCATTTCCCTAGTGTTCTCTCAGTCCCTCCCCCTCAGCAGGGCTCTGCTCCTTCAGGCTTCCACAGGCAAGGGTGTTCCAGATGAGAGCTGGGGTCTGGCGAGATGGGGAATTATTTGAAGTGGGCAGCCCTGCTTTGTGTTCACCAAAGGCCTACCTCCATTTTGACCTCAGTTTGTTTTCAAACTAAAACTTATATTCTGTACACAGTCAAGTTTTTCCCGGGATTGTCCTCTAGTGAAGTTTCCCAGCTAAGTAACAGGTTGTTGGATTCTTAATCTGTAATTATATTCTGCCTTAGTTTCCCATAGAACACAATCATTTTTCTCATTAAAGTCTCACATGTTTTTATATATATAAATACTTTTTTATGTATTGGTAGTTTTCATAATTATATTGGGCTGGAGAGTTTTATTTTTGCATTTATCTATTTTTGTTTGGGTATATGTGCCACAGAGCATGTATGTCCATCAGAGAACAACTGGTCTGAGTCTGTTCTCTCTCTCCTTCTTGTTGGTTCCAAGGATCAGACTCAGGTCCTATAAGCACCCTTGCCCATCAGCCATCATTGGCTCATGTTTTTGAGACAGGGTTGTACTGTGTATCTAAGGGTGACCTCAAATTCACTATGCAGTCTAAGTTAGTCTCTTAACTTACCACAGTGCTCCCAAGGACTAGATAAAGACATGTATGCCACCACACCAAGCTTGGGTAGAAGCAGCCCCATGGGGTGGGGGTCACATATCCCATATCCTGCATATCAGATATTTATATTACACTTCATAACAGTAGCAAATTTACAGTTATGAAGTAATAACAAAATAATTGTATGATTGGGGGTCACCACAAGAACTCTATTAAAGGGTCGCATCGTTAGGAAGGTTGAGACTCGGTAAGCTAGAGAGTTAAAGTCCACACTGAAGCTACACTAAGATTTCTTACTGTTTTGGAGTTGAGAATGTAGCTTAGTTGATAGAGTACCTGGCTAGCATTCCTGAAGCCCCAGGTTCAAACTGCAGCCACAGAGATCCAGGCACTGTGGTACACATCTGGAATGCCAGCACTCAGGAGGTGAAGGCAGGAAGACCAAGAATTCAAGGTCATTCTTGGCCACATATGAAATTAGCTGAAGGCCAGCATGGTCTAGTGGAAAGTCTGATACCAAAGTTAACCAAAACACACCTACATTCCAGGTAGAGCAGTTCTACCCCCTCAGCATGCTAGACACACTGTGGACTGACAGATCTGATGAATTACCTAGGAAGCTGAGCTGGGGTGCTCCACCTGAATTGTGCAGTCTGGTGATTGCTTAGATGAGGTAATCCTGTGGCCAAGGCTTCCAGGAAAGGCCTGGTCAATAGTGCCTCATTTATTGACAGCTACCCAGCCAGGTAGGGGTCTGGGAGCCTTCATCATCTATGTGCTTGAGGCTGCAGTCCAGTAGACTACATAGTGAGTTCTACTTGAGAGAAACAGGAACTCATCACATGAAGCTTGAGGAAGCCGACAGGTATGTCATCTATGTGCCCTGGGCTAGGGCTAGATGTCAGTACCAGGAGCTTGGTCAGGGCTGTCAGCCCCAGGAAAAGCTAGGTCCTGAGGTTGCACCAGCCACCATGCTGCCTGGAGCTGTACTTCTCTGACTTTTCTAGCTCCTTGTTTATGGAGTCTCATGCATGCTAGACAAACAGTCTATCAGCTGGGCTAACTGTACTGCTGTTATAACTACAGTGGGACACTGCACCAAAGGTTTCAGTCAACAAAGGGACCACAGGTACAACAACAATATAAGACTGTCACCTAGTGACACCTCCCTGCCTCAGCTTCTGTAAAGTTTCTTGGGAAATGACAGAATCTCATGATCTTCTTCAAAAACCAAAAACAATCAACTATCAAACAGAATCCCAATATGTTAAAGATACTGGCTAGACCTTTATTGCAAAATAGACTTGATCCATTATTGGTCTCAGAAGTCACAATAATATGGCCTTAGTGATAGAAAGATTTTTTATTTTTCTTTTAAAATCCACCTGCCTCCGCTTCCCCAGTGCCAACTGGGGATTTGTTTGAGGTGAGGTTTCTGTCTGTCACTCAGACTCTCCTGGAACTCATGATTCTCCAACCTCAGCCTCTCTAGTGCTGGGATTACAGCTGTGTGCTGCACGCCTGCAGCAGTCAGAGCCTTAGGCTTTTCACAAGAAGACATTTACTCAGAGTCACATCTGTGACCCCAGTTTAAGTTTTAAGTTATTCACTCTTTACTTTATAATTATTTTGATTATATGTGTGCTTGCACACCCATACCACAGAACATGTATGGACGTTAGAACCTTTAGACGTTGACTTTCTCTTTCCAATATGTGAATCCTGGGAATTAAACTCAAGTCATCAGGCTTGTTAGCAAATACACTTCCCTGCTGAACTGTCACGCTAGTCCCCGTTCCTTTATTTTTGAAATAGAGTTTCATGTAGCCCAGGATAGCCTAGCACTTGGTATGCACCCAGCACTGGCCTTACATTTTTGATACTCCAGCCTCAGCTGGTGCTAAGGTTCTGAGCATGCCTCACTACACCTGGGTAATTTTTTTTTTTAATATTAGATGCACGAGTACAAGTGTCATAACCATTTGCGAGCACTGTGACCTGATAGGATTCCCCCCTGGTAGAACTTCCCCTCTGTTCAGCTTTCCATTCTTGAAGCCATCATCTCTCTGCATTTAGGTCCATGTCTGTGGGCAAGGGCAGAGTTTCAGGCTGGTCTCTTGATGCCAACAACTCCCCGGTGCAAAGCACAGTTTAAGGGGCACTGTTCAAGACACTTAAACTCTGCCAGCACCTCCTGGCACTCTGTCACACAGATGCGGGAATGAGAATCCCAGTGGACGCACAGGTCCTTTCCTTTCTCCACTCCCCCACTCTCCCATACACACTTTGCTCAGTAGAGAAAATATTTCACAATTATGCTTCAAGTAAAACAGCTTGTCTCTTTAACTGATGAGACAGGAAGTGCCTCTGCTTTTAAAGGGCGCCCCTCTCCCATAGCTGGAATATTATGAAAAGCATAGGATAGCAGGAATTTTCCTGGGTTCCAAGCAGAATCATGATGGCATGCATAATCTGCCAGCCACTAACCTTGAGTGGGTGACTTGCTTCAGATTTTCATCTGCAATAATGTATTTATTTGTATACTTGTGAGTGGACAAAAATCAGCAAAATAATCACTTGTACTCCAAGTCTCAGTCTCTAGGCTGGCTGGTTTCATGTCAGCTTGACACAAGCTAGAGTCATCAGAGAAGACAGCCTCAGTTGAAAAAAATGCCTCCTTAAAATTGGTCTGTAGGCAAGCCTGTAGGGCATTTTCATAATTAGTGATTGTTGTGAGAGGACCCAGCCCCTTGGTGGTGGTACCATCCCTAAGCCAGTGCTCCTGGGTTCTATAAGAAAGCAGAGTGGACAAGCCATCGGAAGCAAGTCAGTAAGCAGCACCCCTCCATGGCCTCTGCTATCAGTTCCTGCCTCCAGGTTCCTGTTCTGTTTGAGTTCTTGTCCTGACTTCCTTCGTTGATTAACAGTGATATGGAAGTTTAAGCTGAACAAACCCTTTTCTCCCCAATGCTTTGGTCGTGGTGTTTCATCACAGCAATTGAAACCCTGATTGAGATGGTTGCCCTTACCAAAGCATCACAGATAAGATCCCAGGTACCTGCCTGCTTGTACTGTACTCATAAAACTGTCTAGAACATGATTAGATGTCTGTTCTGGAAAGTTCTTGGTGCAGTAGTTTGGGGGTAGGTGTGCATGCAGGAGTGTGTGTTGAGATAAGGTCGGAAAGATAAGGCTGTCATAGTGCAGACGGTCCTGAAACTCTGAATCCTGCCCAAGTCTCCCAAGTACCAGGTTTACAGACCTCTGTCTCTACACCAGTTAACAGTTTGTTTTTTTTTTAAAAGAATCCTTAGACTTGTACTGGAGAGATGCCTTTGTTGGTAAAATCCTAGACATTCAAGTACGAAGACCTGAATTTGGGTCTCCAGCAACCACTCAAAAAATCCAGGTATGGTGGTGTGTCTAATTCTGCCACTTTCCGAACATCCAGCCAAGCAAGGGTTCACTGAATCCCTGTGTCAAGAAATAAGGCAGAGAACAATTGAGTAAGGCATGTCTGGCCTCCCCATACACACATACACATGCAACCCACACACACACATGCATGCACGTGAATACTTACCTATATTTACACTACATACACACACAAGAGTCCTTAGACATGAGACAAAGGCATCAAGTTGGTGAAACTACTTACGTTTGTTGCTGCTGCTACAGAACTTGGCCTTGGCTACAAAGTTCCTTGGTAAAATCACTTTGCAAGCTGCCTGTCTTCTTGCTTCTGCAATCACTGTCCGAGTATCATATTTTACTCCTGACTCGGTGGCAGTTTACTTCCTACCAATGAGACCCTTCAAATGCAAAGACAGTGCCTGGAAGCTTTTAAAATTGAAGTCTTAGGAAGCATATTACCAACACTATAAAATATTTATCACCTCATGAGACAGGGCTCCAGCACGTGGTGTAAGAACCACCTCAATGTGCTTGATTGCCCCAGGAAACTAGCCTGTGGGTTTTGAAAAGCACCTGTGTGGTGGCTACTTTTCTTATTGCTGTAAACAAAAGCAACTTACAGGAGAAAGGATTTGTTTTAGCTCACAGTTTTAAGAGGTGCAATATATCATGAAGGGAGACATGGCGGCCAGATTGTGAAGCAGCTGGTCACATGGCATCTGCAGTCAGAAAGCAGAGAGAGAAGGATGCTGGTGTTCAGCTCACTGTCTCCTTTTCAGTCAGCCCATGATCCCAGCCGAGGACATGGGTCTTGATGCCTCAATTAAATCTTTCTAGAAACACTTTCATAAACAAATCCAGAGGTATATTTTTATGGTGATTCTCAATCCAGTTAACAGTGAAGATTAACCATCACAATATAGCATGGGTTTTCTGAAGTGCTGAGTGAGAACTTCCTAAAAGGGCTCGTTTGTGGGTTACTCTATTTCCAGAACTTTATACAAAGTTGACAGAAACTCTGTACAAGGCGTGTGTCTCCAGGCACCCAAGGTTAGAGGTAGGATACAGATTAAGGGCACTCTCTTCATGAGAACTAGTCCTATTATGAGGACCCAGAGTTCAGCTCCTCCCCACCCCCCACGAGACAAGGTCTCAGTAGCCCCAGGCTGTCCTCAAACTCATGGCCATTGAAGTCTTGATCCTCTGGCCTCTCAAGGGCTGGTATTACCTATGTACACCATCATGCCCCATTTATGTGATACTCGGCTGGGGGTCAAATCCAGACCAGTGAGCATTGTAGGCAAGCACTCTACAAACAGAACTGCAGCCTCAGCTTGAGGGCTGCTTTTTAATGTCCCTCTACAAGGGTGAAATAGCCATCTGGTCCTTTGTGCCATCACTTTCTGGGGAGGACACATTACAGATAAAATTAGAAACATTGCTTCCATTCCTCCTTCCTCCCTGCTGGCCATAAAATGACTCCCAGGGAAAGCTGACAGGGTCTGATGTGTTGGTTAGAACTGCCTCTTGGTTTTCACACCACCATGCTATTGGTATGCCAGCCTTCAAGGCTGGAAAAATATGGCTGCTCTTGTCTGATCCCAGCAGGCTAGTATAGTTCAGGTGATCCAAGACTCCTTATGTTGGCAAACTAGGCCAACACCCCTCACCCTTGCAGAGTGACTTTAGTGGCCTGAGACCTGTACAATCACCTTCATAGATGTCCTGTCTGTCTTCCTGGGACATTTTCATTCATATTACTAAGAAACAACCCCAGGCACCAAACCAAGACCACAAGGAAACCAGGGACTTCTGAGGCGCAATGCAGCCTGGGTTTCAGGCAGGCATTCAGCTGCTTCCTGCTTCCATGTGGCTCTTTGACCTAGAGCTGGTCCTGAAGCTGCTACAAGGTAAAAGAATCAGTTATGCTTCACATTGGAGAATTAGAAACCAGACAGGGGTCAGCTTTTTTCCATCCTCAGTGACTAGGACACCAGACATTTGGCACATCTTTTATATGCTATTAAACAAGTGATAGATCAACTATAAACTCATGTTTTTGTTTCGAGATAGTCTCATGGAGCTCATGCTCGCCTCTGTATCACTATATACCAAGGATAACCCCCTCCTCTGGCTATCACCTTCTGAGTTCTGTGTTTACAGGTATACGTAGCCATATCCTGTTAATGTAGTACTAGGGGTAGAATCCAGGGCTTTGTACACGCTATGCAAGTGTTCTTCCGGTGAAGCCACATCCCCAACACTCAGCCGTAAGCACTTTGAAGAAGTGAAAGTTACAAGGTGGATGCCTGTGTCTGTGCCAGCTGCTTCAGCATGCTCTCATTTTTAGGGCCTTCCGTTTTGGTCTCGCCCACTCAAGCCCTTGGCTGTACTACTGGCATGTTGAGAACTCCCCAGACTGACCCAGGGGATCCTTCTTGGTGTGCTTGTACACAAAGGTGTGTGGCTTCATCCCACCCATTCCTCCCCACATCCCACCCCCACCCCAAGCCCGGACATGACTGGGGTGGTCCTGGCATGCTGGGTATCTAGACAGCTTTCCATCGGTTGCTCTTCAGCATGCTAATTGTCATAGAACTAATTATGCCCTGAATTCCAGTTGATTTTCTTAATGAGACAGCTGTGTTAATTATGTAATCGTATGATTACATTAGCCCAGAGTGTCCCAGCAAAGAGTAGAGTCGGCTGCTTGTGATGTCATCACTGGGATGGTGCTCACAAGGAACACATTCATCCTTGAGCTAGTGGCAGGGGACAGCCCAGTGTTGCCTGCAGAGCTCTGTGCAGGGTTTATTAAGATGGAGTTTCTAAGCCTTTACAGTATGGGGTGGATCCATTTCCTACAAGCCCAACTGCCACCCCCAAGTCATCTCTGACATAAACAGTCCTAGCCAGATCTGAAGCTGGCTTGCCATCTATAACTTCGGTGCAGCCCATTAGTGTGCCTTCAGTAACTCTGGTACTTTATCTCTATTTGATACTTCTTCCTTTATTGGCATGCCAGCTGCCTGGGTAGTAGACAGAGACACCCAAACAAAATATTTTATTAAAAGTGCTAGAGGGCCAGGGTGAGTGGCTTGGCCAAAGTCTGTAAGTGGCCCCAGACTGGCCCAAACATTGTCTTCTATTGTGCTGTATCCCCACAGAAACCGACTTTCCTGAGAGGTGACCACGTCTATTGAGTCACCACTGTATCTGGTCACACTCTCATCCTGGCTTCTTCCTCTGCCAGGACTTCCTCCTCAGACACACACACACACAACCACCCACCCTCCAAGGCAGTGAGTATATCACCATAATGTAGACGTATTGGCCTCCATGCAGGTGTCATCAAAGATTCTGTTCTGTCCTCATTCCTAATAAATGCACCACCAGAAGCTGGCCCCTCTTATCAAACCTGCAACTACCTCACTCATCCACATTCCTTGTTCCCTGGGCTCACCCCTTCCTGGCCACTCTTGGCCCAGTAGCCAAATCCATCAATGCAGAGTACTGGCCAGACATCTTTATGTATCTTCAGGCTAGCCTCAGACTCACTTTATAGCTCATGATGACCTTAAATTTCTAATCTTCCTGCCACCTCCTGAGTACAGGTGTGTGGCACTGGCCTGGTTTATGTGGAGCTAAGGATCAAACTCAGAATCTCATGTGTGCCTGGCAAGTACTCTACCAACTGAGATATGGCCATTTATCTCAACTAAAAAATTTGGGATTCACATCCCCAAGATATTCTTATTTTATGTATATAATTTGCATAGACAATTATAGTAGTGTATTTTGAAAAAAGCTCTATATATCACATTCTAAAAATAAGAAGCTACAGCTAGGCATGGTAGTTCATAACTACAATTCCAGTTCTTTGGAGGCAAAGTGAGTTCAAGCACAGCCTGGGCAACTTAGACCCTGTGCCAAAATGGAAAGTAAAGAGAAACTGAGGCTGTAGCTCCGTGGCAGTGTGCTTGCGTAGTGTGATTCAATTCCCAGTGACACACACACACAAAGCAGTGGTGCAGAGTGAAGGGAATTAAAATACCTTATTAAAACATTCAAAAGTTGTTCTTGAAAATTACTTAAGTGTATAGATATATACATAGTTTATTAATGGTGTTAGGCATTGAACCCAGGGCCTTGCACATGCCAGGTAAGCATTCTAGTGCTGTGCTCTATCCCCAGTAAACTGATGTTCTATTTGAGTGTGTGAATGTAAGTGCATAAGTGTGTGCATATAGACATCAGAGGTCAACCTTGGCTGTTATTCCTCAGGAGCTGCCCACCTTGGGTTTGTTGGTGGTGGTGATTGCTTGCTTGTTTGTCTGTTTAAGACAGTCTCTCACTGAGAGCTAAGGCTTAGCCAATTAGGCTAGAGTAGCTGGCCAGCAAGCCCCAGAGACTTAGAAGCCTCCTGTCTCTAGGCTTAGAAGTGTCCACCACCTGCCCTCACACACAGCCCACCTCAGCTTTTTTCATGTGTTTTGGTTATCAAATGCAAGTCCTCGTGCTTACAAGGTAAGTTCAGTAGTAGAGTACTTACCTAACGTGCAAAGCCCTGGGTTTAATCCCCACCACTATTTTATGGATGGATGGGTGGATGGGTGGATGGATGGATGGAGTTCAGTCCCCAGCACTACTGAATGAGGAAGGAAGGGAGGGAGGGAGGAGGGAGGGAGGGAGGGAGGGAGGAAGGAAGGAAGGAAGGAAGGAAGGAAGGAAGGAAGGAAGGAAGGAAGGAGCGAGCAAAATTGGCTGGATCAGTCCATTAGCATTTTACTAAAGATTTTTGTCTTTAAATTTGTAAGGAATATAGAATACAGATTTTTGTGTTTATTAACCAGAAGGCAAGGCTCTGAGCTCCTTCATGAGCCCCTTCAGAGTGGCTTCTATTCCTTTTTTAGACTCCTGTAGTTAAACTCTGAAGTTATTTAGGCCTGAGACTTTTTTTTCTTTTACAATTTTTTTTTGTCCTTTTTATTTACTCTCTCTTGGCAATTTTATACATGTCAGTCCTTTTCACACATACCTTACCTTCTCTAGCTCCTCTCAGTTATCCTCCCTTCCTTCCACCAAGTTCTCCCTCATTTTCAACGTTTTTTCCCCTGGCTCTGTGACTCACCGAGTTTAATTAAAGTTGCTTACATGCCTGTGAGTGGAGACATACTAGAACTTTGGGCTACACCACTGAAGAACACTCCTCCTCCTCCGATCCCTTACCAACCATTCAAAGATGTAATACTATAAATGTCTTTTATTTCTTTCTGAGTCAAATTTGATCATTTCCAATTTTATTTTTGCTTTTGTTTCTATAAGTATACACACAGGGGAGTATCAATCTAGTGTATTATTCATCAGGTGCAATCTTGTTTTTTAAGGTCGAGTCTTTCACTGGACTTGGGACTCTCCAAGTAGGCTAAGGTGACCAGCCACCCCCAGGCTTACTTGTGTCTCCACTGGCTACCTGACCTTGCATTTTAGATGGACTCTGAGAATCAGAAATCGGGTACTCATGCTGGCGTGCCAAGTGCTTTACCCACTGAGTTGTCTTTCCAGGTTGGGATATGTTTTAGACATTTCGTCACCATATCAACCAGTCTGACCTGGAACTTACTTACATAGATTTGCCTGTCTGTGTCTTCCAGACTCCTGGGATTACAGGCATGCACCACCACACCTGGCTTTGGGCACGATGTGAATCATAGTTTATATCATAGTTTTGTTGTTGTTTTGTTTTGTTTTTGTTTTTGTTTTTGTTTTTTGAGACAGGGTTTTTCTGTGTACCCCTGGCTGTCCTGGAACTCACTGTGTAGACCAGGCTGGCCTAGAACTCAGAAATCCGCCTGCCTCTGTCTCCTGAGTGCTGGGATTAAAGGCGTGCGCCACCACTGCCCAGCCAATCCTTTTTTTTTTTTTTTTTAAGGTAAAATATTACTATATAGCCCTGGCTAGCCTAGAACTCAATATATAAACTAGGCTAGCCTCAAACTCATTCATAGAGATCAACCTGTTTCCACCTCTTCATGTGGGGACTCAAGATATATTCTGCCTTAAAACTCTGTATGGCGGCGGTGGTGGCGCACGCCTTTAATCCCAGCACTTGGGAGGCAGAGGCAGGCAGATTTCTGAGTTCGAGGCCAGCCTGGTCTACAGAGTGAGTTCCAAGACAGCCAGGGATACACAGAGAAACCCTGTCTCAAAAAAAAAAAAAAAAGAAAAGAAAAAAGACTCTGTATGCTGTGCCACTTATAGTGGTACACACCTCTAATCCCCGCAGTCCAGGAGGCACAGGCGGCAGGTCTCTGTGATTTTGGCCAGCCTGGATTACATACTGATTTTCATGCCACCTAGCGCTATGTAATGAATGAAATCCTGTCTCAAAAAGAAAAAAAAAAAAGGAAGAAAAATGAATTAAAGGCTGTGTGGTCATATCCATTCTGGCATTTTCTGATCTTGGGATTTGTAAATTCTATGTTTTTTGTACATCAGTCTGGCTAGGAGCTAATCAATTTCAATGATTTTTTTTCCCTTAAGAACCTGCTTTTGTTTGCATTGATTTTTTTTCTCTTTGCCTTTTCAGTTTTATTGCTCCCCAATCTCCTTTGCTCACTTCTGCTTACTTTGCGTTTCATTTGCTTCTTTTTTATGTTCTTAAGAGGTCCAGTGCATGTTTTACTCCATTGTAGCCAGAGAATGTGCTTTGGATGATATTTGTTCTTTTGAATTTATCAAGACTTGTTTGCAGTTCTGCTTGCTGTTGATGGGTGTTCCCTGTGCATACTAAAGGAACACTTGTTGTGCAGCTGTGTGGGGCCATGGTTGGTTGGTAGTGTTCTTCGGGCGTTTGCATCCATACTGACATTTTTCTAGGTTTCTTGGTAGAAGTGCATCTGCCTCAAATCTCCCCAGTGAAGGGCTGAGATGTGTGTGGCTCAGTGGTAGGGCCCCTGCCTAGAATCCCCCAGGGAGGGGCTGGGGGCGTGGCTCGTTGGTAGAGCCCCTCCCTAGAATCCCCCAGGGAGGGGCTGGGGGCGTGGCTCAGTGGCCTTGCATCCTCAAGGCTCTTGAGTTTCTTCCCCAGCACCACAGGAAGAAATGATTTTACATCTCTGTTATTAGTAGATATAAATGGAGTTTTAAAATTTGTACCCATTATTATGGATGTTCTTTTCTCTTGTCCTTTCAGTTTTGGGTTAGTGTATTGGGGTAGTATGTACCTTCAGCTCCCTTGACAAGCCTTTCAGAGTGAGGTGTTAGTCTTGTTTATCAAGTATTCTGTTAGCATCCAGAACCACCCTGTGTCATAAAATTAACATTATCAGTTACTTTTAGTGGTGATGGATGGTTCTAATCCTGCCTAGCAATGTGCTCCTCACTCTCCCTGTGTCTCTATTAAGGCAACTACTCAAGTATCTCTGCCTCCTCTTACTGAAGGGGGGGCTCCTCTTTGCCCATTTATATGGAATCTATCCTTCACTCATGTGATCGTTGATGTGACCGTTTTTTGTTTTCTCATTGATATTTGATGTTACCTGGGCTACCTCTCCAGGGAAGCTGGCTTCTGATGACTTGGCTCAGTGTCCCTTACAGTGCCCAACCCTGGCCTTTCCCAGATCATGTAGCCACTTAGGAAACCCTTGTTAAATTAGTGCATGAAGAGACAGTATAATTGAGGTGGCTGCTGGCTCAGGAAGTAGCATTCATAATTAACGTTTTGCATACCTGTTGGCCTGGCCAGCTTTTCTTCCCATCCCTGTCCCTGGGGGAGATGCCAGTGCCTGACACATCTCAGCATGCCTTCCCCCAGCTTCTGCAGGGATGACTAGAATTAATGAGCTAATGTTACCGCGCTTAGCAAAATATGCTGAATAAATCCAGGTGATAGGGTTGTTTGTTATATAATTATGCTGTTTAAGGTCCTGAGTTACATAACGAACTACACACTACCTCCAAGCCTGCTTCAGGAATTAACTTATCAGATGATCGTAAAATGTTTTTTGAGTTTGTCATGGTGGGTGGATGGGGATAGTGGCAAAGCGTGTTGGGTTGGAGGCTGGGCAGGTGGCTTACAGAACTTTGCATGTTATTCTATGTTATTTATTCTATGGATGTGTTCTGTGTCCTCCCTCAGACAATTCTGCAATTGAACTGCTGAGTTGAGGGCTTCTGACGTACAGCCTGAGACCTAACGATGCTTGTGTGGAGTTTAAATGGTATTGGCAATCGTTGACGAGACAGAAAGCTATGATTTCCCCAGCTTGACACGCAGGTCGGGGTTGGCTGGCTGAAGCTCATTGTTTTGGTCTCTAGCTCAAACATGCTAGGACTATTATACCATCATGTGGTAATTAGCCGTTCCTTTAATACACATAATAAAAATTAAGCCTAAGAGCTACTTTACCAATGGCTTTTACATATCCCAAAACAATATTCCAATGCTGTAGGCCTTTAGTCATGCAATGTACCATCGTAAAGTTGAGAGTCTAATGCATCAAACTGTTTGAACATTCAGTTCCTTTTCTATTCTGTGGCCAGCTTTGCTACTTTGACATTAACTTTAGTACTGTTAAATTAAATATAGATGCTATAATGAATAATTACAAGAGTGCCAGAACTTCCATTTACAGTGGGGTGTGCTGAGAGTTTGTCTTAAGGCGTAGTTGGTTACTATTTGCTCATAACATGTGTGTTCTCTTCATATGTTACTGGATTCCTGCTGAAGATGGAAGCTGTTTTTTCATCAGAGGCAGACACACTGGGTCCTGGCCTTTAACTAGGGATGGCCTGGAGGGGCTGGGGAGATGGCTCAGTCAGGAAAGTGCTGGGCAAGCATGAGGATCCATGGTCCCTCCCCAGTGCCCATGTAAAAAGCTCCTGTGAGGTTGTAATCCCTGGAGCTGCAGAGGTGGAAACTGGTTGATTCCTGGCCCCGCCAGGCAGCCTAGCCTACTTAGTGAGTTCTAGGCCAAATGAAAGACACTGTCTCAGCAAGGTGGAGAAAGCTTGTGGAAGACAGCCATCATCAACACCTTTCCACATGCACACATGCCTGTGTGCAGAAAGCAGCCTTCGATCCTGAAAAGTCAGATTGGTGCTAGCAGTTGTGCTAGAAAAGGCAATATCAGTGAATATTCCTAGAGTGTCCTGCGAGGACAGCTCCTTCTCCTCCTCATCCTGACCTGGATCAAGCTCAGATTGTCCTTCTGTATAAAGGACGCCGTGGACATAGTGCTCGTTTCTCTCAATCCAATTCTCTCAATTTTCCCAGCCTGAAGACATGGAGGGCAGAAAGGGATTCAGGTTCCTGGGAAGACAGTGCAATTAAAAGAAAAAAAAATTACCTGGGATGTTCTGAGAATTCCATTTTTCTTGTTATTGCCACTCCTGCTTGGAAGAACTATGTTCCCAAAATAGCCCTAGCAATCTAACATAACATAAATATTTTAATGCTGATTAAAATAATAATGCAAAGTCATGAATGAGAAAGGGAGACAGGCAGTGGCTGTGTATATAGGCCACATAAGTGCCCAACAAGCCCGAGAGTCACATGATGGACAGTGTTGGTGTTAAGCCCCAGTGCTAGGCTCCCTCAGGGCTGTGGACTCTAGCTCCACACATCCTGGTGACGCACAGAGTAAACGCTGTGAATACATTGACATCGCAGAGAATTCCAAGCCAGCCCTTGCTTCCAGGAACCAGGGGTGGTCTGAAAAATTAATGACTCTGGTATGGAAAGTTAAGTGAGTTCTTGAATATATACCCTCGCTGATCTGCCATGTGTGGTGTTTAGCATTCCTTGAGAGGAGACTAAATCTCCATAGCCGTCCCTAGGCGAGGCTGGCGCCCTTGCCACAAATAGATTCAGTAATCTTTCTAAGCCCTGTGATTTGGATATTCTTCTACTCTCAGAATTCCAAAGGCTGTGTTCCCCTGGGGCCCAGCAGGTGGGTTATAATTGCCTCCTAAACAGAAGGAAAAGGAATATTGACTGAGAGCATTTACTGTCTGTCTTGTCTGTCCACCTTCTGCTGAGAATTTTGGGAAAGCCAGAGGCCAAAACCCAGTCCTATAAATTGCCTGTCTACTTTTTCCAACTGTAGACTAAAATCTAACCCTGAGTAAATCTGATGGCAGACATCATTCCTTTGGGGAGGAGGGCCAGTGTGTGTGACTGTAAAGGAACATAGATGTGGAGGCCAGAGTCAGCTTCATGGATTGTTCCTCAGAAGCCATCTACCCTGGTTTTTGAGATGGTGTCTTTCACTGGCCTAGAACTCAGAAACTACAAGGCTAGCTGGCAGTGAGCTAGAGAAATCCATCTGTCTCCACTGCACTACTGGGATTACCAATGCCCATGCTTGGCTTCTTATGTGGGTGCTGGGGACTCAGACTCAGGTCTTTATGCTTGTGTAGCAAGCACTTTACTGATGGAACCATTTCCCCAGCCCCAAACATCATGTTCCTTGTCCACAAGGCCTCCCAGGACTGGCCCAGATGCTCTTTTGCTCTCTGTATTCTAATGGGGAACTTGGTGGCTTCCTAGCTGGCTGGCCACAGGCCTGCTATGGGGTTGATATGGAGTCACCACCAATTGTGCTTTTATAGGGGTCCCCAGTCTTAGAACCAGCAGCTAGCTGCATGCCTTTGGCTGTTCTTAACACCCAGCGTCAGTAAAGGACCATCATGCTGTAGACATCAACAAGCACAAGGCTCTGGATTCAATATGCAGCAGTACCTGATCTAAATGTGGTGTTGTCTCTAATCCTAGCACCTGAGAAGTGAAGGCAGGCAGATCAGAAATTCAAGGCCAGCATGGTTTACATGAGCCTCTGCCTCAAAAAGTAAACTAAAATAAAGAAAAGGGCATGTACTTACATGAGCCCTAAGACAGATGGATTTGGAAGACAGATGGATTTCTCTAGCTCACTGCCAGCTAGCCTTGTAGTTTCTGAGTTCTAGGCCAGTGAAAGACACTATCTCAAAAAACAGGGTAGATGGCTCCTGAGAAACAATCCAGAGCCCTAGGGTACTTTCCTCTCCAAGAGTTTCCATGTGTATATAGAGTAGTGATCACCTGGAGTCAGCTTTCTCTGGGCCTACCAGTCAACCAGGTAAACCCAGGCCAGCCCTTCCTTCTCACTGAACTCTAGTGCCCCTTCTGTAGTAAGTGCCATTGTGAGACTCTTCTAAGAAAATGTCCTGTCCTGTCTGGAAAAAAAAAAATGTCCATACAACTGTTCTGTAGCCTGAGCAACTCCCTTAGTTCTAGGTCCTTGCACTTCCTAGACTTGTTTAACGTAGAGGCACCTTTCCATGGACCAGTATCCCCAGAGAAGGCTGTGTAAATAAGATAAGCTGCCCTGGGGCCCCCTTTCTCCCTCTCAGTATGCCTGTGTCTCTATTTCTATCTGACCAGTGAATGAAAATCCTTAAAAGAATCCCAGCCACCACAGTTGGTAAATCCCAGTGAGTCCTGTTGTCACCCTATTTCCACATGTTAAGGATCTTGGGCTGAGTACCTTGCCAGTGGCCAAAGGGCCTATGAAAGGGGAATCTAGGCCCCAAGAGAGTCTCCAGATGACTTCTGGATACTGGCCTAGAATTGCCAGTAAGAGATTGGGTGTGGCTTAGAGGTACAACACCTACTTGGACTCCCCCCGCCCCCCTTAAAGAACTGGGGGGTGTGTCTCAGCAGAAGAGGGCTTACCTAGAATCCACCAGTGAGGGGCTGAGAGCATAGCTTGGTGGCAGAGTGTTCCCAGATGAGGATCTGGGTGAGTATGCTGACCTGTGTTCTCCCATTGTGTAGATCCTGTACCAGCCCTGGACCTCGGGCAACAGCTGGAAATAAAAGTGCAGCGTCTACACGACATTGAAACAGAGAACCAGAAACTTAGGGAAACACTAGAAGAGTACAACAAGGAGTTTGCTGAAGTGAAAAATCAAGGTCGGTGGGAAATGCCTGCCTGGCTGTGCTTTCTGCCCTCCCCTTCTCCCCCCACCCCCTTAATTGCCTTTTTCATAGTGTTGGGACTGGCTGTAATTGTTACCCTCCTCATGAAGCCAGGGTGGGGCAAGCAGACGAATCTCTTAAACAAAGATAATGACACTGCCTAGCTATGCCACAGCTAAACTTTTCCTCCCGCAATAACTACATAGGATTTTATTGCCCTTGGTCTGGGCCAGATCAGGATTCTTTGAAAATTCCTCCTGTATCATCTTGTGATAGGATCTGTCTTTTCAAAGACTGATGTGTCGCCTCTAGGCGACACCTGTCAGACAGCCAGCTCCTGATCAAAGGGTCATACACAGTAAGTCATTTAGTAATTGCTACCGATCCATTAAGGCTCCAGACAAGACTCACCCTTGCAAGCTGTGTGCTTACACACCATTCCTCCCATGTTGACCTCATCTATTCATTATGAATCTCATGAGAGAGAGAGAGAGACTGAGAGAGAGACTGAGGGAGAGAGACAGACAGACACAGACAGAGAGAGACAGAGAGAGAGAAAGGCTACCTTGCATTACAAGGCACTGAAAGCAAAGGCTTTTCCAGGGACAAACATAAGGAAATTTGTCCTATACTTGGAAACCAAATGGGTTCAAACTCCTAGAACCTGGCTAAGAATATGTAGCTCAGTGACTGAAAATCTTTCAGTGAAGGACTAGGGGAGTGGCTCAGTGTTGGAGTGTTTGCCCAGCCTTGCATCATCAAGGTCTTAGGTTCAAGTCTCCATTAATAAAAAAATAAGAACAAACAATGCAGAAAGGCTCAGAGCTTTCTGGTTTCCTTGTATTGAAGAAAAAGCTCGATTCAACAACAGTCACAAGGTTTATAAAGCAACTCCCAAATTTCCTGTGTGTCTGTGGTTTTGTTCTGAAGACACAGGTGAGGACTTAGGTAAGAGGGAGGGGATCTGCCTGGCTGGCTCCGCCCTGCTGGTTAGTGAGCTTTTAGAAAACTAATCAAAAGCTAAATGACTAGGATTGTGAAGAACATCCTTTTTGCCTTTAAGACTGTTGGAGACAGACTTGGGAGGGGCACTGTCTGTGGGAAGATCCAGGAAGAGGTTGGAATGATGTAAGAAAAGCTAGGAGGACAGACAGGCCTGGAGTGTGAGGGCAGAAGGCTCCGTGGCTGCCGTCAAGTCTGTGAGCACACACTGACTGGAGATCGGTTCCATGGTGGAATGCAGAAATTTTGGGAGTCAGATCCTACTTCAGTCTGGTTCTACTAAGATACGATGGCCTTTGGGACCACAGGGGACAGCACTGGCTCACATAAAAGGGAGGTGTTGGGCTTATGACTTGGGATCCTTCAAGACTTTTCTCTCCCACAGCAATCGTCTGCAGCAATAGGACTTGTTTCTTTCAGAATGCTCAGTGCCTGAATGACAGATATATATGTGCATCTGGGTCATTACACAGACCTAAAGAAAAGCTCATAATTCCTGCTAGTTTTAGCTCCAGTGACATGCCCTTTCTGCTCCCTCTGAGACAGGGGTTTTGTCTAGCTCAAGTTGACTTCAAAGTTGCCATGTAGCTCAAGTTGACCTCAAACTCAGTATATAGCCCAAACTCAGTAGATAGCCCAGTCTGACTTCAGAGTCACTGTATATAGGCTTGGCTAACCTCAGACTCATCCTGTAACTCAGGCTGCCTTCAAATCATGGAGCCCAAGCTGGCTTCAAATTCACTGTGTAGTTGAGTTTATCCTCAGACTTACTATGTAGCTCAGAGTAGCCTCCAATTAATAATTCTCTTAACCTCAGCCTCCTCGCAGATGCTAGCATTACAGGCATGTGCCACCATTCCAGTCCTAATTTGTTCTTCCTGAGTGTTCATGGAAACATACAACATGCTTATTGCCTGACAGATGGCACTCTGGAGTCCTAGGGATTCAAGCCCTGTCTGGCCTGCCAGTTTCTGCTTCTCTGTTCTCTACCTCAACTTGTGCCAGATACTAGGAATGAAAAAATAACAATAAAAAGCCCTCAAGTAGGCCTTGTAAGAGATGGCTCCACTGCTCGTGGCTGGTATCACAATGCAGAGTCCCACATTAGAATAGAGGACTGCAAGTAGCAAGGTCTGTCCTAGGATCACACTGAGTTGGGACCCTGCACTATTTGGTTTTTATGGGGTTTTTTGTTTTAATTTGTTTTGTTTTGTTTGTTTTTGTTTTTGTTTCTTGGGTGTACTCAGCCCAAGCAACTGAAGGGCCAGCTATTAGTGTATTATGGGTGGGAAATCACTTCTGAGAGCTGCATGGGCCCTGCTTCTCCACTCCAGCTAGACCTGCAGGTGGCCCTCCTCAGGCACCCTTCCCATAGGTACTTTCAGACCCTCCCACACCCCTCAGGATCAGATGGAGTGCGGAGCCCTCATCCACTAAAGCGGGTGGCCAGGGCAGAGTGTACAACGGCACCCAAACTCCTCGCTGCTCTCCCCAGTCCCTGGCTTAGCAAGTGACACTCAGCCACAGTGCCTGGCATTTTCCACTTTCAAGAAACCACAGCAAAGCTGTCCTGGTGGCTGATGAGGTCTGTATCTGACTCCACTTTCAAAATGTTCGCACCCTTTCTTATGTCTTTAAACTCACGCCAAACTTTATCAGTCTGCCCTCTGTAGAGAACCAACTTAAGATGCATCAGAAAGACAATATTATGTTTTACCATCGATTTTCCCGCTTTTCTAAGTGTGCTGGAGGGACCACCACAATCTTTCCTGGTAAAACCCATTGATCCTCCCCAACTTGAATACTACAAGTTCAATTTCACATTGAGGGAGTAAAAGGTCCCCAAAGGGACTCATAACCATTGATTTTGTGTCGGCCTGGACAAGCTCAAGTTTAAAATACAGCGATCCCGGCAGGTTACAAAAGCATGGTTCACCCAGCTACAAGAACCGCTTCCCTCACTGTTGGTTCTTCTGTCTTTCATTCTGCAGAGGTTACGATAAAAGCACTTAAGGAGAAAATCCGAGAATACGAGCAGACCCTGAAGAGTCAGGCTGAGACCATCGCTCTGGAGAAGGAGCAGAAGCTACAAAATGATTTTGCAGAGAAAGAGAGGTAAGTACAGCCTTCGAGTGCCATCACACGCCCAGCTCGGATAAACACTTCACTGTCAACTTTGACATCACATGACGGTTTGAAAACTGTACATGTGAAATCAGCCCAGGTTGTTGACAAAATCCCAAATGCTCCTACTGCAAAGTTTTGCTTACTAAAGGGCTCAGACAGAGCACAAGGGTAGAGTAACTGCCAGTAATCTTCCCCATGAGTGAGGTCTTGGGGGTCCTCAACACTGCCAGAAAAATTTGTTCAAAAATGACAGTGATCCTTGTTCCTTCGTTGTATAGTCCCCTGAGTGCAACTGAGGTGACAGGCAGAACATAGTGTTTGAGTCCTGCAGAGCGAGAACAAGGCATCTGTACGTTGAACACAAGCTGACAAATGGCAGCTGTACTTGAGCTGAGGCAGCAATGGACAGGTTCCCCCAAGACATGCCCCCTGCTGAAAAGCCTGGAACCCCATTTACAGTTATTGAATTTGATATTTATGTGTTACATAAGAAGAATTTTTTTTTTATTTTGCTTCTTTCTATTGCCCCAGTACCTCATAAAGTAAGGAACTGAGATCCCTAATCCAAAAATCTAAAATATTCTTGACATCTAAAATTGTAAATACTGAAAAAGTTAAGCGTACCCAGGGCTGAGGTAACTTAGGATGCATGCTTAGCATGTGCAGGGTGTGGTTTGCATCCCAGCACCAAAAGTAACAAAGAGTTCGGGCTTTTTAGAGCACTCCAAACCTGACATTTCCACACAGTGCCATCTACATAAATATACCAGAAGCCGAAAATCTCTGTCTGGCACAGTTTTGGTCCAGGCACTTCGGGTGAGGGACCCTCAGCCTGATCATAAGACACACTGAGGCTGCGTCTGCCAAGCAGCAGTTACGGCTTTCTAATGGCTTACTTTATTCCAGACTTTCTCCATAAAGGAGTAGTTTTCCACTAATGGAGCAATTTAATGAAAATCAGATTTCTTGTAAAAGCTATGAGGACTCCTAAGCTTGCTAGTTCTAACTATGCTAGTCAGATTTTTAAAAACTCTTTAGTTAAATTAAGATGTTAACTTTTAGCACTAGCATGAGGAAATGCACATACACTTTAACAGTAGGCACTAACAAGATTTACATTTTCAAGGAAGGAGTTAGGTTTGCTCATAGGGGTGAATGAGAGAGAGAGAGAGAGAGAGAGAGAGAGAGAGAGAGAGAGAGAGAGAGAGAGAGAGTGTGTGTGTGTGTGTGTGTGTGTAGACCAAAGGCCAGTGTTAGGTGTGGTTGTCTTCCTCTATCACTCTCTACCTTATTCTTTGAGACAGGGTCTCTTACAAAACCTAGAGCTTTCCAGTTCAGCTAAACCAATTGGTCAGGTCCTCAAGCTTGTGTGGACATCATGTAGCCATCTCCCAGTCCTGGCATGGGGTTTTGTTGTACTATTCGCCATTGATTTTTTTTTTTAGGTCACCAGAGTTCTAAGGATGGTTTCAAAAAGATCCCAGGAGCCAGGTACATGGGCACACACTTAGGATCCCAGTATTCCTAAGTCTCCATTCCTTTTAAGAATCATGAGTTCTACCAGGTGGTGGTGGTGCACGCCTTTAATCCCAGCACTTGGGAAGCAGAGGCAGGCAGATTTCTGAGTTTGAGGCCAGCCTGGTCTACAGAGTGAGTTCCAGGACAGCCAGGACTACACAGAGAAACCCTGTCTCAAAAAACAAAAAAACAAACAAACAAAAAAGAATCATGAATTCCTTTTATGTTTTTGTTTTGAGGCAAGAACTCACTATGTAACCTTGGCTAGTCTGGAACTCAATATATAAACCAGAATGACCTCAAACTCACAGAAATCTGCCTGGCAGCAAGTATTAGAATTAAAGGCATACACCATCACACCTAGGAGATCAGGAGTTCTAATCCACATAGGATTTAGAACAAGACCTTTCCTACAAAAGATAAACAAACAAAAATAAAAGATGTCAGGTGCCAAAGCTAAGGTAAGGCTCCCTGATAAAGGTCATGCTTAACTGCACGATGCCCCAGTCCCGTCTCTGCCACCTATATCAAAAGCAAGCAACTTTAAAAAAAAAAATTCTACTTACTTTTCCGTTGCTATAATAAAATATTATACCCAAAAACAACTTGAGGAAGTTTCTTTAGTCTTTTAGGTCACAGTTCATCACTGTGTGATGTCAGGGCAAAAACCTGGCACAGAAACAATAGAGGAATACTGCTTCCTTATCCATCCTGGATAGTGCCACCCATAGTGCACTGGGCTCTCTCGCATCAATTAATAATTAAGACACTCCCCACCCCTAACATGCCTGCCAGCCAGTCTGATCTAGGCAATTTCTCAATCAAGGTTTCCCTCTCAGGTGACTCTAGGCTGTGTCAAGTTGACAATTAAATCTAACTAGGACACCTCCCATTTCTCACAAAAGCTTCAGTGATGCTGACTTCATTGGCTCCATTTATAAAGAGGAAAAGCTAGGTGTGCTGCTGGTATATGCCTTTAATTCCAGGACCTGGGAAGCAGAGGCATTCAGATCTTAGGCCTCTGTGAATTTGGGACCAGCTTGGTCTGTGTGGCCAGTTCCAGATCAGAGATAGCTATACAGTTAGACCCCAATTCAAACAAAAACAAGTAAAAATAAACTAATAAATACGAGGAAAATAGGGTCAGGCGTGGTGACAGATGCCTTTAGACTTAGCTCTCAGAAGGCAGGGTAGGTAGATTTATGTGGGTTTGAGGCCAGCCTAGTCTACATAATGAGTTCCAGACCAGCCAGGGCTACATGGTGAGACCCTGTCTCAAAGAACAAAAGAAGGAAAATGAATGAATGTATTTGATGCACAGACCTAATGACCTGAGTTTGGTCAGTGGAACTCTCATGAGAATAGAAAGAGAGAACCAATTCCACAAAGTTATCTTCTGACTTCCCCATATGCAATACATGCATGCACATGTATGTGCACACACACACACACACCATATGTAACACACACGTGTATGCACACACACATACTAATAATTAAAATATTTTTTAAGAAGAAGGAAAATGGCTAGTATGGTGATGTACACTTATAATCCCAGCAACGTGGAGGTAGAGATAGAATCACCCACAACTTAGAGGGCAGCCTGGGCTATAGCATGATTTCCAAGTGTGGTCTCAAAAGGGAATATGAAAAGAAAGTAGTTTCTTGCTGTATTTCTGATTGTGGCAGGAAAATACAGCAGTCTAACCCCCACCCCACCCCCGAAAACTAGATACAGAAATATGGGCCATGTCTAACCATAACTCTTCCTATTTGTGGAAATTATAATTCAGTAAAATTCACAACAGCCTGGGTACACAATCAGTATGATAAAAGTGAAAAGTGTGGAATGTGAAGTTCCATATGTATGTTAGCAGAATGTTCCAGACTCTATCCCAGCACTGGGGAGGTAAAAGATCAGGAATTTAGTTCCATAGTGAGTTTGAGGCAGCTTAGGATACATGACACCCAATCTCAAAAAAAAAGAAAGAAAACAGAAAAGGCTGTCTGCAGTATGATTGATAACATGCATCTCCTGCCTCACACATTATCAAAGTATGGAAATAAACTGATATGGGTATGGGGCTGTGGTACTGTTAAATAAACTTCAATTTAGGTAAAAGAATGGACTCTATCAAGAGAATAACATTTAGGGAAAGGGGTAAGGCTAGGCCTTTATTAGCCATTCTTTGCATACTTTTACATGTGCAGGGGGAAAGAAAAACCAGATTGGAGCCAGGCATAGCGACTGTCCGTAATTCAGGACTAAGATAGGAGGATTGCCATGACTTTGAAGCTTGACTTTTATAGTGAATTCCAAGCTAGACTGCACTACAGAGTCTCAGAATTCTGCTTTAAGCTAGGGGTAGTGGTGCACACCTTTAATCTCAGCACTCAGGAGGCCGAGGCAGATCTCCATGAGTTCAAGGCCAGCCTGGTCTACATAGTGAGTTCCAGTATAACAGGGATACATAGGGAGACCTTGACTCAAAACAAAAATAGAAAATAAAAAAGAGAAAGAAAGAGGGAGAAAGAAAGAAAACTTGTCTAGGCTATGGTGGTGCACACCTTTAATCCCAGCACTCAGGAGGCAGAGGCAGGTGGATCTCCAAATTGGGGCCAGCCTGGTCAACAGATTGAGTTCCAGGAAAGCCAGGGCTACACAAAGAAACCTTGTCTCAAACAACAACAACAAAAACCCAAATCCTGATTTAAAGACTAAGATGTCTCGGTATATCAATCACTTGCTATACAAGTGTGAGCAACAAGGTTTGGATCTCCAGAACCCACGTAAAAGTGGTACAAGCTTAGCAGTGACTTAGAATTCCTGTGGTAAATTAGCCAGAATTGGTGAGCTGTGGGTTCAGTTAGATACCTTACCTCAATAAATAAGGTGGAGAGTGACCAAAGGAGATACTCAACCTATTTTAACTTTTGGCCTACACACACACACACACACACACACACACACACACACACACACAAGACTAAGCTGGAATTAGAATAATAATTCATTATATACAGAAAGAAAACTTTGATACATTTTTAGAACTGTTTTTGAAGTGAAAAAATCTAATTGTATCTGAAAAATTATGTCAACATGGCCATCCAAATTTTAAAACAAAGCTTAAAAAAAACAGTAATGATGTTTGTAAGATATCAACAAATAGAAAAAATATTTACATTGCATACATTAATAGGTGACTTTTTGTTTTTGATAATGTGTGAATTGGCACAAATGAGTACATGGACTGAAGAGTCCAGAATGGTGTGCCCGAGCCCCTGGAGCTGGAGTTACATGCAGCTATAAGGTGCCTGATAAGGGTGTTAGGAACCAACCTCAGGTCCTCGGGAAGAGCAATCTCTATTCTTTATCACTGAGCCCGTTTTCAAACTCAAATTTCCTTTTACATATATTCTTTCATTTCTGTGTGTACCTGTTTGAGCTTGCATGTACCATGTGCATGCAGTGCCTATGGAGGTCAGAAGAAGACACCGGATCCCTTAGAACTGGAGTTACAGGCAGTGCTGAGCTTGGTAATGTGGGTGTTTGGAACCAAACCCGGGTCTTTTTAAGAGTAGCCAGTGCCCTTAGCCACCAACCAAAGCTCTTATCTCCAAGGGGGAACCTTCTGTGTATGCACAGAGCTTTTTACAAATTAATTAAAAGAAAATAACAATTTTACTTGCCAGGCATGGTAGTTCATGCCAATAGTCCCATCACTCAGGATGTGTAGGCAGGAAGATGTGTAGTTCGTGACCAGCCTTGGCTACATTGGACCCTGTCCCAACAAGCAAACAATAACAAAATCTTCTGAGAGTTGGCAGAGTACAATATTTGAGCATACAAAGAGACAGCAATAAATATTGAGTTTGATTTTATCCAGTGTTGGCAGGGTTTACACAAACACATATTGGCAGGAGTTTAAATTAGAGGATTTTTAATTGAGGAGATCCTCAATATCTAGCTCCCCCCCCAAAAAAAAAAAAAAAGCCCCAAATTACATATAGCTTATAACCACTGAAATTGGTCTGTTAGAATTTTGTCCAACTGATTCACTGTTCAAATTAGGCAAAGCCATAGTTAAGGAAATGTTTAGCAGAAAGAAGCTAAACAGTCTTAGGTATCTGGCATTTTGGTTCAGTTGGCTTCTGAGGTTGAGGGGTATATTCTGGAGCAGAGCACCTCCAAGCACACTGAGAAAGGGAAGGCAAACTCAGAGCACACATGCACAGGAAAAGAAAGGGGATACTGCAGAGCCTCATGGCCCATGACCCAGCACACATGTGACAGAGGCAGGAGGATCTAGAGTTGGAAGCTAGCCTTGGCTACAGGGAGCCCCTTTCTCAACCCTCCCCTCCACAAAAGGGGAGAAAAGAAATTTATTTTGCATCATAGCATGTTATATTTTAATTTAATTTATATATACTGTTACATGTTATTTTACTTTGCACTGTTAACATTACTGTATACATGTATGTTACATGTTACTTGGTGGCACAGTGTTTGTCAGTCTGGTGTGTGCTAATGTACTGCGTATTACTTTGCCTGCCTCGTATGGCACATGATAGTCCACGTGTCCTGTAGTTACTTAGATACACTGTGTGCATTGCAGAACAGTACCTGGGAGCTCTGAGGAGTGGGGAAAGTAAAAAGACTGTCTTCCTATCCTCGTGTAAGTCTGTTTTTAAAACCATGGGAAGCCACCTTCTGTCCCAGCACTTGAGAGGCATAGGCATGTGAGTGAGTTCCAGGACAGCGGGGACTACTTACAGAGACTGTGTTTCAAAAACAAAACAACTCTTGGAGACTCAAGAGGTGGCTCGGTTGGTCTTAAAATGCTTGCTACACAAGCTTGAATGCCCCTGTAAAAGGAGCTACACACCTATAATTCCAGACCTGGGGAGTGGGAACAGGTGGATTGATTGCTAAGACACTCTCCCTAGCCAGTCTAGCCAAATCATTGAGCTCAGGATCCAGTGAGGGACGCTGTCTCAAAAAATAAGTGAAGAGACAATTGAGAAACACAGAGACATTGGCCTCTAGCTCCCACTCCAGTCCCCCTGTACCTCATACACATGTGTACACAGACACAAATGAGCAATACAATTTTTAAAGTGGGATTTTCTTAAGATTTGTTTTTCATTTTAATTTTGTGTATGAATATGTTTGTGTGGGTATGCCATGTGTGTACAGGTACCTGTGGAGGCCAGAAGAGGGCAGTAAACCCCTGGAGCTGCTACACCTGATGTGGGTGCTGGAGAATGAACTCTGGTCCTCTGTAAGAGCAAGAAGTCCTTTTAACCCCTGAGCCGTCTCTCCAGCATCAGCACATATCCCTTTTATAACAGATAGACACGAAAATATTAGCAAAGCTTTTCTATAGGTAACAGAAAGTTGGCTGTTATTATTTTTTAAGCTGTCATTTCTCCCTTTTTGTACCCCCAGGTTTATTGTGTTGAGCATATGTTATATTCATATGATATAAAAATAATGAACTTAATTTTAGATTTTTGTTTTTTTCTGCAGACACAGAGAAAAGCATGTTATTTCTTGGCTGGGGACTGCATTTGGAGACCATGGGAATAGTAAACTGCTTTCAGATATTCAGAATCCCCCTCCCCCACCCACTCTGGTAACATTTGTGTTCCACTTTAGAGGAAAGGACAGCTGTCACATCTGTTTAGGACATCCTTTATGCCAACAGATTCCTTTTCTGTGTCAGCAGAATGTAAATGTATCATTCTTCTCCCCAACTTCAGAAAACAATGCATGTGTGATGATGCTGGTTCGTTTCTTTTTAATATCCACCATCTCGGAACAAGTTCCATATAGGAGGACCTTCCACACCAGTTGCCACACATGTCAGATCCCAGGGGGTTCCCACCCCATGTTGTATAATATGCATTCACAGCATTGAGGTGCAGAGATTCAAACTGCATGGTGAGGCTGCCTCCAGCTGGGCCTTCCGGAGAAAAGAAGCAAGCTGATCAGTGGAGCTCAGGGCACACAGTCTATCTCAGTAGTCAAAACAAGATGACCAATTTGGCTTCATTGTCTCTCTTTTTCTAAATTCTTTTCAGAAAGCTGCAAGAGACACAGATGTCCACCACCTCAAAGCTGGAGGAAGCTGAGCACAAACTCCAGACTCTACAAACAGGTTCGATGCTCTCCATCCTATTTGCAGCCACATGGGAAGTGGGCAAGCATGGGCAGTCTCGTGGCCTGCTCCCAGCCCCTCTAGCCCCTCTGCTACCTGTTGTTCCTGGGGATCCTGCAGTTAGGAAGGAGCCTTGGAGCCCACACAATTGAAGCCTGTGGCCCAGGCTGTTCTACCTGGCTGCATTAGTCACTGCACTGATTGCTGAATCAGATGTGGGTGGCTCCCCTGCCTTTTCCCTGCCTGCCCCAGCTATCCTTCCTGTTCTTTCCAACAAACACTTCTAAATCACCAAACTGTCAAGAACTGACATCTCATTTGGAACAATAATGGGGGTGGGGGGACTTAGTTCTACCCGAAATGAAGTTAAGAACTTCAGTAACAGAACCTTTAAATTCTAAAAGATACCAAAAAAGGTTATACTAAAGTTTGCCTTTCTTTTTTTGTTTCCTTTTCTGAAAAGGAAGCAGCACAGTATCTTTAAATGTGGGGAGAAAAAGGAGACGACATCATGATCCAACTTAGAACACAAATGTTAGAGGGACAAAAAATAGTCACAAGCAGTTTAACTGTCAAATGAGTAAATGTCCAAAAACTGCAACCACCAAGCTATGTAGCTCAGCAATGGAGAAATTGCTTAGAATCCCCCAGTGAGGGGCTGGGGGCGTGGATCAGTGGTAGTGCCCCTGCCTAGAATCCCCCAGTGAGGGGCTGGGGGCGTGGCTCAGTGGTAGAGTACCTGCCTATCATGGACAAAACCTTTCGTTCAGTCTTCACATTACACATTCATGTGTGTATACCCATATGTCTATATACTGCTTGCTATATAAATATAGAACTTACAAATCCCAGAAAGTGAAGAAGCAGTCCAGTAGAAGAGTGAAGGAAGGAGCAGGCAGCTCCCAGAAGCAATGTACGTCAGATAGGGGAAGTGCTGATGGTTTTTAACAGTCAGATTTGTAGATAAACCATTGGAAAAAGATGATTTTTGCCTATCATACTGTCAGCTCTTTGAAAATAGCTCATGCCATCGATGCTGAGGTATAGGAACAGGACCACAAGCACTATGTGCATATGAACGGGAATTGCCTCTCAAGGCTGGCTGTGTGGTACGCAGGGATAAGCATGTTCAGTTCTTTACCCAGAAGCTTCCCTTCTGAGTATCTTAAAAGTAAAACTAACTGTTCTACCTGTGTCTTGACATGGAAAGACTTCTATTCTATACCAGTAAGGGAAAAGAGGAACCTCAGAAAATATTCTTACCATCACATTTATGGAGAGGGAGGGAGGGAGGGAGGGAGGGAGGGATGAGATGTGCCACGAGACAGTCTTGCTGTGGTGGTGTGAACATGAGAATGCTGATAAAGACTGGGGCTGTCCAGTCCCTCAATGAGAGGAGATTTCACATATAACCCAAGCTGGCCAGGAACTCATCCTCCCTCCTTCTTGGTGCCAAGGTGACAGACATGCACTACTATGTCTGGCTTTTCAGTTTTGCCAGTAAATCTAGTTGACAGTCCATAGATGTGTTTACCCCTACCATAGAGCATACTATTATAAAATAAACTTTTGGGTTTTTCATGTGTTTGTGTGTATATGCATATATGTGTGTGTATACATGAGTACAGGTGGCTACAGAGGCATCAGATCCCTTTAGAGCAGAATTATAGGCAGTTATGAATTGCTCAGCACAAGTGCTGGGAGCCAAACTTGGGTCCTCTGCAAGAGCTTAACCTCTGAACCATTTCTCCAGCCCACAGTAAACTTCTTTCTAGTGAGTACAGTATCTTAAAATAATGACTGAAACTATACTAAGAGCTGAGGAGGTCACTGAGAGCCATAGCACACAACCATAAGGGTCTGAGTACAACCTCCAGAGCCCATATGAAAAGCCACGTGTGGTGGCACATGCTTATAATCCCAGCATGGGAAGATCAAGACAGAAGGCTCCTTGGAGCTCACCTGCCTGCCAACCTGGCTCATTTGATGAGTTCCAGGCTAATGAGAGACACTGCTTCAAAAAAAATCCAAGGTGGATGGCATCTGAAGAACAACACTCAAGTTTGTCTTTTGGACTGCACAAACACATGCACACACAGATGTGGGCATACCTGTACATGAAACCTTTTGAAGTATTATCTAGAAATGCATAAACTAGTAGCAGAGTTACTTATGGTTGTGGTCAGTTACCATGCACACGATCTTACCTAGCTGATAGCACCCTGGCATTACCAGAGGCTTGCAAGTCATAAGATGGCCACACTGCCTGCAGGTGGTAGGGATTTTTCAACTCCACTGTAATTGTATGTGCCCTCCCTCATATACTGGTCTGTGATTAATGGAGACATGAGGTTTGCAACTGTATCTGCAGTTGTGTATAGAAATGGCTTTTGATCATAAAAGACATTTAAAAGCTGGAAGTCTGTACAGCAAACCATGGACAGTGGATCTCTGGTGAAGGAGGTGCTTCCAGAGATATGAGGCAGAGAGTGAAGGACATTTTCTTCTCCATTCTTTGTGTGCCTCTCATCTTTGTGGACTTTTCCCCTTTTACTTTGAGCAATTGGTGTCCCGACTGGGTTTGATGGCACACAACTGTAATCCCATCACTGGGGAATTGTACCCAGGGACATTCAGAATTAAGGCCAGCCCGAAGTTCATGAAACCACATCTTTGGAAAAGCAACCTAAAGAGATGGGGATATAGCTCAATTAGGAGTATCCATCACTCAAAAACCCCTGGATTTGAGACCTAGCATCTGGCAAAGCAAGCGTGGGGGTTAGGAGGATGGCGCACACCTGTAATCTGAGTACTGGGAGAGGCAAATAAGTCAGAAGTTCAGTGTCAGCTTTTACTATCTAGTGAGTTAAAGGCTAGCCTGAGCTACGTAGACCCTGTCTTAAAACAAACAAGATTGGTGTCTTATATCGTGGTTTCTATCCTTGCCTTTTAGCCCTGGAAAAAACTCGAACAGAATTATTTGACCTGAAAACCAAATATGATGAAGAAACTACTGCAAAGTAAGTGTCTGTGTGACATCATCCTCTGTTTTTTGCATTTGGTCAAGATGACCCGGCTGTTGCTAATCCACAGAAGATGGCTTATGAGATGCTCAACCTCCTGTCATGTCCCCAGGATACAATGTCAGCACAATAAGTCCCTTGCATCACATCCTTTCTCTCTGAAAATTCTCTTCCTCATTACAGAGAAGTCTAGTTGTGTGTGTGTGTGTGTGTCTGTGTATCTGTGTATCTGTGTGTGTGTGTGTCTGTGTGTGTGTGTGTGTCTGTGTATGTGTGTGTCTGTGTATGTGTGTGTGTATAAATGAGAGTACATACCACAGTGCACATGGAGAAGTCAGAGGACACCTTAGGGGAGTCAGTCCTTGATGAGCAGGGTCTCTCTTCTTGTTTTTAACCTGCTGTATACTCTAGGCTAGCTGGTCCGTAAACCTCTAGGTGATCTTCCTGTCTCCACCTCTTGTCTCACTGTAGAAGTGCCGGGATTACAGATGTGACCACATCTGGCTTTTTGTTTTATATTATTTTATTTTATGGGTTGAGAGTTTTCAGAGTGCATGTATGTGTGTGCATGCATGTATGTGGCTACAAACGCTCATGTGTGCACCTGGGTGTGGAAGTCAGAGGCTGGTGTCAGGGGTTTTCCTCAATGGTTTGCCACCCTGTGTGTTGATTCAAGGGCTCTCACTTGAACCCAGAACTCACACAGCCACTTGCTTTGGGGATATCCTGTCTTTGGCTCTCACTGCTGGGTCCAGGATTCGAGTGACTGCTAGGGCTCTGAATCAGTCCTCCTGCTTGCATGGCAAGTGCTTTACCCACTGAGCTACATTCCCAGACCTCCTTTCTGTGCTGTTCTGAGCAGAGGTTTCACTCTGCTACTTAGGCTGGTCTCAAACTCCTGCATTCAAGCATCTGCTTCTGAAGTAGCTGGGGCTGTAGCTGTGCTACTGTACCTGTGAGACTGGGACGAGATAGTGCTGTCGAGATGTGAGGGGCCACATCGGCCTCTTAGAAGACGTGCCGTGGTGGTTTTCAAGGTTGTGCCCACAGGTACAGTGGGCTGACGGACATGGAAAGTTTGAACTTCCGCTAGCCTGGACTACATCTTCATTCATCTGATTAGAAAGGAGTGAGAGGAGCTCAGAAGGCAGCTCGGACTGGGGAGGGAGAGACAGGCAGGTCCCTGGGGCTCCCTAGCCACCCAACTTATATGAATTGGTCCTCAGGACCCAGAGAGAGGGAGGGAGGGGGAAGGCGGGGAGGTAGTGAGAGCCTGACTTCAAAAATAAGTGATGTTCCTGAGGAATAGTACTCAAGTTTAACCTTTGGCCTCCACACCTATGTGCACATGCACAGACACTGCACACACATGCACATGTACACACACAGGACCAGGGTAGACTGGGAGTATAGTTCAGTTGAGAAACTGCTTCCCTCATATTCATGGAGCCCTGGATTCATCTGTATCGTCACATAAAACCAGGAAAGAGGGAGCAGAAGGATGAGGACTTCTGTTACCCCTGACTACAGAAGGAGTCTGAGATCAGCCTGAGCTACATGATAGCCTGTCTTAAAAAAAAGCAGAGAAACCAAGTGTGCTGGCACATACCTGTAAACTCTGTTTTGGGGAGGCTGAAGCAAAAGGATTGACTGAAGTTCTAGACCAGTCTAAGCTATTTAGCAAGACCCTCTCGCAAGCTAAATACAATAAATTGCTACCTCTCTGCATTCTCCTCCTCTCAGTTCTAGAAAGGACTGTCACCTCATTCTCTGCTTCAGGTGAAACTTCCTTCTATTTTATTGGACCTGACGTATTTTTATTCCTATGGATAAGTCTACACTGGGGAGAAATCTGTTCTGGGATGGTATAAAACAGCTCTAAAAGCTCAGACTACTTCAACATGTGCTGACAGAGACCCTGGGAAGGGAGTGAGAGACAGAAGAACGAAGGCTTTGGAGAAAAGGCTGCTGGGAGAGCGAGCTCTCTGTTCCCCATCCACACTGTGCCCTCCAGGGCCTCTCTTGTACAGGACATAAGAGCAGCTGCATTCCTGAGAGGCTGTGGAGTGTGTTGGAGTGTGTGGAGAACCAACCCTGCAAGGACTGTGAACACTCACAGCAGAACCCCATGTACATTTCCTGTCAATTTAGAGGATAGACACTGCTTGTTAGTCATTCAGACCACCAACCATCCCCATTTAAAAGGAAGCCACGGGGACTGGAGGATGTAACTCAGCTGATAGGGTACTTGTCCAGGATCCACAAGGCCCTGGGGATGATCTTCGAAACAGGTGTGGCAGCACACACCTCTAATCCCAACACTTGGGAGGTAGAGGCCAGGGAGGAGAGGAGTTAAAGGTCATTTTCAGCTATATTGTTAGAGGCCAATCTGGGCTACCCAAGACCGTTGCAGGGGTGGGGGTACAGGTCAAAGGCAACAAGGCCACTTGGAGCCCTCCACCCCCATCCCTAACTGCTGCTTTTGCAGTCATTTCAGCTGTGCGTCAGCTGGGACTGCTCGGCTGGCTGTGATAGGGACAGTGGCAGTAAAGTTTTCCATGTGTAGGCTTGAAGCAAAATGTAATTAGCCTTTATGCACAGAACAAGGCCCCATTGATGAGTACAGCTGGTCTTTGTTTGGTCCCATCGCTGAGAGTGGGAGGTAAAGTGTTCGTCTTCATGTTTATTAATGCAAGATTCCGTAGACAAATGGCAAGCACAGTTTAATATTTGTTGGAACACAGGGAGGCTTGCCAAACAGTTGTGTGAGCGGATTGCAGGCCCTCACATTATAACCATTGCTGGCTTAAATACATGGATTATTTCTGCTTTTTTTTTTTTTTTAATGTACCTCCTCCTCAAATGGTCACCCTGGAGTCCCATTCTCCCCATGTTCCATAGCAAATGCATATGTAGCACCTTAAGGACCTCAAAGTAACATCTTAGGAAGTCTGTCAACATGGATTTTGCCATTCTCACTGTTCGCTGGGATTGTCTTCAGCATGCAGTGGCTATCACCCTGAGAGGGGCCTGGCAGCTCACACTGCCACCCACTTCGCTCCACCTCTGTTGCATAGTAGTGCGCTTTTAAAAAACCTTTTGTGTGTGTGTGTGTGTGTACACTGTATTGTATTGTGCACATGTAGAGGTCAGAGGACAACTTGTAGAACCACTTCTCTCCTTCTACCATGTGGAGCCCAGGGATGGATCGCAGGTCACCAGGCTTATCCACCAAGCTCTCTGCCCACCCCTGGGCTTATTACTTCAGTCCCCCCACCCCATAGGTAGTTGTATAAGAAAGCAGGCTAAGCAAGCCAGTAAGCAGTTTCTTGTAGTATTGAAGATCAAACCCTTTTTCAGCACACTCTGAAAAAGACAGGGCTTCCTGTTAGTCATTAGCTGATTGCTCAGAGACCCCAAACTCTGATTTGCAGGCATGGGGACCTCTGTGCTCTAGCAGAGGACAAGAAGGCAAGAATTGAAAGAGGATGCCAGAGGCTCCCAGCATGACCGTCCCATGGGAAGTATGACGGGCATGCTGGTGAGTAGAGGTGGCAGCAGCCTGTATACAGAGGTTTCTGGACTACTACATGGTGGATTTTCAAATGTCACCACACTTGCTGTTTGTGGCAGTCATCGAGAAAGCCTATACTATGTTAACTACATGAATGAGACATGGACAGGCAGCACCCAAGCAGGCTGCTGCCTCCTCATTCAGCTCAAAGTAAAGTGCCGTTGCGTGCCTAGTGCCCGAGGAGTCCAGTAAGGAGCATCAAATCCTCCGCCACTAGAGACACAAAAGGCTGTTTGCTGCCATTTGTCTACTGGGAACTGAGCCTGGGTCCTCTGGAAGAGCTCTCAGTGCTTTTAACTGCGAGCCATCTCTCTAGCTGCCACATCTCCCTTGTGTTTGCTTGTTTGTTTATTATCAGTCATACTCTGAGACAGGGTCTCACTGAGTAGCCTTGGCTAGTTTGGAACTTATTATGTAAACCAGGTCTTAAACTTGTGAAGATCCACCTAACAGATTTGCCTCTGTCTCCTGAATGCTGGGATTAAAAACAAATATATACTGCACATCCAGCCCATTACAGGTGAGGAGGCATCTCATTCTGTAGCCCAGGCTGGCTCTGAACTTTATGTAGCCAAGGCTGGCTGTGATCCTCCTTATACATAAACCTCAGTAAATTTAGAAAGACCAAAGAGCCATATCCTGAAACCTCAGCAGCACTCTCTCCCTGTCACTTTAAGAATGTCATTGTTCTTTCTCATGAGTCATCAGTTTCCAGTATGAGTTGCTGCAATTATCTTGGTTGTATTAGTTTCCCTAAAAACAGAAGCAAATCCTGTCTGATTTTTGAGGTTTGGGCCTGAATAAATTGTTCAGTGGGACCTGTCTTATTTCCAGAGACATTAGTGCATTTGGTAGGATTCCATCCTTGCCTAAGGGTCTGCTTCACATCTAAAATTCAGTGTCACTGAGTCTCCATGGGGTTTTTCTGTTTAATCTCCTGGAGTGGGACTAGAAATAAGAGGTTGGTTTCTTGTGTCCAAACCCAGTAGACACTTGATTATTACTGTGTGTGTTTGTGTGTGTGTGCAAGCCATGCCTGTGTGTAAAGATGCACATGTGTAGGTGCACACAGAGGTTAGAAAACAACCTGTCTTTCCTCAGGTGACCACCCCACACACACTATACTATTACACTGTAATAGTCCTTTTTTCCAGACAATGCCTTTTAATATCCTGGAACTCACCCTGTGAGCTGGACTATCTGGACTACAGGATGAGCCTCTGTCTGCCTGCCCAGAGCTAGGAATTCAAGTGTACACCACCAGGCCCAGCTTTTTCTTATCATGGGTTCTGGGTATTTTACCTTCTCCTTATATTGGAACAGCAAGCTCTTTACCAACTGAAGCATCTCCCCAGCCCTTGAACTCTATCTGCAGTTTGAAATTTGAATTAGTTGCCATTTAGGTGCTGGTATGTATTATGGGGATTAAAAGTTGCACATTCAAAGTATTCCAGAGCTGTTAACATCTTAATAAACGTGTCCCTTGAGGTTTACTGTGGAAGCCAGGTTGTGAACACCGTTAATCTCAGTACTCTGAATACAGAGGCTAAGGGGTCTCCATGAGTTCAAGGTCAGCTTGGTCTACATAGGAGTTCTAGGATGTTGAGGAATGTTTCCAGGATATCTCTAGGATAGCCAGGGCTACATAGAGAGACCTTGTTTCAAAAGCCAGTTACTTCATGCACAATGGTGTCCGGTAGTTGTATAAGAAGGCAGGCTAAGCAAGCCAGTAAGCAGTACTCCTCAGTGGTTTCTGCTTCAGTTCCTGCCTTGAGATCCAGCCCTGACTCCCTACAGAATGGACTATATGCTGTGAAATGAAACAAACCCTTTCCTTGTCAAGTTGCTCTTGGTCACAGTAACAGAGAAACAAAAGCTAATATAGTCAGTAACCCCACAATAACTATAATTTATGTGTAGAAATGCCATATTTATGCAGGTCCCATGTTTTAAAGTGTGAACAATTCATTCAGTGTGTGGGCCCTTGCTAGCTCACTGTGACTGATTCTGTAGTGGCAGGAAGCATGCAGAAGACCCAGTATTCAGTGTCCAGGTGATCTCCAAATGCATCTGTCCTGGAGAATTCAGCTCTTCCAGGCTGGTTACATTAATTCAAGAGAGATACTGGAGAGTTGGACACACACCAAGGACAAGAAGGGCCCTCATTCTAAGATAGCTTGTAAGAAACTTTGTAGGCGCATGCATGCGTATTCATGCATGCTTATGGAGTCAGAGGACTACCTCAGTTGTTCCTCAAAATTGAACACATTGGTTTTTGCGACAGGGTCTCTCAGTGGCCTGGAACTTGTCAGCAAGCTCTAGGAATCCACCGTCTACATCTCCCCCTCACTTAAGAAACTTTTAGGAAGCAGAATGAAATGTTTCCTATAGGGAAGCCAGAGCAGAGCCAGATAACTGAGCTCATTGTTTTCCTTCACGGCTTGTTTGCCCTTTCATTCTCTTCCTAAGGTGCTAGATGTTGAGGAATGTCTCCATTTGCCAGAAAGACAGTGGGGTGTCTCATATTTCCCCCGCCAGACCGCCAGTTCTGAAGCGAGCCTGCAGAATGAATTTTTAATGCTGAACGTTATGGCATCGCTCCTGCAGCCGCCGCATTGCTCTCCTGAGCCTACAGATTTAATGCTCGGATAAGCAGAGTGAGGACTTAGGGGCACTCCACACAGTGAGAATTAACCCCCCAACAACCACACTGGTGCCCTCCTATCTACAGAAAGATAATCCTAAGGAGTCGGAAGGGAAAATTAAAACTCTGTAGTGTTCAGAACGTTCTCCAAACAGCCTGGAGCACAGAGTAGGGCATAGTCTCCGAATTTCATCAGACAGTGTGTATTTTTACCTTTTCACTTTTTAAACTGTGACTGTTCTTACTTGGAGGTATTTCTGTGATCTTTCCACCCTTAAAAAAGCTTTACAATTTGCAAGGTTTACAGAATATACAGAAGATTGGAGATTCTCCAGTTCCTATGAAAAGCCCAAATGGAATCAGAAGTCCAGAATTGGTCGCTAACAATGGGAAGGGGACCATTCGTATTCACTGGATAATTCTGGTTTAGGCCATATGGTTGATTGTTATTTTCCCCTCAAGAGCTTTCTATATTTTTGAAAGTTTTCAAAATTAAGAAGAACAAGTTGTATATAAAAATTGTTCAAGCCTAAATAAGTCGGAGAAGGGTGGAATCTTCAACAAGCAGTAGAACAAATGGCTGAGAATATACATAATAAGCTAAGGCTGTGCTCTATACCAATTAAAGCCTGGCTGTCTTAAATATAAATGGAAAAGAAATCAAGAAAAGACGAAGACGGATTTTAGGTGGAGATTTATATAATAAGTGGGTGGAAGAGCCTGTTATAAGCATGATGCCAAAAGTAGAAAACTTAGGAGATATTGAAAGCTTCGTGGAGGAGGAGGGTAGACAGGATGTAAGAGCGCTATGCGGCTGGATGAAACATTCACGGTGTGTAAGCAGGAAATGCCTAATATATGTTTCTTGCAAAGCTATTGCAAAACATTAGAGGTCAGTAGAGTGGACAGGAGGATGGATGGATGGGAGGGAGGATGATGGACAGATGGTAAGTTGAGTGCATAGATGGGGTGGATAGACATGGATGAACTATTTACAATTTATTAGACACATATAAGGTTAATATGTATCTCTTATAAAGCAGTAACAAAAGCCTGTAGGTGGATAAATTGGACAGATAAAATGAGGTGATGGATGGATGGAAATGGGATGAATGAGGGGTGGTGAGTGGGTGGATGGCAGAAAAGGTGAATGGAGGGCATCTCAAACCGCTTTCCAGAGCTTCCCTCTACCCTGCAGTCAGCTTTCCTTCTGTTTGTGGTTTCTGTCCCCTCCCACTAGAGATGCAGTATTTTCCCTCATTCCAGAAACCAAGGGTGCTCTTGACTTGCTGCTGCCCTGCTGTCTAATCCATCTTAGTCTCTCTCCCATAACTGTCTTCCTTCCTCGTTTGTTAGCTCCACTGCTACCACTATAGCCTGGCTTCTTCCTCTCTCAGTATCACTTTTGCCACATCTGCTTGTCTCTCGCTGCCAGTTTCTCCCTGATTGAACCTAAAAGTGGCCAAAATATAATAATCCTGTTCTAACTGCTCTGCTTGAGACCGTCCCCTTGCTTTTTTTCTCCTGCCCCCAAGGACAAGTCCTAGATCATAGTCCTGTGCATGAGGCACTTCACAGTACAGTTCCATCTCATGCCAAAGCCAGCCCCCACAGAATCCCTGCCCTTCCACACCAGTGTGCTCCAACTCCCAGATGAGATGGTACTCAGAGTTGTCTCCCTTCTTGCCATGGGGTCTATGGAGAAATCTGATTCTGGACCCAGAAGAAGTACATCCTTCTGACTGCTAATGTTCAAGTGTGGCGGAGCGATTTCCCCTGTTGTGAAGGCCGTCAGCAATCCAGGGTAGTCTCCCGTGTGGAGCCTCGTCTGCAGCACTATTACTGCTTTCCCATCACGTTCAGTCACATGACACAGTTCGGGGGTTCAGCATCACTTCAGTGATTGGCCACCAGTCGTGTTACTTGCTTCCTACTAAAGGACACCTCTTTCTACAGCACAAATTTGAATTTCTTTTAATATTGCATTAACTGTTCTTGGAAGTAATTGTTGTTGTTAGCAAATGAATAGATGAAACATTCTAGGGCTGGGGCTATAGCTGAGTGGGTAGAGTGTATACCTGCCTTGTAAGGAGCCCTTGGTTCAACTCCTACTATTGGATAAATTGGAAGTGTAGTGTGTTTGTAATTCTAGCTGTCAGAGTCAAGGTCATCCTTGCCTGCATAGCAATTGAGCCTAGCCTACATGAACCCCTGTCTGTAAATTAATATTTTCAGAATCATGTTTGAGTGAGACGTGGCGTTGCACACATAATCCCAGGTCTGGGAGGCTGAGACAGGAGGATTGTGAGCTCAAGGCCTGTGGTTATAGGTAGGCAGCACCACACCCAAGTCAGTCTTCATATTAGAACCCAGTTTGTCTAATATTTTCATGGAACAAGTCAGACATAAGGAATTACATGTCCCTGGCTTCTTTCTGCCTGTAATTCCACTCTTTCTGCCTAAATCTTTATCGTGGTAAGTTGCCATCAGTCTTTTATTTCTATGTCTGTGCACTGTCTGACTGCTTCCATTGTGGGTTGTTGTTGTTTTTAATGCCTTTACTCACCTAATTTCCACAGTGTGCCTCTTGTCACTTTATCAAGTTTTATAAATTAGCTCAGGAAGTAAATTTACCCTTATTTATATTTAATGCCCCTGCAAATAATTAGCTCTCTCTCTCCTGGCATTTTGAATTTTCTGTAGATAGAACATATACCTCATTGTTTTAATTCCCCTGTGGTTTTTTGTTTGTTTGTTTGTTTGTTTGTTTTTTGTTTTGGGGTTTTGTTTTAAGATTTTTATTTCTTTTATTTATATGAGTACACTGTAGCTGTCTTAGACACACCAGAAGAGGGCGTTTAGAGTAGCTGTAAGAAAAGACCCAGAAACAATAAGGCTCTTAAGTGGACTTTGGGAGTTAAAGGAGGAAGGTGACTTTTTAAAACTCAGATTTGTACAAAAAGCTCCATCATTTAACAATCTGGTGGCCAAGCCATTTCCCTCCACATGATACTTTATTGTTTGGGTGTTTTTTAAGAGCATAGAATTGCTACAATGCCCTGATTTACTGTTTGCTTAACTCCTAGGGAAAACTTTATATTGCAATTAACCTTTCTATTTTTTTCCTTCCATTGGAGTATTGTGGACTTCCTCTGTGGTATTTTAGTGATTAAACAGGATGGAGGGCATCCTTGCAGACATGAGGCCAAATTCGATGAGGTCAGAGTGAGGGGAAGGGATGGGCTGTGTGGGGCCAGCGAGTCTGCCCCAGCCAAACTGTCTGACACTTCCCAAGTAGAATAGGAACCTCTGAATTATTCATTTTCAAGTTACCCTAAAAAGCCACTTATGTGATACCCCAGTGCAGACTTTCGGTGCCAGCTAGAGAAAGAGGAAGGCTTTGTCTTTTTTCTATAAATGTTCTGCAGCCTTCCAGACCTGCTTGTACAATTTCACATCACAGCCCTTCACCTAGGGGTGAAGAACACCATCTTAGAACTTCAGGGCAGGGCCATGAAGGGGCTGTGGGAGCCTCACGTGACTGGGTGTGCAGTTCTTTAGACTCATGTGAAAGAGGCTGAGAGGAGGAGACAGGAAGTGGTCTTGGACTTGGGCTGAGGTACAGGGTCAGGACAGGGTGGCAGGGGCTGAGAACAACAGATAGCCAGGATTCAACTGTAAGGTTGGGTTTGTTGTTGTTGTTGTTGTTGGTTTGGTTTGGGCTGTTTGTTTGTTTTTGTTGTTTTATTCTTAGCTTCTGCCACCCACCCTGTTCCTCATAGTTTCTATGCCAGCAATAGTACTTAGAGGAGAAAGAGGTAATTAGAGGCCTTTGCATCCTCAAGTAAGAGCGGTGTTCATCATAGACCCGGGGCTCCCTGTGCCCTTGAATGGGTCATCAACTGCTCTGCCCTGCGTCTGCCTCCTCACCTCTTTATAGACCAAGGTAGAGGCCTCCTCTGTGGTGCAGGAAACACTCAGGATGGAGTGTGCAGGCCAACAGCCACATGAATCCTTGTGAGCTTGGCCTGCACCTGTTAGCTACAGGTCAGTGACACCCATTCAGGACACGTTAAGGAGAGTACTTCATGAGCAGCTACAAGCAGCACAGTGAGGGGCCTAGACCCCACCGCTAGGAAAACGTACTAAAGCAAATCACTCTTCACTTCGTGCTGAAGGAGTCTGTTCAGAATTCTGATTGCACACATGTGTGTATGGTGGTATATGCCTGTAATCCCAGGAGGGTAGAGACAGGAGGAGCAGGATCTCAAGGTCAGGTTTAAAGTCAGTCTGTGCTCCATGAGACCCTGTGGTCTAAAGATAAAAGTAACTAAAAACTGTTAAGAAAGTGAAAACTATGTTGGGACAAAAGCACATGGTTCCTGAGGTATTCTGTAACCGTTCATCTGTCCTACTGCACAGTCCAGGCCTCTTAGACACCAGACTCCAGAGCTCAAAACTCACAGGTCAACTGTGCCACCTACAGCTAACATTGGCTGGTATGCAAAAAGGAACTGTGCAACTCAAGGGGACACAGTGTTGGTGGAATAGAAAAGGCCCACAAACTGTGAGAGGCTGGCAGGGAGCCAGGCCATAGTCAAGAGCATCAGTAGGCACCGGTGGATGAGGGTGTCATAGCCACATGTCTGTTATCTGATCTGTGTGGATGCCCTTTGTCTTCAGAGAGGAGGAGGGGCTTCAGAAATGATTCTCGCAGCTCAGCACCTTCTGCCAAGCCTGACGACCAACTCCCGCAGGGGTCCTCTTACATGTACATGAATAGTTAATCTAATGTGATAAAAATGGTTCAAGCTTTTGTTTATTTCATATCTGTCTTACACACATGTCAAAGTGTGTGTGAGGAAGTTCAAGGACAGCATTTGAGAGTTGGTTCCATCTTTCTACCATTTGAGTCCTGCAGATGGAACTCAGGTTGTCAAAGTTAGCAGCAGGTACTGAGCCATCTCTCCAGCCCTAAGAAAATGTTTTTATAACTTATTCCACTCAAGATTACAAAAGAAACCAAAGGCCACACCCATGTATAAATATTTATATAAAAAAGACTAAATAAAGTATTAGTGACCACACCTGAGAGCTCACTAAAGGTGCGATACAGCTCACCCAGATGGGGACAAGTGGCAGCTAGTATAATTTATCGTATTAGCCGGTCAGAGGAGAAAATCCATTTCATTAGCTACATAAATGCTTAAGACCTACTTAAAGAAATCGATGCTCATCTTTTATTAAAAAGTCATAAGAAAGTAAGAGATGGGTATTTTATTAACATAATCTAAATGTATATATTTAAAGCCAAAAAACAGCAATATGGTGACTTGTGAAATAGTGAGTTAACACTTAAAGTGCACAGGAGGCAAGGATTCCCTCACTCTTGTCTTAGTTAGAGTTGGTTACTACTGCTGTGATCAAGCACCATGTCCAAAAGCAACTTGGGGAGGAAGTGGTTTATTTGGTGTATATATCCTCAATCACAGTCCACTGAAGGGAGCCACAGTGGGGCTGACCCAAAGGCCATGGAGGAGCTCTTCCTACTGCTTGCTCCTCATGGCTTTCTCAGCCACTGTCTTGTTATCCTAGGACCACCAGCCCAGGGGTGATATCACCACATGGATTGAGCCCTCCCATATCACTAATAAAGAAAATGGCCCCAGGCTTGTTAGAGCCAGATCTTACCAGGCAGTAGCTCAACTGAGGTTCTCTCCCCGCAATGACTGTAGCTTAAGTGTTAAGTTAAAATAAAACTAGCCAGCATCCAGTCATAGAAATATATGCCAGTATGGTTCTACCTCCCCTCTTTCATGCCTGTGCGTGTGTGTATCATCACACACATGTGAATGTTTATATAGAGACCAGACTCTAACTACTTTTGTTTTTTGGGGGGTCTTTTGGAGGGTGGTTGTTTGTTTTGTTTTGTTTATTTGGGTTTTTGTTTTTGAGACAATCTCTCCCTTTTTCCTGGAGCTTGCCAGTTCAGCTGAAGAAGATGGATAATAAGTCCCAGGATGTCTTCTGCCTCTCCATTACTGGGATTACAAGTGCCTGCTACTGGTCCAGCCTTTGTTATGTGGGTTCTGAGGATCCAACTCAGGTCCTCATGCATGCAAGGGAAGCACTTTACCAACCATTGTCCCAGCCCAATGAGTTTCCCTGGATAAAGAAGCAAGAAGCATTATGGGGATACCAGCAGATTCTTTGCTCTCCTCATATACAGATAAGGTCTGGTACTGTGAAAGGCCACAGGAGCCATAGAAAGGCTGTCACTAAATTGACCTGTACAGCTGACTCCTTGTGGCTCAAAACTACCCTTCCTCCTGACTGACATCTGACTTCCATATCCTATGCAGCTTATATTTTCTTTTGTGACAAACTATCTGATGGAAGCCACTTAGAGAGGACAGTTGACTCTGGCTCCCACTGGTGGGGAAGGCATGGCAGCGGAGGGAGGCCACATGGCAGCCTGGGAGGCCACTGCTGCTCACTTCCTCCTTCTCATTCAGCCCAGGACCCCGCCCAGTCTCACTCCGACTCCTCCTACCTCAGGTAACAGAAGCACCACCATCCCTCACAGACACACCAGAGGCTTCTCTCATGAGTGCTTCCAGACCTTGTCAACTGACAGTAAAAACCATCACAGACAGCTTTCCAACTACAGATTGTCCCCGCTCTTGTCCCATATCCTTCTTTTGTGCCAGGATGGGAGAGGGGACCTACATCCTTTGGAGGGATGACAGTCCCCATCACAGAGCACCTTTCCTCAGAGCCAGACTCCATCCACCCCTGACCAACCTGTTCTTTCTGAACTTGGACTCAGGCCCTCCCCTAAGTGTCTCAGAAGTTTTTTTCAGATGACAAAATGGTAGTGATAATAATTAGGGGCTGGTGAGATGCTCAGCAGGTAAAGGTGCTTGTTGCCAAGCCTAATGACCTGAGTTTGATCCCTGAACCAACCGCACACAGCGAGAGAGAACAGACTCCTGCAAGTTCCCTCTGACACACAGACACAATAATGAAGTAAGGTAAGATTCTGTAGAATTTGCATAGAACATTTTCCAAATCCCCATATGGAACTTTAATAGATAATCTGATGCGAGCCAGCGCGCGAGCCAGCCAGCGCTAGAAGTGGTTTTACACGGTATGGCTTGTCAGATGAGGTGCAAACGTGAGTCCACAGGAGGCTGATGATACACACATAGAATCTTTACAAGTGGGATATGAGGACATGGAGGACTGAGCACACTGTTTTCCTGGCGTCACTGACGGATGGCTAAGACGACAAGATATGCGGCAGCCTGGCGCTGGGCCGGATGGTGCTAGCACACAGGAGGTTTGTTCAAAAGGAAATACATGGTGTCTGGCCTGGGTATAATTTCCTTTCCATCAACCTTGACTGTGTCCTTTGAAGTTCATCATAAAAATGTTATGTTAGCCCGGAGAATACCCTGAAATGATACACAGGGAAACAACTGAATGATCTATATATATTCTAGACTCTGTACTTGAAGTCAGGGAAGAGCATAAAACACTGCAGGTTAATAGACAGCAGATGCCATGTTGTCAGCTCACAAAAAGGTGAGCAGATGAGGTTCTTATAGCAAATTGTGCTGAGCGAGCAGTTTGTACAGTATTACAGACTTTGAAAATAGAAAAGATTTTAGACAAATGTCAATCTCAATCTTCAGGAACTTTGAAATGGAAAGAGTGGCCAAGCATAATGGCATACATCTACAATCCCAGCACTCAGGAGGCAGAGTCAGGAGGATTACAGTTTGAAGACAGCTTGAGCCACATGAGACCATGTCCCAAAACAAATTAAAGAATGAGAATCCTTTACAGCCAGATATGGTGAATGCACATTTGTAATCCCAGAGGCTGAGGCAGGAGGGTTTTTATAAGCCTGGGACTTAATAATAATGAAAACTAGGCCAGGAAGGGCTATATTACAATACTCTAGTCTAAAAAACAAGAGGGGGGGAGAAGAGGAAGGAATGAAAACAAAGCCTCTCAAAGATTTACTGTTGTGCTATGAAACTCTATTATGGACAGTTCATCCCTGTCCTGGTAAAGCACCGAATGTGGTCCCTCCCCCATCCCCTCCAACATTTCCAGTGTACTTACTAAGGTCAGGTGATTGGGTAGGCTTCATTTTGTTGGCCAATGAAGTACAGCAGTATGTTTGAGAGGATGTGTCCTAGTTTGCTTTTCTAGAGTAGTCAGGAAACACTGCCCCGAAGCTACGTGGGAAGGAAAAGGTTTATTTGGCTTAGACTTCTGGGATCACCTGTAGGGGAGGGGGCACCAGCCAAGGGCTGAGCCCTCCCACAATTGTTAATGGAGAAAATGGCCCAGTAGCTGGCCTATAGGTCTGTCAGATGAAGGCAGTTCTTCAGGTGAGGTTCCCTTTTCCCAGGAGACTCTGGTTTGTGTCTAGTTGACAGGAACTAACCACCATAGGTGGCTTCATGGAAACCCAGTGGAGCAGTGACTCAAGGTAGAACTCATCATGCGAGTTCAGGCTGTGCTCCACACAGAACTCAGGATTACACTGAAGTTCTTTGCTAGCAGTGCACAGCATGGTGTAGCATACCTGCTATCCAAGCAGGAGACCCTGCTGAAAATAATTTAGTTGTAACTAGTTGTTGTATTCTCTTTGACCTAGAGAAAGGGGGTGAAGAGTTTTTTCTTCTAAAAACTAAAAGCAGGCTTAAAGTGATTATCTATGGAGAGGGGCTGGGGTTAGACATTATAGTCCACTAGGTACGCTTGCCCAGCATACACTGAACACTGGGCTCCTTCCCTACCACTACATAAACTGGATATTATGGCACACTCTTGTCAGCTCAGCACTCAGGAGGTGAGGACAGGAAGAGTAGAAGTTCAAAGTTGACTTCAGCTACATAGTAAGTTTGAGGCCATACTGGTATATATCACAGCCTGTAACAGAAATTTTATATTAATAATAATAATGTAAACTTTGGGGCAAGTCTTGTTCCCTCACTGCCTCCTATAGTCTCTGGGAATGACACCCTCTCTATGTCTGGGTATCATTACCACAGGCTTAAGGTTTGAGTCACTCTGCCCGTCCACAGCAGAACAGTGTTGTCAGTCTCCTCTGAGTCCAGGGATGTCCTCACCATGAAATGCACAGTTACCATTATCACACTCAATATTTTGCTTAGTTCTGTGGTTGCTTAGCAACCAAAGTTAGACTGACCCATCAATGTCAATGTAGAGATTGCTTCAAACAGCAGAGAGAACACCCTCCTGTTTTAGTGGGACAAAGTAGCATTTTATTTTGTTCTTCAAAATTGCTTTACATTTTTAAAAATTATTTACTCTGTGTGTGTGGGTGTGTGTGTGTGTGTGTGTGTGTGTGTGTGTGTGTGTGTTTTTAAAGAATAAGAGACAGGCAAGATGGCTCATCAGATAAAGGTGCTTGCCAAAAACCTGAGGACTTAAATTCAATCCCTGAGTCCCACATGCAGAAAGGAAAGTATTGGTTCCTTTAAAGTATCCTCTGTCCTCCATAAATACAACATGCCCCCAAACACACACAAAATAGATAAATATAATTCTTATTCTTAAATGAGTTTTTTTTTTTTTAAAAAAAAAAAGGATCAAAGAAACAGCTGAATGATGTAGAAGAAAGAAGTTGGTATGCCAACCTGTCCAGTCAGATAGATGGAATGGCCTGAAGATTAGTTAGTAGAACTAAAGAAAGATGACACCACTCTTAAAGAAGCATCCTGGAATACAAGGAGCTATCCTATCTGAACACATTCAGAGTCTGCCTGCTCGCCCAGGCCTGGCTGATTCCCAGTGTCTCCCAGATTCTGCAACCAGCTCTACAGCTGAGCCTGAGGAGAAGTTGGCAACTTTTTCCCAGCATGTCTTATCTTGAGTGCCAGCATATCTTATCTTGAGTGCTCATGAGCCAAGTATTTCTGGCCTTTTCTCCCAAACCTGCAATGATGGCAAGACATTTACCTACCCTGGGCTCTATGCTTCCCTCATGGTAGGATGTTGTTGTAGTTAGAACTTCTGTTTCTGTGATGAAACACCATGACCAAAAAGCAGATTACGGAGGAACTTACACTCCCATATCACTGTTATCATAAAGGAAGTCAGGATAGAAACTCAAACTGAACAGAAATCTAGAGGCAAGAGCTTATTTATGCAAAGGGTATGGAGAGATGCTACTTACTGGCTTGCTTTTATGGCTTGCTCAGCCTGCTCTCTTATAGAACCCAGGACCACCAGCCCAGGGATGGCACCAACCATAGTGAGCTGGGGGGCTAGGGGGTTCTCCAATCAATCACTTAAAAAAAAGGCCCTACAGGCTTGCCTATAGCCCAATTTTGTAGAGGCATTTTCTTATTTGAGGCCCCCTCTTCTCTAGTGACTTAGCTTGCATCAAATTGGCATAAAACTATCTAGCACAGGTGTGAAACTATGATATGCATTTGCCTTCTCAGAGGAGTACTTTCAAACAAAAAATAAATAAGAACATCCAAGCTAGTGTGGGCTAAGAGGTGACTAGTGCATTTCACACTGTGCGTATCCCTACAGGCCACACCTGCGCTAAGTGCCCTGTGTCCTAGTAAGGCCCTTGGTGTCAAGGGCGTGTTCCTAAGGGTAGATGTTTTTTCCAGCTCCTTCTCTCCTGCTCTGGCTAACCAGCTGTTTATCATTCAAACCTTGGCCTGCGCACTGCCACCTCTGAAGCCCTCCCTGCTTCCTGCCCTGAGGAGGCTTCACCATCATTGCTCCTGAATTTTCCAGAATACAATGTTCACAGCTCCAGTCAAGACATAATGCATTTTGTTTTTTCTTTATTTTTGAGACGGGGTGTCATGTAGTCCAGGCTAACCTTTAACTCACTATGTAGCACGAGATCACTTAGCGTTCTTGATCCTCCTGCTCCCATCTACAGACTGCTGGAAGCACAGGCTTGTACTACCGTACCCAGTTTTATGGGGTGCTGAGGACTGAAGTCAGGGCTTCATGTACACCAGCCAAGCAGTCTACCAATATGAGCCACATCCAAAGACCTGTATTTTACTAATTTTTTGGCTCTGTTTGCCCAACATGATTAAAAGCCCCATAGACACATGAATATCAACAAAGTGAATGAAGAGCCTCATTTGGTGGTGCACGCCCGATGGTACACTTGAGCAGTAGAGATAAGAGGATTAGGAGGCTGTAGTCATCCTTGACTATTAAGGTCTGGTGAGGTGCTCGTGGGTAAAATCCCTTGTTTCATATGCCTGAGGGCCTCAGGTTGATCCTTGGAGCCTACAGTAGAAGAGAACCAACTCCTGAAAGTTGTCCTCAGCACTACAGCAGGGATGTGCACACAGTAGTAATGAGTAAGTAGTGAAAAAGCGAATAGCCTGCTGCCTGTGACGTATACTTTGTCCCATTGGCCACTGTGATCCCTTGCAGGTTTGTCTGGTCCTCTCCTTATGTGGATGTGGTTATTCTGCTTCAGTCTGAGCTAGAGAGCCTATCTTGTGATCACTTCAGTGCACCAACTCAGTGATGACTAACCTCTATCTCTCTTTTCACAGGGCCGATGAGATCGAGATGATCATGACTGACCTTGAACGAGCCAACCAGGTAGGCTGTTAGAGTCTTCTCCATGAAACACCAAAGCTCACCCAGTCAGTTCTCAAGGGAGACACCTCACTCCAAGATGGGGTCATTGTGGCTCCATTTTCACATCCTCTAAGGAAGTCTAGGAACTCAAACAGGACAGGAATCTAGAGGCAGGGGCTTATTTATGTAAAGGCCATGGAGGGTGCTGCTCACTGACGGCTCTCAGGTCTTGCTCAGCCTGCTTCCTTACAGAACCCAGGACCAGCCCAGGTCCTGTCATGAGAAGTTAGAAATGCATCTGCAGCACTACTTCTGGGAGAATGTCAGCTTCAGTCAGTGTCTGAGACACACATGCATGAGGGGGCTTGATCCCATGGCTCCAATGCACCTGTCCCAGGAGTGTCCAAACCATGGCCTACGGGCCACATGCATCTCAGAATAGCCATTGATGAGGCCCAACATAAAGCAGTAAACTTATTAAAACACTGTGAGATTAGCTGATTGATTGGTTGATTGATTTGCAGTTGTGCAGTTCCCAAGTGTAAACATTGAAGTTGACACTGTCAACTTCCCAATGCCAGAAGGTTGAGCATGTCTGATTCCTTGTCCCCAGGTATCCATTATACCACAGAATTAATTATCATCACCTTTAGTAGGTTCCAACTGCTTGCTCTACTGGAGCTCCCAGTGGACAGTTATCTCAGCCCATACCCAGTTATCAGACATACCTTTCTGGAAACACAGCACAGTGCCAGGCACAGAATAGTCACATAGTATCAGATGGTTCCAAGCACTCAGCTACCCATAAACCCTTTCTTCACAGGCCCTGCAGGGCAGTAAAACATTTTGCTTTCATACCTAGTGCTCCTGGCTCCAACTAGCTATGGAACTGATAATGACCTCGACTTCTGATTCTCATGCTTCTAATTTCCGAGAGTTAGAACGAGTGTGCACCACCACAGTTGATTAATGCAGTGCTAGAAGATGAAACCCAGGGTTTCATGAATGCTAGGCAAGCACTTTGCCAACCAGCTAAGCTGCATTCCTAGCCAGGTTCCATACATTCTTCACTTGGGGGAAAAAAAAACAGTTAAAGCAGAAATTAGCTTCTCAGCACAGGACAACATGGCCTGTGGCCTCTTCCCCTCAATTTTATAGCTGGGTAGCCACAAGCACTAGAAAGTTTTGAATTTTGCATTGAGTCACCCCACCCAGTGAGTTCAAGGCTCTCTGTGAAATGAAAAGCCTCCCAGAATTCCCTGCAGAACCTGCCCCCGGCCCCTGGGAGTTCAGGGGACACCTGTCTTTCAGAGGCACTGGTCACTCTGACTTGCACCAGCACTCAGGGAAAAGTGGTGTCCGTTTCTTCCCTGATGAAATTCACATGAAGCCTAAGCAGGAAAAGTGGTGTAGGAGGAAAGAATGGACCGCATGGCTCTGTTACTCCCGTAGGACAGGGTTGGGGCAGCAGCTGGTACTTAGGCCTGTCCTAAGGTCCCAGGCCTGGCCTGTAAAGGCTTTCTGTGGAGAGTGTGGCCCTGGTCACATGAGGTCTCCTAAGTAGTCTTAGCCACCCAGAATAGTTGTCCATTCTCTAATGCTCCATGCGCAGTTAATCTAAGCAAATTGTCAGAACCATAGCACTTTATCTGCAAGCCTCCACACTGACAGCAATATGGTCAGGACTCTTAGAAATAGAGAAACTCACTCAGTGCCTGCTCCATCACTAAGCTGGGACAAGAAACCCAGAAGTCTGTCTTAAGGTTGTCTTGGCACATTGCAGGGTGGTTTGTTTCTTGTTTGGTTTTAGGTGTTTGGTTGTTTGTTTTGGATGTATTGTTTTATTTGTAACTTGATTGCAGAGTTGGCTCATGTGAACTTTGTAGATGACTACATTGTGTTACACTGTTAAAAGGATGGGTGCCCTTGGTACAGCATCTGAGAAGGGAATAAGGAAGCCCCAGAGGCTGCCTGGCTGACTGGGGTGGGGGAAAATAAAAGTCTACAGGGTAAATGCTGATGTTGTCATTGAAGGAAAGCTAGGCTGTGTGTGGGCAGCAGAGTGGCCTGATGGGAAAGAGCCTGGCAGGTTAGGGGAGAGGGACTTCATTCTAAGAACAGTGGGTACACTGGGAAGATGGAGATGCCGGATTTGTATTCAATTAAAGGACATTTGGGGACGGAGAGATAGTTTTTAGAAGCACATACTGCTCAGGCAGAGGACCCACACTGGGCAGTTCCCAAGGATCAGGTGCCCTCTTCTGAACTCAGGGCTCCTGTACTCACACGCTCATATACCCACACACATGCACACAATTAAAAATAAAATAAACCTTTAAAGATTTCATTTAAAAGAAATAAAGGAATCGCTGTAGATAAAGCTGTGATAAGGAATAGGGGTGGGAAGGCCAGAAGCCAGGGAAGCAGCAAGCAGCTCTGCTGACAGGACAGGAGAAGCCTGTGGAGCTGGACAGAAGATGGTGCCCAGAGAAACAAGGCAGAGGTAGGCTGAGCAAGGGCAGTGCGGGGCTGCACACAGCCACAGACTGCTATAGGTGTCGCATGTATCTAGACCATGGGACCTGCCTGGGAGGAACAATTTGCTAGTTCATTGGTGTTTAGTGTTGGTTTTGCCCTGGGCTTATTTCAGACATTCTACTGAAACCCATAGTGCTGTCTCATTGCTCAGAGATTATCTCTCTACCCGGGGGAACCAGCAAAACAGGCAAAAGCCACTAGTGGAACAGGGATGTGTCCTCGGCACATGTTCCATCAACACTTGCACTTCCCACACTTGCAGGAATAGTTATTGCACCATAACAGTTAACTAGCCTCGAAAAGGGAAGGTTCTGGGCTCCCAAATTTCTTGATAAGTAAACCTTAGCTTGGCGAAGCAAAGAGCATGAAGGTGCGGAATCTTTCCTCCCCTGTGTGGGCTTGCTGTGTGAGCTTCTTTGGTTGTTTCTGAGGAGCCTCATAGCCCAAGTTAGTCAGATTCACTCTGAATCTGAGGATGATCTCCTGCCTCTACCTACAGAGTGCTGGAATTACAGTTCATGCTGTGCTGGGGGTCAAGCCCAGGTATTCTTCTGCCAAGGATTGTATGTGCTAATGGGTCAGCACACTTGGCTTTGGAACCAGGACACCCAAGTCACAATTCTAGATTTGGCATTCTTTTACCCTCCCCCTGTCTTAGTATGTTCTCTGTTGCTATAAACACCATAAGCCAAAAGCAGCTTGAGGAAGTTTAGTTCACCTTTCATGTCTCAGTACCTCAGGGCCAAGAATTGAGGGCAGAAACCTGGAGGCAGGAACTGAAGCAGAGGCTCAGGGAACACTGCTTACTAGCTTACTCCCCATAGCTTGCTCAGTTGCTTTCTGGCAGCTCTTGGGACCACCTGCCCAAAGGTGGCACCACCCACATCAATCATTATTCAAGAAAATGCCCTCAGGATTGCCTACAGGCAGTCTGATGGAGGGGTTTTCTCGGCTGGATTTCCTCTTCCCAGATAAGCTTAAGTCAGGTAGACAAAAAACAAACAAACAAACAAACAAACAAAACACCTAACTAAAACACCAGTCCTCAAGTACCTGCTTGTGTCCTGCATGGAATGAGCAGGATTTCACTCTACACTCCCATTCATTCAATCAAGCCTGTACCCTGCTCTTAGCTGGCATGGATGGAGATGGGGATGTTGTGCTAGCTTCATGGGCCACAAGGCCAGACACATGCACAACTGGGTTCGGCATCCCTTGGTTTGGCTCTGTCTTGTATTTGGGCCTCAGGACACGCTGGTAGCAGTAAGAATCTGTCCAGCAGTTTGTTCACAAGACTCTGCCATAGTCCTGCTACTATGTGACTTGTCAGCCTGGCCTGTGGTGGCCATCAGCACGAGTAGTGACTGGAGGGGGCCTCACTGCAAATGTCCCATCTGCCTGGTACATGTGGTGACAAGTTTCTCATCTCCTGCCCAAGACCTTCACCAAGTTCCTGCAGAACCATTAGAGTCACCTCTGGCAGTCTCCCGTGTCTCTGGTTACATGCCATCACCAATTCACACACTAGGCCACTTTGCTGCTGGAGAGACTTCCTTGTCTCAGATTTGCCTGTACCTGTGTTTTAATGTCACCTGTGCAGAGATGGCTTAAGCAAATAATTATGACTTAAGACCAAAAGGGGCAGAAGATTATACTGAAAGCCCCCACCACCACCACATAAACCAAGGGAAGTAGCCAGATATGGTGGGTCATACTTGTAATCCCAGCACTTGGGAAGTAGGTCCGGAGTTGAGGACAAGCCTCAGCTCTCTACATGAAACCCTGTCTCAAAGGAAAAGGAAAAAGAAAGAAAAAATGGTTCTATGGACCTTTGGTTCTAGATTCTGTCTGGAGCAGAGGTTGTGTCGGGAAACACTTTGCAATAGACATGGAAATTCAGGGCCATTCCCCAAGCTCTCCAGGAGAGGCCGGGTGCTCATCTACCATCCCTGCTTGGGCACATAAACTGTCCTTAGTAAGATTCTGACTTCTTTGTGTGGGGACTCACTGTTGCCACCAACAAGGCACTTGGGCTAACTAGCCCTGCCACTGTACAAACAGATTCGCCAGCCAGCAGCAAGCCAGCTAACTCCTGTGTTGTCTTTGTAGCTTCTGTCTTGGCAAGGTGAAACAGTCCGTTCAGCCAGACTGCCTCATTAACCTTTTCTGGTTTGCTTTGTTGGTGGCTTTTTATTTTGGTTTTTGAGACAGGGTCCTCACTGTAGTTCAGGCTGGTCTCGAGCTCACTGTATATAGCCCAAGCTGGCTTTGAAATCACTGTGTAACTCAGGTGACACTGAATTCACTGTGTTGCCCAGGCTGGCTTAAAACCTATTGTGCCTCCCACACTGTCCCCCAACTCAGAATCCTTCTGCCTTGCCTTCCTCATTCCCTTTTTCTAATAACAGAACATAAGCTGCCAAGGGTATAGAGAAGTGGCGCGTCACTCTCTATCCTGATGACCTTAGCCACCATTGCCCACCTGTCTTAGTTTTGTCTTAGACATAATAACAAGACCTGGATAAGTCTGTTGAGAAACTACTCCCACAACAGTTGCATGTGGTGAGCCTCTGTGGACATAGAGCCCCACCCAAGTTTCTGAGTGGGCACCGTGTTCCCACTCTATAGATATGTATGTAGAGGCTCCAGGAACATAGGTAGCTGTCCCTGCTGCCTCTATTCCCAGAATGGCCTCTTGAATGGTAGGTACTGGAGTGGCTGGCTTCTTTGTCCCATGGCAAGTCTGAAGTTGCAGCTGTAATGGCTTTCTCATCTGGGGGTCCTAAACAAACTACAAAAGGTTCCAGCCATATCTGTTGAAGCTCCCAACACTAATTTAGGCCCACTCACTGCTAGTCCAGAACAGTCTGGCTAGCTGCAGATGCCAACAGTCACAAACATTGCCCCATGAAGGGTTAACTGTGGAAGCCAGCTCATCCCTCACAAAAGCAGCCACATTTCCATAGTCCACTCATGGAAGAAAACACGATGGAAGAAAACAACCACAACACTGTGTATATTTGGGGGAAGACACTGGCCGGAGTGTCTTTAATTCAGTGTTTACCCATGAGAATGACTCCCCAGAGTAATCCTGTGATAAAGTCTCTTCGGTCCATGAGAATAGAAAGAAATTGAATCAGAAGACTCTATTTCCACCAGTATTTATTCAGTCTGGGAAACGCAATGGGCCGGAGCATTAATACCAGCAGGGGATTCCTCGCTCCTAGCGTTAAATTACTGTCATAATCGCTCAATTATTTCTTCCTTGTACTGTTTAAAATAAAAATCCATCACATTCTAGGGTGTGTGTGTGTGTGTGTGTGTGTGTGTGTGTGTGTGTTTCCCTAGCATTTATTAGGTTGAGTGTTTAGGAAAATCAATTACAGTCAGTCAGGCATGAATTGATGAATGTTCTTGTAATAATTGTCAGCTGTTAAACCAAATGTACTCTCTTCTCCTCACCCCTTCTCGTTTCCTTCAGAGGGCAGAGGTGGCACAGAGAGAAGCAGAGACTTTAAGGGAACAGCTCTCATCAGCCAACCACTCTCTCCAACTGGCCTCGCAGATCCAGAAGGCTCCAGATGTGGTGGGTAACCCGGGCTTCACCCCGCCCCCACCCCCACCCCTATTCCCTGTCACTCCTAGTTTCAACTCTTGCCTTTGGAGTAATGGTTGAAGCAGGAAGGAATGTTTGCTGGGTGGATTGGTTACTTTTCTAATGGCTGTAACAAACCAGAGGGAGGGAGGGAGGGAAGGAGGGAGAGGGAGAGGGAGGGAGGGAGGGAGGGAGGGAGGGAGGGA